>NW_005366833.1:3091105-3178716 GCF_000412655.1 Myotis brandtii | reverse complement strand
GGGTTCCTGCCTCAAACTCCGCCCTTACAGGAAACAGTTCCTAGAAACAGCTTGGGGGAGGGCACAGCCGTTGCCAAGACAACCCCTGTAGGACTGACTTCCTTCTGCTGGGTCACTGTTCGTCTGTAAGGAACACCACCCATGGTTTTTATATAAGTAGATTATATATATATATATATAATCACACACACACACACATACATACACATATATTATATATTTTAATTCTTTATTGTTGAAAGTTTTACATATGTCTCCTTTTTTCCCGATTGACCTCTCCCCGCCCGCTCCTGCCCCCCAGCACAGGTGCCCACCAATGTTATATCTTTTGTATGTATAGTATATTTCAGAATAAGCATAGCCACAAATCATAGTTGGCAGTATTTGGAACTTGTGAGGAAAATATCCAATTGGCAAAGATGATATTTGGGGAGTGCAGGATGTGTAACTATAGTGTCCTTTTGCTGCTTGGGTTTTTAAAAATCTTTTTTAAATTTTATTTTTTATTATATTTTGCATTCAACACAATTTTATAATAGATTAAGATCTACAGCACAGCAGGTAGACATTCATATAGGTTACAGTGTTCCCTACAATAATTCAAGCATCCACCTGGCACCATAGATAGTTCTTACAATATCGTTAGTTATATTCATTATCCTTTACCTTAAATCCCTGTAACTATTTTGTAACTACCAATTAGCAATACCATCTCATTATTTCACACCCCCCAACACTCCTTCCCTCTGGCATTCATCAGTCTGTTCTCTGTATCTTTAATTCTATCTCTATTTTGTTTGTTTTGTTCTTTAGATTCCACATATAAGTGATATATGGTATTTGTCTTTCTCTGTCTGGCTTAGTTCACTTAGCATAACACCTTCTAGGTCCATTTATGCTGTCACAAGTGATAAAATTTCATTCTTTTTCATGGCTGAGTAATATTCCATTGTATATATGACAGCTTTTATATCTACCCATTTATTGATGGGTACTTGGATTGCTTCCATATCTTGGTTATTGTAATTAATGCTGAAATTAACACAGGGGTGCATATATTTTTTCCAGTTAGCATTTTTGATTTCTTTGGATATGTATTCAGGAGTGGGATTGCTGGGTCATAAGGCAGTTCCATTTTTAATTTTTTTGAGGAACCACCATAGTGTTTTTCCATAGTGGTTGCATCAATTGATGGGAATGCTGTTTGGGTTTTGAGCTACAACTGGCAGCAGCCTGGCTCAATGTCACCACTAAGTTCTTTCTACTAGATCTTGCACTTTCATAACCTATGCTGGCTATAGCTCTTGACGGAAGAAGGGAAAACATGGGTTTGTTTCTGCAAGAGTATCAGGCATGGAAAGTGCAATAGGAACATCACGTGTGTTTTATAAAGAACTGAAGATGTAAGGCATGCAGGACTAAACTTGTCTTTGGCACTCTTATAGCAAGAGTGACGCCAATGCATATTCTGACATCTCTAGAAGTCAAAACACATCCTGGGCTTCTGAATGGTTAAAGCAGAAGGTCTCACCTAAAGCATAACTCTTGTTTATAAGTCATTTAAAAATATATTTTTATTGATTTCAGAAAGGAAGAGAGAGAGAGAGAGAGAGAGAGAGAGAGAGAGAGAGAGAGAATGAGAATCAATGACGAGAGGAAATCATTGATTGGCTGCCTCCTTCATGCCCCCTACTGGGGATTGAGCCCTGACTGGGAATCAAACTGTGTCCTCCTAGTTCATAGATCAGTGCTCAACCACTGAGCCACACCAGTTGTAAGTCATTTTTTTTTTTATCACTAGTAACTGCAAAACCTGTTTCCTAATAATTTGAATTTTGAATAAATTTCTGAAACTTGAAAGTTTCCTGTGCACTGATGTTCTGTATATCTTCTTGAATGGGAGGAAAAGTGGCATTTCACTTAGAGGTACTGCGTTGTGAATAGTTATGATTAGAAATTATGTTAGTATTTGCCTTCTCTGGCAAATATTCTTGGGGGAGGGGAGTTAATCAGATCTGACCTTGCATCATTGATCTATATTAAGAAAGCAATGACACAGATCTGTGACTTGTTGAGAACTGCCAGGCTGGAGTACTATAGAGAAATGCCACCAGTCTGCTTGGAAAAATACCTGAACACTTGAATAACCCCCAAGAGGGATGTCAGCAAGTGGGCCTAAATCTTACTAAGCAGCTGAAAACATGCTGAATGCCCTCTGGAAGTATTATGGCCATTGTGCAGCTCAGTTGTGTAAGTCACGGCTATTAACTAAACTCAAAGGCCAAACTGTCAGGCAGCCAGCCCTTTCCTTAGCTGCTTGTTTTCCTGTCTCTCAAGTGCATCTTGTAAACCGTGGTACTGAACAGAGACTAGCACAACATTGTTGCTCGGAGTCAGTGTTTCCTACTCCTTCCATTTTTTCCCGTTCTTCCCAAAGCCCCGGGAAAGTGGACACCAGTGGATGCCTACAGGAGAAGCTGTCGTGACAAATGTTTCCCAGCTCACCCTGAAGGATGGCGAGGAGAGTGCCATTTCCTGAGAATTACTGGTAGTAATTACTGTCGGACACTGTGGATGGATGGGGAAAGTTCAGAAACCATGTGCGAACAGTTGGCACATTGGAAATATTTGCAAAGGGAAGAGAGCAGACCCAGAGCATTCTTTTCTTTTTCATTAGCCGGATTGCAGGCCAATGAATAAGTAGAAAGTTCATGTATTTTCTTTTCTGGGACCCAGGCCAGGGTTCTGGAGACTGATCACAGAAAACTGGTTATGAAATACTCAGGAGCTAGGAAGTGGCATTGTGTCTACTCCCGTTTCCTCACCCCAGCAGTTCAGGCGACTCAATGCCATTCAGAAGTGAGCTTGCAAAATACTGTCTGTCTCTCTTTCCTATATTCTTGTCAAGATCATTGCCAAACTATTTTTTATTTGTTAAGAAAAGTAAAGTTTGGATAATGATTTGTAATTTTTGAACACAAGAAGGAAAGATGGTAAATTCAGATATAAACTTCATATTCTTTTTATTTCACAGATCTTTGTTTTTGGTTCAAAATGTATATTTATTGAAATATTATGCTGCACCAGATCTACTTTTTATATTTAAATAAGTTATTTTTACAAAATTATACAATTTTGACTATTAGGTGAGATAAAAATTCATCCATAAATTCATGATCATAGTAGGCAATGGTATTCTTAAGAAAGAATATTATGCTGTTGTAACCTATATGTGCATGCAACTGAATATACATTCTTCAGATAACATTGTATTATAATTTTCCACACTGCTGCATAGTCTTCAAAGCCAACACTAAAAATAGATGATAAAAAGTACACACTCTTTAAGGAAAATGTTGAGAATAGTTTTTAAAAATTGTTAATTTTCTGAAAATATCTTTATATTTTGCTTTAGTCTACTGCTTGGAAAAATACCTGAACACTTGAATAACCCCCAAGAGGGATGTCAGCAAGTGGGCCTAAATCTTACTAAGCAGCTGAAAACATGCTGAATGCCCTCTGGAAGTATTATGGCCATTGTGCAGCTCAGTTGTGTAAGTCACGGCTATTAACTAAACTCAAAGGCCAAACTGTCAGGCAGCCAGCCCTTTCCTTAGCTGCTTGTTTTCCTGTCTCTCAAGTGCATCTTGTAAACCGTGGTACTGAACAGAGACTAGCACAACATTGTTGCTCGGAGTCAGTGTTTCCTACTCCTTCCATTTTTTCCCGTTCTTCCCAAAGCCCCGGGAAAGTGGACACCAGTGGATGCCTACAGGAGAAGCTGTCGTGACAAATGTTTCCCAGCTCACCCTGAAGGATGGCGAGGAGAGTGCCATTTCCTGAGAATTACTGGTAGTAATTACTGTCGGACACTGTGGATGGATGGGGAAAGTTCAGAAACCATGTGCGAACAGTTGGCACATTGGAAATATTTGCAAAGGGAAGAGAGCAGACCCAGAGCATTCTTTTCTTTTTCATTAGCCGGATTGCAGGCCAATGAATAAGTAGAAAGTTCATGTATTTTCTTTTCTGGGACCCAGGCCAGGGTTCTGGAGACTGATCACAGAAAACTGGTTATGAAATACTCAGGAGCTAGGAAGTGGCATTGTGTCTACTCCCGTTTCCTCACCCCAGCAGTTCAGGCGACTCAATGCCATTCAGAAGTGAGCTTGCAAAATACTGTCTGTCTCTCTTTCCTATATTCTTGTCAAGATCATTGCCAAACTATTTTTTATTTGTTAAGAAAAGTAAAGTTTGGATAATGATTTGTAATTTTTGAACACAAGAAGGAAAGATGGTAAATTCAGATATAAACTTCATATTCTTTTTATTTCACAGATCTTTGTTTTTGGTTCAAAATATATATTTATTGAAATATTATGCTGCACCAGATCTACTTTTTATATTTAAATAAGTTATTTTTACAAAATTATACAATTTTGACTATTAGGTGAGATAAAAATTCATCCATAAATTCATGATCATAGTAGGCAATGGTATTCTTAAGAAAGAATATTATGCTGTTGTAACCTATATGTACATGCAACTGAATATACATTCTTCAGATAACACTGTATTATAATTTTCCACACTGCTGCCTAGTCTTCAAAGCCAACACTAAAAATAGATGATAAAAAAGTACACACTCTTTAAGGAAAATGTTGAGAATAGTTTTTAAAAATTGTTAATTTTCTGAAAATATCTTTATATTTTGCTTTAGTCTACTTTTTATCCATACTCTAAAAATAGCATGCAATTCAGTATCCTGTTTTGGGGCACTTAACATAATTTTTTTCCTATTTTAGTGCATAACCATCATACACATAATTTTAATGGTTGCATTATGTTCCATTTAGTATATTTGCCAATTCAACATTCTGCGATGGTCGACATTTAGATTATTTCCACTAACTTGCTATTATAAAAATGCCATCATAAACATCTTCCTGCATGTAGCTTTTTCTTTAATTGGGTTGTTTCTCTAGGACATTACTGGATCAAAGGCCAACCAGTTTCCCAGCTCCTGAGGATTGTTGCCAAATGGTTTTTTAAAAGTATTGCATAGGTTTACACAGCTACTAATCTTGTACAATAGAGCCAGTTTTACACAATTCTCAATGTAATTATTATTAATTTTATAGCTGTTTTAATTTTTATTTATTCAATTAATAATGAAATTTATTTCTTAATGTGTTTCTTACTGGTTTTTCCATTTTGTGAATTGTCTGTTTACATAGTCCAATTGCTTTTTGAACAGTGTTTTTCTGATTGCCTTATATAAAATTTGGTGTATTGCCATGCATATGATTTTTCCTCAGACTTCTTTTATTTTTTTGACATACCAAAACTATCATATTTGGTATCAGTCTTTTCCTCTGTGGTATCACTTAGAAAGTCATTTCCTCTCTGAAGAATTGGTTGATGAATCCTATATTCTTCTAGATTTTTTTATGATTTAAATAAAAGCAATTTCTCCAGTAATGTGATTTTTTTTGTGTGTGGAAAGCTTACAATAAAGAGATATACAAAAAAAGAAAAAAAAACATAAAATAATCAGAAATCCTGCTTTCTAGAGAAAATCATAGGTAACATTTTTGTATATATCCTCCGACTATTTACACTGTAAATATAGAAAAATAAATATATAATTATACACATTTTACAAAAATGGTATTGCATACAGAGCGTGTATTGTTAAGCAAACTCCATGTTTTTCCTACATTAAAATGTAACCTACGTCAGTGACTCTAGGTACACCTCGAATTTCAAATGGCTCCATAGCATTCTGTTATATACATAACTATTCCTTTAGCATATTTGGGTTTTTTTCTATTATAAACAAATCTGAGATGAATAATGTACAAACTTTTTTTTCACACTTGTGCAATTTGAAGTAGGGAGGATTCCTGGGGCCAAGACATGTTAAAAAAGATTTTTTTATTACTTTCCCAAATTGTCTCCCCAAAGATTCCTGGTTTCAACTTCAGCCAGTTAAATTTAACAATGCCTATATTGAAGTGATTCTCTTTAATCTTTATCAGTTAGATAGCTAGACAGTAAAGATGTTTCCTCCTTACTCTAATTTGTATCCTTAGCCTGTTTTCCATTAAGTTTTTTATATCTTTGCGTAATTTGGTTTATAATTTAAAAATCTGATGCAAAATGCCTGCCCTCTCCCCTTTTTAGTGAGGATAAATTGCCTTAAAATCAGTTCTTAACCTCAGAATTGAGGGGGAAAAGATTACTCTCCACGCCAGAGCAGCCTTATACTTGCTGCCATCTGTGTGTGTAAGGAAACTGCTCTCCTGTTATTCTGAGCATGGAATTGCAATTTCTATTATGTTGTAGTAATTGCTATCAAGTAAGGGCAAAGTTCCATTAGTGTTTATGTGGGGAGCCATTTTCTCCTAAAAGTTATGTTATATTTTTATGTCAATTATGTGAGGAAGAGAAATGTCTTAGAGACTCAGAAACTGGAGTTGAGAGAAGGGATCCTCAGTGGGAAACAGAGTCGGTAGATGGTTTTTGAGCACAACAATGTCAAGACTATCAGTTGTGGGTGTAAAAAAGCTCTCAGTAGGTGGAGATAATACAGTGATCAGACCTCAACATGGAGGTTCCCAGGGCTGGTGCTAGCTCAGTAAGAAGGATGCCCAGACTAGCTGGGAGCCACAGGCAAGTGCAAACACCCTGCCATGGAGAGGAGCATTGAGGATCAAGTTGGCAACTGGGACTATGGACTGCTAGTTGTCTTCCAATATTTCAATAATTGAACCACCAATCTATGGCTGGGCGTATAGCCATCCATAAGATAGACCATACTCTGCAATTTCCCTTGCAGCTGGTTGTAGGCCTGTGGCTGACTGCTGGTAAAAGAAACGTGTGTGCAGAGCAGAATGCATCCCTTCTGGGACATGTCCTTAAAGAGGATGAGGATGCCCCTTTCTCCTTTTTGCTGTTCAGAATGTGGATTTGATGGTTGGACAATGTAGTGGACACTGTTGATGCCTTGCTCAGCTCCCCCTTTCTGAGCCAGAACCCTCCAACCCCTGGCTGTTGAAAATGTTGGCAGCTAACGGCTCACAGCTGTCCCCTTCTGCAGGGGATTGTCCCCAGTCCATCTTTCTTTCTGGAAGGGGCACAGCAATTTCAGAGTCTCCATTTTGGACTGTGAGGGGGAAGCCATATATTGAGGATAGTAGAACAAAAAGGTAGAAGAAAGCTCCTTCACTGTGGATTGTGACTGCCTGCCTCTGGAGTTTTTAAGTGTGAAGTACCTTGGAAGTATTTGGGACGTTAAGAATAATGATCACAGCCTATTGGTTCCACTTGCTTTTGTGAGAAGGGGAAAAAAATCATTGCTTGCTTGTGCCAGCGATTGTATGCTCTGTTTAGCAGAGGATTTTCCTGAGGGTGTCACCTAATAGATTATCTCAGCAGGTAGAAATTTGACCATCTGACTAGGCACTTAATATAGTGATTAAGTATGGGCTTCCGCACTCAGGCAGTTAGAATCCTGGCTCCATTGCTTATTCTCTCTGTGATTTTGACATTTTTCACTTATAAAATAGGCTTAGTATTACCAACACCACAGAATTGTTATTAAGATTTAATATGTAAAACGTATCATATAATGCCTAGTATGTTGGTGTAAGTAGAGGCATTTTCCATAAGTATAAATTCCTTCTCAGCTTTAGGACAAGAGAAGAATGAGATATTTGGAAACTTTTCAGAAACCCCTTCCAAACTAGTACTCAGGTTATTCTCATGCTCTGTAAGGGCATTTCCCAGAAGGGGGTGCATTGGATTTGCTGACAGCTTTTCCCATAGATGCTTTTTCATGGAAGAAAGGAAGCTGGAACATAAGTCTGTTATCTTCATGGCTTCTGGAACCCTAGTTAGCTGCTGGGAGAGCATCTGATGTAGCCAAACCTTTTCCTTGTTCTCTAAAGAGCTACAAGGCCTTCATATTAAGCCACCACTATGGTCAACATGAAAATATACACTAATATTAAGAGCATTGAAGTTCCCAAGCTTCATTGGGCAAATTGAATCCCAAAGAAGAGGAACTGGTGCTTAGAACAAGAAGATTCAAAGAGTCTAATGAGGCCACAGGAAGAGGGCAATTGAGGGAGAGGCAGTAGGTCAATAAAGGTAGGTGGCAGGAGATTTTGGGTCCTCTGTCCATGTAATTTATTATAAGTGTTCTTGATTCCAATCCCAAATATTTAATTTTTCTTACACAATAAATTGGTGCTGTTCCTGTTCAATCTTATGACTTGATGGATATGACAGTACCCAGCTCATAATGGGTAGCTCCAAGGGCAGGGTCATTTGGTGTCCTGCACAGTAACTGTTTTTCAAATGGGGTGTAGTTCTCTGCTAAAGAAGGGCTTGTTCTGGAGCCTTTGGGGCATGTGCTGCAACTTTCCTATTGAGGCTTGCCAGAGATTCTATGGAGCATCCTTATCCACTACAGATACCTTCATCAACGTTGCACTTGTATATATGGGGACAGTTTATGGCACAGTCTGGACCTCTTTTGTGTTATGGCCACATTTGAATCTGGCAGCCTTATAAGTAACCAGATGAAGCCAACACTCTCAATGCTTGCCCCAAATATCCTTGATAGTTGTACACACCAAAAACTATTTGCTGTGAATACCATGCCTCTGCATGAGGCATTTTAGCAGTTATAGGTGCATTTATAGTCCATGCACAGGGAAAACCAGAAGTGCCAGATAGCTAGTGCCTCCAGAAGCAGCCCTCAAACAATGTCGAAGGCTTTACCACTTGTCTACGTGGTCTCCCAGAACTCCCCAGTAGGACTGAACCTCAGGTGTCCGTGATGGTGATCTTCTTGAAAACATGTCCTTTAGTGGCGTCTTTCCCTTTCCTATCTCATTCTTCCTTAGGATTTCCTTTCAACTAAACTACTTGTATTCACATCCTTATCTCAGAATCTGCTGCTGGCAATCCAATCTAAGACATCTAATACATGGATCAAAGCAGTATTCCCATTTAATGCTGCTTCTAAAATCCAGAGAGACCTGAAAGCACTGTGTCCCTTTCTTACAAGTATAATATGTAAGCCATAATGACTAGCTTACAGCAACTAGCTCTTAACTTAAGAAGAGATATCCTGGAATACCCTAGACCACAGTATATGTAAAAATCTTCACTGATGTGGCAGCTCTCTAAGACTCCCATGGTCATGGTTTGGCACACAGATAATTATGAGGACATCTTGCTCACTGGGTCCAATCACTCTATTGTTACTAATATACTGGGCCAGCATAAAGTCTAGTAGAATGCCAAGATCAAGGTACCTACAGCATATGTTATAGTGGAGAACAGAAGAGTTAACATAGTTCTGGGGCAAGAAGTGAATGTGTACTGCTGTCCTTGTCATGTGAACCTAAGCCACCTTTGTTTTTCCCTAGTACTGTGAATTGAGAATATATTTACTACACTGATAGCTATATACCATGTGCCAGAGCTGTGTTGATTTCACTAGTGAAAATAGCACATCTACCAGAGCAGCCATGATTGAGATAACTACCATGATAAGTTCATGGTAATTCATCATTATCTGCTATAATTAATCTAGTTTGTTCAGGAGTCAGACAGTTGAGTTGAACAGGGTTATGATGGAGATCACTATTCCTATATCCTTTAAGTTTTTATGGTGGTTTGAGGTATTGCTTCTTATTTTGTTATCTTAGTTGAGCAGGTTGGGTGGGAGAGTAGTTTCAGGTGCTTCCTTTTGACTTCTCTTACCATGATGGCTTTCGCTCCACATGTAAGGAAATAAGTGTGAATTTATAATAGTTACTAAATGTTTATACTCCACTTATACACTCAGAGCTTGAGGAAGCAACTGGCCATTGTACTAACTGTGAGATAAAATTACGATATAAGCCCCCTCCTCTAATTAGAGCACCAAGTTGGCATTTGAGTCTTCCATTATTACTGTGAGCTTAGACTCTGTATCTATTGGTCTTCAAAATGCCTGAGTGTTCCTTTTCCCCAATACACAGTTACTATGGCAAATAGCTGCAGTTTCCATGGGGGAAATATCTGAGGAATATTGACCATTATACTTGTAGCTGAATTGCAAGATCCTTCCTCATGAAGACCTGATTTTCCCTTTTCTTAAAAAATATATTTTTATTGATTTCAAAGAGGAATGGAGAGGGAAAGAGAGATTGAATCATCAATGATTAGAGAGAATCATTGATTGGCTGCCTCCTGCACCCCTCCCCCCCATTGAGAATCATTGATTGGCTGCCTCCTGCACCCCTCCCCTCCATTGGGATCGAGCCTGCAACCCCGGGCATGTGCCCTTGACTAGAATCGAACCCAGGATCCTTCAATCTGCAGGCCAACATTCTATCCACAGATAGACCTAGGGCCCTTTTATTTTTCCATTGAGATGGCTAATATCAGTTTTCTGTTCTCTCTCTGTTTAATCCTACAAGTCGAGCAACGCTTTAGTCAGTAACCTATCTTAATAAATGTTCACTTAGTTAAGTCACTATAATTTCGGTTTGCAGTCAGATGCAAATTCTATGAAAGTAATATTTAAACTGAACCATGAGGGTTTTATACCTATAAATGTATAATTCACAGTGCAGGTATAGCAATTGTGAATCTTTATGTATGGAATAATGCAGGCTAAAATGAGTTGAGGAAAAAAGTTGGAAACATGAGGAGCAACTGGTAGAATCATGTGTCTAATGCTTCTTTATCTGACAGATCAAACAGCAACAAATAAACAAGTTTAGAGATCTAATAATAAAATGAAATAACTAATAGAACAATACTGATTATTAAACCCCGCAAAGAGAAAATGCATTTACTTTTTTTGTCTGTTGCAAAGCTGCTTATGTTCATTTTATTTTATTTTAATTTTAAGTATAGCTTGTATACAACATTATATTGGTTATATTAGTTTCAGGTGTACTATATTGTGATTTTACAATTTTATACCTTACAATGTGATCACCACACTAATTCTAATAATCACTTGTCACCATGTAACATCACAATATTATTGACCATATTCCCCTTCCCCTTTTAAAGCATCTATTAAGCATACTAGGCTAGTGAGGACCTTTCTTAATAAAAAATATTTATATATTTCTTGACTGGGAAATCATAATATCAGCAATCTCCCAGAGTTAAGTGTATGGATGGATGTTGCTGTGAAATGACAAAGCCAGCAAGGTAAGAAAAATGGCGCCTGGGTTTTTGGAAGCTGATTGGGGTGAGTCTGGAAAAAGGGAGCACATGTTGTCTTTCTTTTCTCTCCTCAGCCCTCCCATGCCATCTCCAAAATGCTATTTAATGAGCAAGGTGATTATTTAAAAAAACGTTTTTCCACTGGAAATCTCTTATGAGCAACAGTATAGTTATAGGTGTGGTTCTTTTTTATGGTTTAATTTTCAAGTTGAAAGCTAGTTGGTTCTTTGAGCTGTTGACCGTAACGTTCCAGATGTGGTACATCTGGGAGAAGGGTTACTTCTTGTTTGGTTAAATTAATTGGCAAATGGAAAGCAATTAGAAATGTGCTTAGTGCATAGTAACTGTCCATTGAAGGATAGCTGATTTACTCATTAGTGCCATATCTTCCTGTCTTTCAAAGCCCCTTTTATCCTCAGCGTCTGACTCAAGTCTTCCTCCAGGGCCCCTCTCAGGATACTCCAGCGCAGTCACACTATAATATCTGCTATGAATTTCATCATTTACTTGTCTTCTAATTGCATCCTGGTGTTACTACCTCTTGTGCTATATGCAAGCTCTTGAAGGTACAGTGGTGCCAAGGCTCTGTGAGCAGGTAGCATAGCATTGCAATTCAGTGTATGGTGCTACTGCTTGGGTTCAAAACCTGGCTCTTCCACTAATTAGTTGTGTAATCTGGGGCAAGTTGTTTAATATCTCAAAGCCATTCATGTATTTATGTCTATAGCTTTTTCTTTCTTTTGTGTTCTTTTCTTCCCAGTAATGGTATTACTGGGTCAAAGGACACTGCTTACAACTGTGTGACTTAGCAAGTTAGTCATATCTCTATGCTTCAGTTTCCTCACATGTAAATTGGGATAAAAGATCTTCTCATAGTGTGGCTCTGACAGTTAACAGATAAAACACACAGTCTTTGGCAAATATGAAACAGTGAATATTAATGCTAACTATTATTTTTATTTTTTGTTAATCCTCACCTGAGGATATTTTTCCCATTGATTTTTAGAAAGTAGAAGGGAGGGGTAGAGACAGAGAAACTTCAATGTGCCTCCTACATTCACCTCCACCAGGGCTGGGGTTTGAGCCTGCAATCCAGGTATGTGCCCTTTACTGGAATTGAACCCATGACCCTTCAGTTTGTGGGCTGATGTTCTAACTACTGAGCAAAACTGGTCAGGGCTAACTACAGTACTATTTTTGATTGATTGAAATACTTGGGCTTACATTTCCTTTTGAACAGATGCTCTGTTGGCCAAGAGGTATGAAATTTGAAAAAGAAAAGCAAATGAAATTATTCACTTAAGTGAGGCTTTTGTATTATCTAAAGTTTGCAATTTTGTATGATTTCCGAACTCTCATTTCTAGGAATAATTAAGAGTGCTGAATTGGGTACGGTGGCAGTTTTTCACAAAATCTACTTAAAACATGAGCTCTAAAGTTGTTTTGGTAATCTGAATGGGGGTAAAAAGAAAGGAGTGAAAACTATTAGAAAATCCTGTCTTTCTCAGCTGTATACTAAGACCAACTTGCTTCTTGCCTGTATAAACAATTTACTTTGAGAACAGAACTTATGGAATGTAGATCTGGGATGGTAAGGCAAGATTCAATTTGTGGGGTCATGCTTGGTGAGAAAAGTGTTCCCAGAAATAATATTTGAAGAAGGATTACATTCTGAACCCTGGTCAATTTCTTACCTCCTGGCAAAATAAATTATGGTGCTGGGCAGGTTTCAATGCTCCCCCCTCCCTAGTGCCAGAGTTGATATTCGATGAGGTTCTGTTCGGGGCTTTTTACACACATTTTAAATGGTTGCCAAGACATTTGCCTTTGCACTGCATCTCTGTTAAGCACTAAAGCTTGTGGCTTGATGTGCTGCACAAGCTGCAGAAGGGAGTGGATTCTGACAACTTGGTGGGTCCACAGATTCAACAGAGGCTGAGACATGGTCCCATGTGGGACAGTTAGAAATGACTTTGATTTCCCTTGTGGGGATAAGAAAAAAACTTGGTCCCTGTTCTAAAAAGAGTAAAAAAATGGTCAAGCAGTTTTGGCTGAGGATTTGAAACACGCTTTTTTATGCATGTGTGTGTGTATGTATGTAAGTGTGTGTGTATATTTATAAATATAACATATATAACATAATTATATATAACTATATCATTATATATAATGATATAATATATCATTATTTACATATAATGACATGACATATCATTATATATAACATAATTATGTAATTTATATGTGTGTGTATATAAATAGATATGTATATCCTCTGAATATACTCATATGCACACACACAAATATACAAATTTATCCACATGTATTCTTTCCTCTGTGTTTTTGGCCATATTAAAAATGAAAAATGACTGAATTCATATTAAAATATTAATTGGTAGCATTATTGCTAAACACTGACTCTGCAGTAACTAAACAGGATGATAAGCCTGATTAGTGCATGTCTTTATTGATTTAACCATCTGAAAGGACTGACCATTGAATTTCCACTGTGATAAACACTGATCTGATCTGTTAACATTCTTTACAAGAAGATTGAAGTCAAACTAGTATGGAAAGACTAGATTACATTGTAAAACAATGCAGGTATAACTCATTGGAGGAATAGGAGCTAGTTTATCAAATAGATAAGCCAAAGAAATGCCTACAGCATAGCCAATGACAACAACGAAAATATCACCAAAATGCCAGGACTTTGCTGGATGGATTTGTTCTTAGCAGAGAAGGCAGATTTATGGCTAGTAATTTGTGTCCTTCAGAATTTAGAGTCGGGAGGCAGATGGAAATATAGCACGTTCAGCAAAACCTCTCTACAGCCAACTGTTGGACAGAAACCCAAGTTTCCTGAAAACTCATGGAAAAGCCATTCAGAGCCCTAACTCCCAAATCCTTATTAGGATGGTGGAGAAAATAACTTTTAAAACTTGATATGTTCACTTATGCACAAAGGTATATTTTTTACAGTATTGCAAAAAAAGGTAAATTAAGAATATTTTTTTTATTCCAAATGACCTGGTATTATTTTATTTTGCCATAAATTGCATGTATCCCAATGTGATTGAAACCCTACCAGGGTTTGAAGTTTTAACCGCAGCTAATGTATTTGAAAAAATAAAAAGCTTTCTGTCGGTATGGTTTTTGCTTCATACTGTGCAAGACACACTTATTCTCCAAGATAGAAGGAACTTTTTTTAAAATAAAACCTTAAAAGACTAAGCAGGAAATAACACACACTCAGAGAGACACTTTAGCCAAAAAGGAATAATTGAATGCAAGTGAGAAAAGGGATTTATTTTAAATTAAAGAATTTTGACAGGACAGCTAAAGAACAAAGGGCTGTATTCTATATTAGCCATTTTCCCAGGGGTTCCAGGCTCTCATAGACTTCAATGGGAGGCTGCTTGCAGGAGGGAGGACTGGAACTGAAGAAATGTGGATCAAAGCAATCAGCATAAGGCATCTCAATCTGCCTTTGCTAGGCCAGCTGTTCAGAAAGTTCTATGGCCTTCCACAGTCATGCCTGTCCTTTCATGAATGGCAGTTACAAGACAGTTAAAATCCTAGTCTGAATGACTGGGTTTGGTTTAAAACACTTTGTTAGGTTTTTAAATATATTTACACCATGGTTCAATGGGAGTTTAAATGGGTTGACTAGAGACAATGGACTTTTGGTTGATGGAAAGAGGGACACAACATAAAAATAACAATTTCTTGGCTGAATAACATAAAGAAGGTACTTCTTAGTGAGAGTGAAGTTTGTCTTTGGCTTCTCCAGATGAGCCAGGGAATGGGTGTGATGCTGAGGAAAAAAAGCAAGATTTGGGACCCATCAGATCTGGGTTCAAATCCAGCTTTGCTAGTTCTCACAGCAAGATGATCTTAGACAAGCCTCCTACTCTCTTAGGGGCTCAATTTTCTTGTTTAAAATGGGGCTAGTAATACCTACCTTAGGAAGATGGGGTAAGGATTAAGTGAAAGCTGATGTGAGAGAGAAAAGCAAAGCATATGTGTCTTAGAAATCATTCAATTCAATAAACATTAGTTTTTCTTAAGAATTCAGTCTTGATTACTTCAGCACTAGTTCACTTTCCAGTTCTACCATTGCTTCAGTTGAGAGGCATGGCTCTTTATTCTTTCTGAACCTCATTCATTAGTAAAATGCATATGCAAACAGGTTGTACCCCAAAGATTTGTTGAAAATGGTAAAACAAAATACAAGATTAAAATGAAACAAATAAATAGAAAAAGATAAAACATTTAAGACAAATCTCAGAAGGTAGTAAGCTCTCAAGAAAAAAGCTATCTCTGATTCTGTGCCCCAGTTCTCCTTTAGTCTGATTGGCTGTTTTTCTAAGCCAGTTCTAAACTCTCCTCTAGAGCCTGAACCTTCTTTCTTTCTCAGTACATCCCGTTTTTCCAGCCCTAATAAAGAGAGCCTGTCTGTTGGAAAATGCATTGTAGGGCAGGGCCTTGGTCCACCCTCGGTGTTTGAAAACAATATAAAAGCTCCTAGGTCATTGGGTGTAACATCCCAGTGCTCCCCACCTTAATATCCAACCCCTTCCCACTGGGCCATTCTAGTTTTGTTTGCTATGGGATAATAGAAGTGACAGTTTTGAAATTAAATTTACTGGATAATATTTTATATCTTTAATGCACTCAAAGAGAAAACTATACGCAGAATGAATATATGTTCTGTATATTCCTAATTTTTCAGCATGATTATGTATTGCTTCTTATAAGGGACAATAAAAGAAGGACATTACAAATATAAACTCAGTTGGAACAGGCCTTTCTGTATTCTCTGCTTCCTCCTTACCAAACATCTCAAAATTAATGCATTATATAAACAGAAGGATTTGTTGTGTAAGACATCTTCCTAGGAGGAAGATCTTATGTATAGGATGACAGTTGACAGGGAGACTTTTTACCTGCACCCCCATCTCCATCCCACTCCCCTCTGCCTAAACTCTTTTTGTATTTTCCTAAAGAGGTAATGATGGCAAAATGACTTTGGATGAGTTTTTCATTATTCCATTACTCATGGCATCTCTACGTCCCCAAATTTCTTGAGAATGGTTTTGGGCAGACCAGATAAACCCCATTTTTTGTGTCCCCAACATGGTATTGTGGAATTTATGGGGAATTTGTTGGAAGACAACTTGAGTTCTATTAAGTTTTGTTAATAATCATGAAAGCTTGGGTAAATCACTGAATTTCTTTGGGATGCAGTTTCTGTATTTGTAAATTGGATATAATAACTAGTATCTGTTTTTCAAAACATACAGATGGGTTGTGAGGTTCAAATGAGAAAAGCATTTGGGGGCCATGTTACACAATAGCAGGATATTGTTAGGCCATATCTACAATGTTTATTCTGTGCCTGGTCCTGTTTGTCTCCATTCTGTGAGCATCATATATAAATAACTTGTATGCGCATGAACCTTATGACTGTCATGAATCAATGACTTGTAATTCTTAGACATACCTGTATAGACTTTTATGCACTGTTTGGGATCTAGCAGCATTAAATAGCCTACACAAATGAAAGTTATCTTATTTTTATCACTGGGAAAGTTTCCAGGACGTTATCAACACATGCTAAAGTTTCCTACGTAGAATGTAATACTGAAACCTCGGCTACCTTACACTCGGGCTCACAACTTCCATATGATTTGCTTCTCACTTATAAAAAAGCCACAGGCCTTGTCAGCCAAATTCCTAAGTAACATTCGGCAATGGATAGTTGGATTCTGTTTTGGCTTTTCTTTCACTGTCACCAAAAAAATACAAAAGGGTTGGACACATGTATTCCCCTTCCCAGCCTTCTCCCTATTCCCGTCTCCCCCTCCCCACACCTTTCTCTAGAGCTGGACTAACATGGTCATTTCAAAACCACTAACACACACATTCACTTTCCACATGTTGATCATAGATCAATTTAACTATATGGCACTGCCCTTGGTTATCATCCCTCCTGAAACCATGTGGAATACTCATCGTCTCTAATCCTGGTCGATAGTATTTCCAAAGTACTTTACAAGCCCCGAGTAAGAGCCTCTAATGCTTTGCAGCAGCTGAGCTGGTAGCACACATGATATCTTAAATGTAACAATCAAAGGAGCTCGCAGGATCTTGGTATTTCCGCTGGCTTGCAGATGTGCTGTGTCCAGGTCCAAAATCTGTAATGTCAATTTTAGACAAAAGGAGCTTAAAACAGAATAAAGTCTCCCTGCTTTGTGTCAACAACTGAGCTAGGCTGAGAGAATGCTCCTGGACAGGGAGGCTGTATGTATTGTATATCAGTTATCTGACCCCTACAGTAATTTTTGGGGGGTGTGGGCCCATGAGCAGCCTTGCTCAAGATTTATGTAATGGAGGGCATTGTTTTATTAATCTACACCATGTGGAACGCTCCAGGTGCTAAGCTTTGATCTTCCTGCCCTCTGGTGCATTAAGTTTTCTAGTACTCATTGACAATGATGTTTGTGATTTAAAGCCCTCTTTTCCTGACTGCGGAGGGGGAAGCAGAAAGGGCTCAGATAACCCTACCTTGAACCAGAGACCCTCAACTTCTTTCCTTGTTTGGTTCAGTTTGGTCTAAAATTTACTCTGATTCTGTTTAGGAGAATTTGATCAGCACTCCAAGGAGTAAAAGAATAGCTTTCTGAAACATTTTATGGCACGTTAGATTATGGCTAGAAATGCTAGACTTGGCGGACTGGGGAAGCTTGGCCTTCATCAAAGTGGCATGAGAAGATGGAAAAGAAATGGCGATTTTCCATTTCTCCCTGCAAAGAGCAAAAGGGAAAACAGTTTGAGAGGGATGAAAAGAGATATAGACATCCAGACATATGTCTAGCACGAAGCTTTAAGAACAAAAAGTATAATGATGAAGCAACCCGATTTGTTGCATTTCAGTAAGTACAGTATTACATTGGAGGAAAATGTGAAGAAATGTCAAGCAGATTATAGGCAATATAATATCTACTCCTTAAGGATACGGAGCTGGCATCAGACTGCCTGTTTCAAACCCCCATTTTACTACTTCCTAGTGTCAAGTTCCAGACCTGGAAAATGGGGATAATAGTATCTACCTCCCAAGTTATTGAGAAGATTGAGTGAGTACTTAGAAGAGGGCTTGTATAGCCTAAGTGGTCTGTGTTTGCTAATACCTTCCCTAAGCCCCTTGGCTATAACACCTGTGATTTGCAACATGAATTACTTTTCCTTCTTATCCCCACTTCTGTTATTAAATAGAGTGACACCTTTGCACTTTTTAGGCTGGCAGAAATCAAGGCCTGGTTCCTATGAGGTATGTAAATAGAAACTCTTTATTGGGGAAGAGAATAGATTCCAAGTAACACATTTATGTTCAAGAGCACTCTTATCAGAGGGAGAAATTAGTGTAGAGGCACAGGGGCGTTCTAGGGTCATGGAATCCTTATGGCTCTGCAAGGTTACCCCTACATTCTCTCTACAGGTAAGGGGGCTGCCATCTTCCTCTCCCTACATTCTCTCTCACAGGTTAGGGGGCTGCCTTCTTCCTCTCCCTACATTCTCTCTACAGGTAAGGGGCTGCCTCTTCCTCTCCCTACATTCTCTCTACAGGTAGGGGGGTGCCATCTTCCTCTCCCTACATTCTCTCTACAGGTAAGGGGGTGCCTCTTCCTCTCCCTACATTCTCTCTACAGGTAAGGGGGTGCCTCTTCCTCTCCCTACATTCTCTTTTGCAGGTAAGGGGGATGCCCTCTTTCTCTCCTATATTCTCTCTATAGGTAAGGGGGTGCCCTCTTCCTCAAACCTCTCCATCCACAGGAGAATAACTCTACAGGTAAGGGGGTGCCTCTTCCTCTCCCTACATTCTCTCTACAGGTAAGGGGGTGCCTCTTCCTCTCCCTACATTCTCTCTACAGGTAAGGGGGTGCCTCTTCCTCTCCCTACATTCTCTTTTGCAGGTAAGGGGGATGCCCTCTTCCTCTCCTACATTCTCTCTATAGGTAAGGGGGGTGCCCTCTTCCTCAAACCCCTCCATCCACAGGAGAATACAAAAAGGTGCTCTTGTCTCTATCAAACAGATTTGTTTTTGCTTCTTCTTAAACTTCATACAAATGGGATCTTACACTAGATACCCTTCTGTGCCTGGCTTTTTCATCTAGTAACAAATCTAGGATTTATGCATGTTTTTGTATATATCAGTAGCTTATTCTTTTCATTGTTGTGTAGAATTTCATTGTAAGAATATATCACAATTTATTTGCCCATTTTACTGTTGATGAGTTTTCAGTTTTGGGAAACTAGAAATAAAAATTGAGCATTACTTTTAAAGAGACATTTTAATAATATCCTCCATCAACAAGTTTTGTAGTGATGTGTGTTCTAACTTTCTTCTTGCTCAAAATTGAGTAGAATTCAGGAAGCCTTTATGTTCTCTAAGCATTTTGTTTTTCTTTTCTTTTCTTTCCTTTTTTTGTCTTTACTGTCTAAATCAGATTGTCTTTTAAAAAAGGATTTAATTGTCATTACTTGGGTAATTGCCAACCACCTTTATTAATAATTATATCTAGCTGAACAGTGACAAATGATGATCAGGTGAGATTCATGTCTTTTGCAAAACTATCGAGTGGTTCTATAACTCATTTGGTCTAACTCAAACAGACAGTGAAAGATTTGTGTGTCTAAACCAGTGTGCATAGGACAGTAAAGGTGTTTCTAATGAAGGCTTCCACATCTACATTCATTTTGAGGAGATGAGTATGAATCCAGCTTAGTTGCTAGATGCAGGTGTTCTAGGATTTCATTTCTTGCTCGTATAACATTAGGCAGAAGTTAAGAGAGGCAGTTTACCCTGGAAGCACATGAGAGAGGACATGCCTCACTTAAAGAGCCAGAGCCTGTCCTGTCCTCTTTAAGTCAGTGCTGGGCACACA
Source organism: Myotis brandtii (assembly GCF_000412655.1). Taxonomy (NCBI): domain Eukaryota; kingdom Metazoa; phylum Chordata; class Mammalia; order Chiroptera; family Vespertilionidae; genus Myotis; species Myotis brandtii. The sequence continues at coordinate 3,158,524 of NW_005366833.1, read as the reverse complement.
AGTCCTAGGGGTAACACAATTGGAAAGAAATGGAATGAGTGAGGGAACTAAAGGTTAGGGTCTACTAGCCCATTTTCCCCTTCAGGATGCACTGAAATGGAGAGACAGCCTCAAGAGATTTTATAATAGTTGATGTTGGCCAAAGAAAGACAAGGAAGGCAGAGGAGAACGCCAGAACGTGCTGATGAGGTCTCTTTAGACAAGCAGGCATGCTGGGAGTACAGTAAATTACACTTTCTTATTAGGCCGAAGAAGAGGGTTTTCCATGAGCCTGGGGCTTTCAGTGTTAAAACTGGGGAAGTCCTGGAAAGACCAGGAACTTAGAACAACAAAACAGATTTAGCAGACCCCTCAGAGGTTTAGATTTCGCTGAAAGGGAATCATCTCACCAGCTATTAAAGTTTGTTTCACAAACTAGCCTCTCTTCTTTTCAATATAGAGTTTAGGCGTTGTTTTAGAAACTTAGACTAATAAAGTGGAGATGCCCTGTTCAAAGCACAGTCAGTGTGTGTATGTTCAGGGAAGTCTTCATGTAGTCAAAATATTCAAGCCTAGAATTGAATATTTACTCTTTTGAGCTGTTTTTTCCCTATTACGATTATCCCTTAAAGTGTGAGCAGGGCACCCCCGAATGAGAATCTTTGATTTTGTTAAGCATACCCACCAGGGGACCACATCCTAGGCCTATCATTTTAGATTATATCAGAGAGGGGCTTAGGAATGTGCACGATAACAAATTCCCAGGTAATTCACACGAACATGTGGCTTCTTAAGTCCCCCCTCCCCTCCTTCAGCAGGATTCCTACCTGAGAGGTGCCAAGGACCACTTGCTCGTGGAATCTCTCAATTGTATCATTTGTGATCTGGACATTTGAGCTTATTACATGTTATTGAACAGGATAATAATCAAAAGGGCCCCCAAATCTTGGGGAGCAGGCAGGCTATATATTATAGCTCCTTCTGCTCATACTTGTGCCTGTCACAGCCAGACTGGGGCTGGATTCTTACTTGCCAAGCCCTCCTGTGTCAGCTGAGAGGAGCATCTTACCCATGCTGGCTTAGGCTAACCTGGGCTGGCCTGAGAAGTCACTCTCTTTCATAATAAAGAGTTCCCTCTGTCACTGTGAGGTACAAATAGCCTTTTCCTTGGACAGAGATAGATGAGTTTTCCCAAGATCCTATTGAGAAGCTCTGCCCTTTTGACCTGGGGGCTGGCATTCCTCTCGTGTTAACTCCAGTGGATCTTATGGTGACTCCAAGGGCATGAACCAGCATGGTGTATCTTATATAACTTTTCTAAAAATTTCCCTTCTATCTCTTTTAGAAATACCCTCATCTTTTGCATTATATGATTGGCTTTGGCTTTGAGAAAGTTGAGGGGGATAGGAGATTCAAATGAGGATGTCTTGCAAGCTCTTCAAATTTTCTTATGAAAATATTCTGGTATGATTTTGGGGTGGCTAATGTAAGTATTATGGAATAGAACTGCTGTGTTGAATTCTTCTATACTTTATTCTTTAAGTTTAAAATGTTAATATTTTTTACATTGAAAATTGTTTACAGCTATATTTTATATATTGGGTTTGCTTTAGTTTCTTTCTAGGTGACTCAAATAATATTTTCTTCCACGCTCACCCCAGAACCCTTCCTCCTATCCCCTGGTCACAGGCCTTGGCATCTTATGGTTCTTATATCCCTGCTCCTAGTTCAAGGAAGATGGGTGGGCAAAGTAGGCCAGCTGTGTTTGGCAAGGAAACCACTTTCTCAGGCTGAGGAAACCCAATTTATAGTGTGCTAGATTTGGAAAGCTACAGAGGGCTGTAACAGTGTGTAGAGTTAGGGATCTACCTCTTTAAATCAGTGTCTTGGAAATGAATTGCCAGCCACAAAGAAGAAGACATTAAAAAAGGAATGCTTCTAAGAAAAAGCCCTGAGACTCGGGACATCAGAAATCATTTTGTTATGGTCATTAAAGATGGCCACTTTTTGGTGGAACAAAGTCCATAGAGTTTGCCACTTCTAATGAATCAAAAGTTTGGGTATATCTTGGAGAGGTTAGAAGAAGAAAAAAGGTTTGGGTAAAAGAAATTGGAATATGGAAGTTCAGGAGAAGTAACAAAACATCCAGGAAAGGCATTGATGTGCAAACATAGTTTCACTAATGCCTATACCCCACTGTAACCTAGAGAAGGTATTTGGCAAAGAACTTTGCAGTACATATTTGGGGTACTGCTGTGAGTGTCAAAGGTATGACTGGAAGGAGAGCTCTGAAAATGGCAGGTAGATACTCTCTCTAGCCATCTGGGAGTTACAAGTCCAAAAAGGGGGCACAAATAGGAGAATGAGGAGGATGAGGCTGAGATATGGAGTGAAGACTTACCTTGCAAATTAGACCAGGTGTCAAAATGATGTTGTTGATTATGACCCTACAGCCTAGGGTAAAGAAAGCTTAAAATAGACTTTTCACTGTCAAGTAAAGTCCTGTCTGGAGCACCAGCGGCCATGACTCTAAGGTGTAATCTGTAAGGTCAGGATTGTTGGATTTTTATTATCCCTGTATTCCCAGTACGCAACTCATTGCTTGGTACTCAATAAGTACTTATTGCTGTGAGAATAGGGTCTAAAAGAACTGGTGAGGGGTATAAAATATTTCATGTTGGAGATTAAAGTGGGGTCAACTCTCATGAGTGAGATAAAGAAATATGGCTTATGTCCAGGATACTATGGTTTGCCTGGAGTATTGGGAGGATGAGGGAGGGTATCCTACACATTGGTCTAATTTTTTAGCACTTAGAAGTAAGGATCCCAATGGATGTCATTTTAGCTGCTTAGTAGAATCTCTAGAGATCTGGGGAACCCAGTTTGTAAACCATTGTTAGGAGCTCTGCTCAATCATAAAGTAGGGAAGGAACCTAGATCTAGATTTCATATTTGTGAATGACCCACTCTTCCATAAACTGTATCTGAGTTTCATGGAAGTGGAAAAGGTTATGGCAGTGACTAGCAAGGCCAATGGTACTCGGTAAGGGCACCTGGTCATTGTGTTCTGGAAACTGTGGCAAGTGCCTACAAGCAGTTTAGTGTAACGGAGGTTAAGTAGGACTTGCAAAAAATAAAAGTGAAACTCCTCTAGAGACTCCTAGGAACAACCAGGAGTGACTTTGGGTGTCTGTATTGGCAATTGGAGGTTGTTTTATTGCTGTTAATGCAACACAATACATCCCAATATGCTGACCTGGTCTGAGGAAACATGGATTTCAATATAATCAGATCTAGAATCTCCTAGTTGAATAGGACCTTAGACCTATGTAACACAACCCCCTACTCTATAATATCACAGATAAATGTCATTCAACACCTGTTTGAAAACCCGCAATGATAGACACAAGGTAGCCCATCACGTTTTGGACACACAACATTGACAATGACCTTCTGAGAGTGTGATACTTAGGACTGGAATGCAGGAAACATGATATCAGGGAGATAAAAGTGCAAAATGAGAAGTTTGAAAATTTTCTAATTTAGAGAAAAGATTCTTTTTGCTGTGTTCTCAAGGAGAAAAAAATGAGGGAGAGGCCAACAGAAGACATACAGAATGGGAACAGTTTTTCTCTTCTGTTTTCATGCTCTTTGTCAATTTGAAAATTAATTGTGGTTAAGAGAGAATAAGACCTGGGAAGTGGAGAATATAAGAGTATACTTGGCTGTTCCTAAGAGATCGTGTCTACGATGACCTTGGGTAGAAAGTGATTTGGGGGATAAGATCTACAAATGGTTCTACTATAAACAGAAAAATTAAACCTGACACTTAGCTAAAGTTCGACCATGGTTTACACATTCTATTTCCCATTTCATGAGTTGCCCTTATAGATAAGGAAGCATGTAGACAGATAAGTCTATCACTGAGTAATGTTTTTCTCTAGTCCTACTGTAACAAGCCCATTGTGAGAGCTGATAAAAAGTCCATGATGAATTCAGGGTAGAAGCCTGAAGGCAGTTTATACAGTTAGGAACTTTGCCCTCAGTGTTTAACTTTTAGGGAGTTGAGAGCCAAAGCAGCTCCCAGATTGTTTCAACAATAACACCAAGATCAGCTGTCAAATCATTCAGGGGGAAACTAGTCAAACTGGTTATTTGACTTCTTATGTATAACCAACCAAAGGAATAAGAACCACCACCAACAAAGTTTAAAGACTGATGTTTTAAACTTTCAACAAGCTGTGTTGACATGTAGCTATAACCTTAATGTGCAAACCACTTCAAGCAGAGCGAGTTTTAAAAGCTGTAAATTAAAATCACATTTCTTTTGCAAGCCCTTAAAACCTTTGAGAAACAAATCAGTCAGATTGTCCGTCCCCTATTGAGAATCCCAAATTTCTCCAGCAAACTTCAAGTTCAAAAAGAAATTAATGAAACTGAAACTGTGATTTTAGACTAGTGATTTACTGCCTTTTTGGGGGGTATGGCCCACATGTTGTTGATTTGATTTATTGATATTCTCCATTCCCTGAATCTTATTAAGACTTGGGTTCAAATGCAGTCACCATGCTGGTCCATTGTGGCTGGAATTCTCCAGTATGTCCTGTCTCTCCTAGCGGTGATTCTGATGTGAATTGAATTCCAGTGTGGTATGGCCTAAGCTGGTTCTCAGGAGAGATACAGCCTTATACAAGTGGCCCAGAGCTGAGGTCTTTCTAAAATCAAGATTAATAACATCAATTTTGATTAGAACTATTTTCCTCTGAAATACCTATTGTGAGAAGTAGAGACATTGGGATTTCTCAAAACCAAGGTTTGAGAGCTAGTAAGTCCTTATTGAGATTAGGAATGATTATTACTATATTAAAACATGTCAGCTTTTGGTCGACCTAAATATTTATGATTCTAGCTCCCTTAAGGGAGACCAAAGGTTGTTTCTGGGATCTAGTTTGTATATGTGCCTTTCTATTCTCTATGAAATGATACATGGAGATTTGGGGATTGTGGTCTAGACCAGTGATGGCGAACCTTTTGAGCTCGGCGTGTCAGCATTTTGAAAAACCCTAACTTAACTCTGGTGCCGTGTCACATATAGGAATTTTTTGATATTTGCAACCATAGTAAAATAAAGACTTATATTTTTGATATTTATTTTATATATTTAAATGCCATTTAACAAAGAAAAATCAACCAAAAAAATGAGTTTGCGTGTCACCTCTGACACACGGGTCATAAGTTCGCCATCACTGGTCTAGACTGCAGTACAGTCTTGCTTCTTGAGCCATATCTCATGATGTTAGTTTGGGCAGTGCCAGGATGCTGTTATGTTCTCTACTGTGCAGTCTTTTCAAGACTAGGCAAACTCACCCTGTCATCAAGGGAGACTCAGAGGGCCTTCACCTGCCTTTGTGGTCCATTAAAATATGATTTTACGGGGTTCACAAATTCATCAAGAGGCAGTTCTTGAAAGAACTAAAAAAAACTCCTGTGATTTAGCAGACCTACTGCCCTCTAGAGGAATAACCAACCTATCAGGGATGGTTTGAGCTGTACCCCATGGCTGGGAATCATTCGAGAGGACAGTGGCTGGCATAGCCAGAGAGCAGCAGGAGTGGCCACTGGGAGCAGAAAAAAGGTAGAATCTCCAAATATCTAGCCTGTTTCTCTATTCCAGCTGGAGTCATCATTTTGAAAGCGAAGAAGGGTGAATGTTTTGGGGGTTTGTGTTGGTGCTTGTGTGGTGATACAGGCAATGGTGGTCAGTGAAAATAGAGTGGGGGCAAGTTATAACATTCTTGCAACTAGGAAATCTTGAGGGTTGTGAGCATGACTCAAACCACTTACAAATGATCAGAAATATCCTGCAACCCTCCATTCCTACAAATATCTTAGATTCTCAAATGGGAAGATTAGGCAAGGGTGTATGGAGAGAGTTTTAGTCATGAATGTTTATGAATTATTTTGTTGTAATGTGGATCGTGTGTATGTTTGTGTGTGTGTGTGTGTGTGTGTGTGTGTGTGTGTGAGGAGAGAGAGAGGCAGACAGGCTTGTAAACCATTGATCACAGTGGAGTTCTAAGGAAGGGGCTATGCAAGCAGAGTAGTCGGGGCACCTGACCCTACCAGGGGAGAAGAGGCCATTTGTGTTGTGTTTAGGGGGATGAGTAATGGCCCTCCCAATTGACATGGTTAAGGAGGCCAAATGCACTGGAATATTGCCCAAGAGGAGCAATAATTAGCTCAGTATGGTCAGAGTGTATGGAACATGGTGGCATATTGGGGGAGAGATGGGAGGTAAGGCTTGAAGAGCTGGGCAGGGTCCAGATCAGGAAGGGCTGGAATACTATGCTTAGGAAAGCTGGGGAATCCACTGAAAGGGGCTAAGCAAGTCAGAGAGGATGTGATCTAGATTATTTCTACAGTTATCTCCGAATGCTGATTGTGATGGATTTGGGCAGATGTGGTTCTGTTTTGGGCTTGGAGTGACTCCCTTTCATCTGGATTGCATCTACCATGGAGCCCATGGTAGAGCTTCAATGGGAAGTTTGCTATCATTGTGAGAAATCAGAGCTAAACCAAAGCATTAAGAAGAGGCAGGACACCCTCATGGGCTGAGCCTTGAGTGCTTTTTTTTTTTTTTTAACCCTCACCCAAGGGTACGCTTATCGGTGTTTTAGAGAGCGGGGAAGGCAGAGAGAGTGAGAGGGAGAAAGGGAGAGAGAAAGAAACATTGATGTGAGGGAGAACATCGATTGGTTGCCTACCATACATGTCCTGATCAGAGATGGAACCCACAACCTAGATGTGTGCCCTGACTGGGAATTAAACCTGCAGCCCTTTGGTGTAGGGGATGATGCTCCAACCAACTGAGCCAAACAAGCCAGGGTGAGCCCTGGGTGCTTTTAAGAGCCAGCTCTATCATCTTATATCCACATGGGCATGACAGACAGAGGAGGGAATGGCAACATATTCCACACCTGGGAACACTGCTCTGACTATATCAGGTGACACAGCAGGCTGCTAGGCTGGGGTGGACCCCAGAGACAGACAGAGCTCTGCACTGGCCTATGCTGTAGTACAGATAGTCTTGTTTGTACTTGAGTCATATGACTCAGTAGTCACAAGGTATTAGAGGAGTTTGAGGTAAGGAAGTCATGTGGAGATTCTGACCAGCTGCAGGTGCGGAGTCACATAACAGAACCCTAGGGTTCTTGAGCAAGGCCATAACATCCATAGCAGAGAACTATTTGCTATTTGAAAAGCAGCTTTTGGCAAGCTATGAGACCCTAAAAGATAACTGAGTGTCTAATTATGGAACAGCAAGTGATCATGTGGTCAGAACTGTCCATTATGAGCTGGGCATATCAAACCCAATAAACCATGACTCAACATAAGAAGGAAGCGTTCCATTTAGTATTGGCTTGAGTAAATTCAAAGGGCACACATAGCTGAGTGGACAGATGGCGCAGATCTCATGTCACCTACTGCTTTTGCACTAATGCCTCTTCAATATATGCCCATGGTTTCTCCATGACCAACTGATAGAAAGGGAGAAATCCTGAGCTTGGTTCATGGATGGGTTGGTGCAAACCTAAGATAGCTGTTGCGCTACCACCTCACCTAGGAGTGGACCTAAAGGACACTGCTGAGGGGAATCCCCACAGAGGGCAGAGCTTCAGGGAGAGAAGCTGGTCATTCTGTGTGGAGGGAGAAGTGGTCTGAGGTCAAAGAGCGTGGTTGGAAAGACTGGGGACAAGGTGGTCTGGGGTAGAAGCATATGGATGGGCCTGTGCGAGTAGGAACATTGTGTGGGGAACTTAGTACTGCATAGTGGTGTCCACCAGAGAATATACACTAAATAACCACGTGGACAGGATCTCAGCCAGCTCTTTCCTTGGCCAACTCACTGGCAAGTAGATTACATTGGAAACTTTCCACCTGGAAACGTCAACAAATCATCCTGCACAGGATTAACATGTATTCTAGGTATGGCTTTTCCTTTCCTTCCCACAGTGACTTCATTGGCATGATTATCTGACAGTTCACAGGGTATCTGAAAAACTGACAGGAGTCCTGCAAAACATCACCTTGAATCAAGGGCAAAGGAGCCATGACAGCAAGCACAAGATCATGGGATCCACTGGTCCTGCCTCATGCCATGCCATCCAGAAATTACAGGCCTGCTATGATGGTGGAATGACCTCTTGAAGGCAAAAGCTGAAGTGCCAACTGATAGATGACACCCTGTGGGGCTGGAGCTAACCTTCAGGATGTGATACACATCCTAACCCACACCATTGGAGAGAATACATGGCTCTGGAAACTTGGGGATGGAAATCGGAATGGCCCTCCTCCCCATCGCTTCTAGGGATCCACTTTGGGGAGTTTTGCTTCCTGTCTCTGCAATTTTAGGTTCTGTGGGTCTACAGGTTCTGATTCCCAGACCGGGGTACTTGCACGAGGGTTGCATACTGAATTTAAAGTTCTGGCTGTAACTGGTCATTTGGATTCGTCATGCCAGGGGAAGAGCAGGCAGAAATGGGATTTAGGGGTAACTGATCACTGTGAGGAAACAGGGCTGCTGCTGTGTCATGGTGGCCGGGAAAATGTTTTTGCATTTAGAAGATTCACTGAGGCATCCCTTCATGTTCAGTTCTAACTAAATGGGCAATTTAGCAGCCCTCCTTTGATGAAGACATGATAAGCAGAGCCTAAGAGTCTCCAGGGAGGAGGTCAGAATCCTCCACCAGTCACATCACCTTGATCAGCAGAAGTACTAGTTGAAGGTGAAAAGATCTAGAATGGTGGGAGAGGTGGGTGCTGAATTGATGAGTATCAGTTTTGGCTCCAGACTAACTGAGCACCGGAGACTGTACTTCTTCAAACAAATCTTCCTCTTATAAATTTCCCTAGAAATGTTGATGACTCAGAATCTCGGAGAAGCTGTGTGTGGAAGGATAAACTTAAACTGGGAAACACAGGGCTCTAAGCAGTGCAGGAGGCAGACTCATTAGATCCTCTCTGTTGGGCTGGTGCATCTATCTCCATGTGCATTGTGGTGACTGCTAAAGCTCACAGCTTCATTCATATCCCGAGAAACCCCTCCTGAGATGGGTGGTTATGCATTTCCCCTCCTGCAAGGGCAACCTGTAACCAATGACTGCATGGTATGATAGTAGTTATTGGTCGTGTCCAGCCCAAATTCATTCTGAGTTGCAGTTCATGCTGCCAATGGCATTAGGCTGAAGGTTGACATCAGCTGAAACCCTGTTTTTGCTTAAATTCTTTTTCTTTTCAATAATCTTTTAAAAAATTATTATTAAATGTATGTATTGGGGTGACATTGGTTAATAGGATCATATAGGTTTCAAGGGTACATTACTATGATACATGGTCTGTATATTACATCGTGTACCCACCACACATAGTCGAATAATCTTCGGTTGTCATATGTTTGGCCTCCTTTACCCTCTGTCTCCCCAAACCCCTTCCTTCTGGTAACCACCAGACTGTTGTCTGTGCCTATGAGTTTCAGCTTCATATCCCACATATGAGTGAAATCATATGATTCATAGCTTTTCCTGACTAACTTATTTCACTTAGCATTATATTATCAAGGACCATCCATGCTGTCACAAATGGCAGTATTTTGTCTTTTCTTATGGCTGAGTAGTATTCCATATTATAGATGTACCACATCTTTTTATCCAATCCTCTATCAAAGGACACCTTGGTTGTCTCCATGTCTTGGCCACCATGAATAATCCTGCAATGAACATAGGGGTGCATATATATTTTTGAATAAATGTTTTTGAGTTTTTCGGGTAAATACCCAGAAGAGGGATTGCTGGGTCATATGGTAACTCTATTTTTAGTTTTTTTTTGGAGAAATCACCATACTGTTTTCCATAGTGGTTGTACCAGTTTATATTCTCACCAGCAGTGAATGAGGGTTCCTTTTTCTCCACAGCCTCTCAAACACTTATTACCAGTTTTATTGATAATGGCCATTGCCCTATCCTGCTCTCCTAACTCCTGTGTAGATTTCTCCTGAGACTCCACAAGAATCCCTCTTTTCTATTTCTGCTTCTAGGGAAACCAATGTAAGACAGCTGACCAGCAGTAGAATGGTTTCTGAACAGGCAGCTCTTCTCTGTGAGCCTGGACACTATCCCACAGGCTCCTACAGGCTCCCAAGGCACCCTGAGGTAAGTGTGTGTGTGTCAGACTTCAAGCCAGGTGAATCCCTCTTCACATTGATCCTGGGGGGATACAGGGCTGCCCTTTCACCACATAGTCATCTTTTAGAAATTCAAGCCCGGTAGGTGGGGAAACGCAGCCTTGCTTCTTCCACCTGGCATCTCCTGGAATAATGTGAGGGCTCCCTGTGGATCCCCCACCTCCATCTTCAGGCGCCTCGGGCTACTCTTGTCAGCTTGTGAACAGGAGGGCAGTGGGTGGATAACACCTGGTGAATAAATTTACACGCTGAAATAATGGTTTCCATGTTGGTTTTTCATAATTAACTAAACAGGCTGGAGTTAAATTTCATGTGTAAAAATCTTGTGAGGAACTGGACGAAAAGATGAAAGTTGATGACAGCAGTTAAGGTTTATAAAAACCTCTTTCCTCCTTGGGCTCTTCATTTCTCTTTCTCTCTCTATCTCTCTCTCTTCCTCCACACGCCTCACCCCTCCTTCTTTCATCCTCTTCATTCTCCTCATAAAACCCTCCTTGGTCCTGGTTGGTTTTCATGTGTGTCCCTCCACACTTCCCTTCCCAGCATGTGTGCAAAAAGAAAAACAGTAACATCGACAGATTATGTCGGTGCTTCTGTAATTAGAAAATGACATCTACAGATGCGCCTCTGATCCTGCAGGGAAAAAAAAATGAAAGTTTTGCTAAGTCTCCAGCATGAGAGATTTGGAAAATAAATGGGATGGCAGGTGGTGGGGGAGCCTTGGAGGATGCCACAGCCGTGCTGGGAGGGGGGCTAAGTCTTTTCCTCGTACCCAGCAGCTTGTCTGGGGTGGGGTGGGGCATGCTGTGGAAACATTCCTCGTTTGTGAAGAAAGACCTTGCACTTTTTGGGTAAGAGCCCACCATAGCTGCCCAGAGAACCAAGGCCTTTATCCCAGTGTCTGGCCAGATTTCGTCGGCATTTTGAAACTTCACAGCTCACGTTGCTGGGGGAGTTGGGGGGGCATGCAGCATGCTGCTGTCTGAAGGGACCTATAGGAAAGGATGGCCCAGTGAAAATTCGCATTAGAATGGCTAATTTGTGCCTTCAGGAGATCCTGCCTCAGGGATTCTATGCCTCCTCAGCTGAAAGCACTAGGAGAATTAAGTTCTTTCTTCTGATAGAAGAATGTTGGCATTGACAAATGAACAATTATATTTTCTAATCAAAGGTTCCCTCAGAACCACAAGCCATAAAAAAACTAACATCCACCTTTGCCGATGGGCCTTTGGGACCCCGGTTCTCTATTAAGGTCTCAGGGATTAGGCTCCTTAACTGAGTTAAGTCACAACCTTCCCATTGCATGAACTCTCCAGGCCTGCTGTTTTTGGGTTTTTGTGAGTCATATAATGTGGGATTTTATACTTTCTGCTGACATTTCAGACTCACTTTACTCTGACCCAGGAGGCCTCATGCTAGGTTTCTCTTTGGGATTGGACACAGACTGTGGACCTTCTGTAGGCTTCCTTGGGCAGTTTGGGGTAGAGGATGGACGTGTCTGGTGCACTTGGTCATCCGAAGTGCCTCCAGTTCCCATCAAACATTTAAGTGTTGAGATGCTGTATAGGTAAGTGGGTGTGGAAATCCATTTAACTGATAAAACAGAATTATCCACAATAACATATTACTTCAGAGATCCAAGTTCCTGAAAATAATGCAGTTTTTAATGTTTAAGAATTATAGGACAAAATTTATGTACCTGCCTTTGCTCCTCCCCATAACATTTCTTTATTACAATCTCTTTTTTGATGGATTTAGGAAAACCATTACTAAGCAATAGATTGAACAGCAGACCTTCTAGTCTATTGTTGAGAAACCAGATGAACTGCTTTTATGTGGTTTCATCTACCAATACAGCCTTTCCTCTGCTTTCCCTTCATATGCATGCTCCGCTTGAGTATGCCCCTCGAAGGCACAGCCACTGTCTGTTAGGTATGCAGGCCTCTGCTCCCACCATCTTCCTCCCTGATGAACTTGCCTGTCATTCAAGGTTCAGCTCTTTTCCTAGCCTTTCCCATGAAGACTTCCTTGACTGTTCCAGCCCACCTAGTTTATTCTCTCTCTGGATTTCTGTTGCATTTGTAGTCAGTTCTATATAGTTCAGTGTTTATCTTGTGTGTTCTCTAAGGATTTTATGTTTTTTTCATATTTTCAATCCTTTGTATCCAGTAATAGTGGTAACAGTTTGTTAAGCACCTATTGTGTGTTAAGCGCATTAATTACATGCATCGCAGCTAAACTTCGAAATAACCCTTTAAAGTGTTAGTAGCCTATTTTAGTGTTAAGAAGGTGGAGGCTCAGACTGGTTTATAACTGCCCAAGTGGCAAAGCCTGACTAGGAGCCCAGGGCTGTCCAATTCAATCATCATGATCTCTGCTCGTCTCAGCCTCGCCTCTCTAAGGCAGGCACTGCACTGTGTACTTACCTTTTAGTTTTACATTATTCAGTCTACAGAAGAGGTGACATGTAAATTCCCAAGTGGTTCTGTGGTGACCACCACTCTACTCTCTGTTCCTATGAGGCTGGATTTTTTTGACTTCATATATAAATGATGTCATACATATAGTATGTGCCTTTCTCCATCTGACTTATTTGACTTATCACATTGCCTTCAAGTTTCATCCGTTTTGTCAAAAATGGCAGGATTTCCTTCTTTCTCATGGCTAGGTAATGTTTCATCCTATGTACACTTCACATCTTCTTTATCCATTCATCTGTTGATGGCCACGTAGGTTGTTTCCATATCTTGGCTACTTAGAATAATCCTGCAATGAACCTGGGGATGTAGGTATCTCTTAGAGAGATCTTGTTTTCATTTCTTTGACTTAGATACCCAGAAGTGGGGTTGCTGGATCATGTGGTAGTTCTATTTTTAATTTTTAAAAAATTAGAACCTCCATATTTTTTTTCTCTAGCGGCTGTAACAGTTTACATTCCCATCAACAGTGCACAAGGGTTTCCTTTTGTCCACATCCTACCAATACTTGTTACCTCTTGTTTTTATGATTGCCATTCTGACATGTGTGAGGTGGTACCTCAATGTTGTTTTAATTTGCATTTTCTTGATGGTTAGTGATGTAGATCATCATTTCCCGTACCTGTTGTCCATTTGTATGTCTTCTTTGGAAAAATGTCTGTTCAGTTTCTCTATTTTTTAAATTAGGATGTTAGTTTTTTTTTTTTTTGCTATTGAGGCATATGAGTTTTTAAAAAATATATATTGGATAGTAACCCCTTATCAGATATGTCATTTGCAAGTATTTCCTCCTGCTCTGTAGATTTCCTTTTTCATTTTTTTGATGGTTTCTTTTGCTGTGCGAAGCTTTTTAGTTTGATGTAGTCCCACTTATTACTTTCTACTTTTGGTGAAAAATCCAAGAAATCATTGCTAAGACCAATGTCAAAGAGCTTTTTTCCCTATGTTTTCTTCTAGAAGTTTTAAAATTTCAAATGTGTTTAAGACTTTAATCCATTTCAACTTAATTTTTCAGAGTTGTATAAGATAGGGGTCCAATTTCATGCTTCTGAATGTGGTTATCCAATTTTCTCAATACCATTTATTGAAGAGACTATCCTTTACCCATCAAGTGTTCTTGGCTCCCTTGGCTCTCAGTTATGTGCCACTGGGGAGACTTATCTTTTATGAGTATATCATGGTACCCCTGTGAATTCTTCATTATATATAGATATATGTAGAATGTAGAAACCATGATTGTTGTGTTGTTGTTGTTGTTTTTTTCTCACCCAAGAATATTTTTTTCCCATTGATTTTTAGAGAATAAAAGGGAGGAAGGGAGGAAAGGAAAGAGAGAAAAAAGCATCAATGTGAGAGAGACACATCAATTGGTTGCTTCCTGCAAGAGCCCCGACTGGGGCTGGGGATGGAACCTGCAACTGAGGTACATGCCCTTGACCGGGAATTGCCCCAGCGACCCTTCAGATCATGGGGTCGATGCTCTAACCACTGAGAAAAATTGGGCAGGGCAAAACCTTAGGTTTAATTAAGAGATACGCTAAGTGGAAATATTTTATTTTCTGTCATTTATATATTATCACACACAAAGCTTTATGTTGTGATTCTGTTCATTGTTTTAAGCTTCTGTCTTTTAGCCAACAAGGTTTTTCTTCCAAATTTGCCCTCTTATATTGAGTTGAACAATTTGTCCTTCTCATTTACCCCAGTCTGGGTCTTCCTATAAGAAATTTGCAGTCATACCGTGAAAAATGCCTGTAGCACAGACATATGCAAAGTATTACCACTTTGCTTTAATCACCAGAGCAGAGCCACTCCATGAATAATTTGAGCCACAAGCATCCTGTTGAAAACCAAGACCTCTGGGTTGTGAGTCATCTGTTCTTTCTGTGGCAGGTGTTGGGGTCAAAGCACTTTGGTTCTTTACTATGTTTTGTTGAAAGGACAGTTAGCCATGGAAGTCCCAAAGCTACTGCAGGCAGTGCACTTTCGTTAGATGGACATTCATTGAAGGTGGTTGTGTGCTATGCCAGAGAGTTTGCCTTTCTCCCTGTAGACTTGGGTTTTAGGTTCTCTGCAGTATTTCACGTGGAAGCAACTGCTGATGCAATCTAGTCTTTCAGAGCTGGAGCTTTTATCTGAATAACAAAGCCAACAAGCATTTTAACATGCCTATAAACCTGTCATGGTCTGTTTTATGGGGAGCCAGGTATGGACAAAGGTTGGAGAGGCCATCTAGATCCTGCATTTGACTTGATTGAATCTTGCTGATACTAACTTTTAATGATTGTCATATCAAAGTAAGTGGGGAAAGAGACTACAGTACAACATAGTTACTTAAGAGGAGTATGAATACATGAAATATTGATTTAAAAATCATAATATACCTATGACTGGAAACTATCATTCAGTAATTCCTTTCTTCCTTCCAACAATCCTGATTAATAGCAATCAGGAGGCTTATGATAAGATACAAGATTAATTTGTAAGGGCGTTTATATGTGTATTATATGTCAAAAATTTCTGAGGATGCTTAAAATTTTTCTATGAAGATATATATATCTAGATTGGGGGTGGGGAACTATTTTTCTGCCAAGGGCCATTTGGATATTTAGAATATATATATATATATATACACACACACACACACACATATATATACATATACACACACACACATATATATATATATATATATATATATATATATTCTTTGTATAGAAAGATTAATTACTACTTTACTTCTATTACATTTTTCACTTGAAATTAATTCATACTTGCTAGAAACATGTTTGGAAAACTTAGAAAGGTAATGAAAAGTAGAGTTCACCCATGATGTTTTTACTTGGAGTTAACTATTATTAATTTTTATATATTTCCTTCTAGTAATTTCAAATACACATATAGAGCATATATACATATGAAACTAAA
The DNA here is from genome assembly GCF_000412655.1 of Myotis brandtii. NCBI lineage: Eukaryota > Metazoa > Chordata > Mammalia > Chiroptera > Vespertilionidae > Myotis > Myotis brandtii. Next base: position 3,142,900 of record NW_005366833.1, on the reverse strand, counting down.
TTTGATATATGTGTATGTTAGAAAATTGGAATCATTGTTGTACATAATTTATACCATATGTTTTTAACATTAATATTTCATCATAAACATTGCCCATGCTATTAAATATTCTTCAAAAATATGACTTTTAATTTCTACCTAATATTCTATTACAAGGCTGTTCTCTAATTTACTGAATCTTTTTCCTATTGTGAGATCATGACTAGGTGATAAATATTTTTATATATAAATCTTTTACTACATCTCTCATTTACTTAGGATAGATTTGTAGGAGTGGTATTATTTATTCAAAAGTCTGAGCATTTTTATGGCTCTTAATATATATTGCCAAATAGCTTTCCAAGTTAAAATTCTAATACTATCATATGAGAATACCATCTTTTTTCATTTCTATTTGTATTTAAAAACATATTTTGATCTGATAGAAATTTCAATTTGTCTTTTAAAAAATCACTAGTTGAACATGTTTTCCTTTTTTTATATAACTTTTGTGTCCATTTTATTATTTTATAAAATTTCTGCTTATGTTCTTTCTTTTTCTATTAACATATTAATGTTTCCTCTTGTTGATTTGTAAATTTAGTATAGCTATTAACCGTTTATTGTGCTAATAGCTAATAATATTTTCTAATTAATCATTTAACATTTACTTAGATTCTGTTATAGGCATACAGAAGTTTAAAAGACAGTTAAATGTACTCAAATATGCCAATATTTACTTTGTGATTTGACTAGTTTTTTATATTTTGAATGGCTTTCTTCAGATTAGTTAAATAGCTCCCTATATTTTCTTGTGCCTTACTTTTTAAAGTGTACGATTCTTTAACTTATGTGAATATTGTTTTGGCATAAACTGGTAAGATAAGACTCTAACTTTACTTGAGTTGACTGGTAGAGAACCAAGCTCTGGGGCTGAAAGCTTATGTAGGTCTTATAGAAGGGCTCTAGAAACTTTCTCCTTTGTTATTGAATTGTTTTGCACAGAGCTAATAGAGAAAGGACTGATTGTGTGCTAACCCTGATGTGGAATCAATCATGATATTCTGTTCTTGCCCCACCTCATCTGCTAGGAGTTTGTACATTTATTTTTTAACATTGGTTTATTAATCTCTAAATTTGCTGTAATATGTTTAAAGAATGTGGCCTATATTTTTAATTCATTGGGATTCCCTTGGGTCTCATCATGTAACAAAATAATTTTCTCACTCCTTTTGTTTTTAGCATTGTTGAAAGAATCAAATAGTTCTGTAGAGATTATTATAAAGAGCAGGCATCTGCCCTTCTCAGAGGCTACCACTTCCAGCCCTTTTCAGTAGATGCTTTTGGCATTTACCTCCATGTGCCACATGACATATTAATATTGCTACTTTCCACAGTGGAGGACAAAGATTTATTCTTCTGATTTCTCCAGAGACATACAACCACACAGACATACTCAGGATCCTCACCCCATGCAGATACACCCTTTTCATTTTCTCCTGATATATTTGTATATTTACAGGGTAATCTTTGGTTTGGTTTCTATTCAGAATTTATGTTCTCATTACTCCATCAATACAATTCATAGCCAAGGAGCAACTTGGATGGGCTTATGGATTATTGGTGGTAGTGTATTTTGAGCTGACTGGACTATTTCACTGGGAACCACTGTTGTTAGTTTCAGTCTTTCTTTTCGGACAAGTCAGATACACTAGATTGGCTTTTCCCACTTTCTGCTTATAGTGGACATCAGACCTGGTTGCCTGCATTGTGGGAAGTTCCCCAGGGAAGGAGGCTGGCACCAAGGGATGGTGGGGTTCGGAATGTCTGCTTAATCTCTTTATTTCCTGTATGGCTCAGGACCCTCATTCTCACCTGTATCTGATATCTCCTTGCCCGGGGCCTTCTCTTATATCCTAGGTAGAGATTAAACTTCCAGTCTTATGTGTGAGTTGGGGGAACTTGGGGGGAGGGGTGGCCAGTTGCCTCGCCACATGAAGTGGTGGAGGGATATGGGGATCTCATTACTTATTAAACAGACTTGCACAAATCCTTCTTTAGTCTGACCTTCACCTCCCACTAACAGAGGTACCTGGTGCTGCCAATTTCTGAGTCTTTTGGGTGCTTTTCAGGGTAAATTGGGTTTTTCATGGGTTTTCCCACTGTCAGCTTAGGATTCAGCTTTCTTGGGTCTGCTAAGTCAATTATCATGGGCCATCTGCTTTCCAGCTTCCAAAATTTTGTTGCTGTTGTCTTTTCTCCTGTTCTCTTTATCCTAATGGGTTTATATCTTTATAAAGACCCTTTTATTATCATTTTAGTGGGGAATATTGGGGCAGTATGTGCAAAGACAAACACTCACTTTGCCTTCTTTATCTAGTAGTCCATTTATTCTTTATTTAAAAAAAAACTCTGTGTTCATTTTAGAAAAATTAGAAAATGCAAGGTAGGTAAACTATTTAAAAGTCACAAATAATCTCACCTTCTAGACATAACCATTATTAGTATAATTTTGATATAGAGCTATGAAGATAAATATATTTTTATTTATTAACTACAGGGATATGGGGTTATTATATGCAGACTTTTGGTAACCTCATTCAAGATCGTCTTAACCTGGTAATAAATTTACTTAAGTCTTCATATTAGTCTTAATTGAAACAGATAATAAAGATTGTCTAAATAACTTTGTAAATATGTTTATAATGCTAAATACAAATTGTTGAAAGTTAAAAAGAATTGTCTTATAACAATATTCTAGTTTTTAGCTACCAGATTATATTAAACAAAGAGTAAGGAATGAAGGTAGGTAGGAGTGTGGAGTATAAACTGCCAAATTATTTGTATAAGATAATGGAGTATAAAAATTCTGTTTTATTTTTTATTTTGATAATTAGATTAAAAATTCTTTGTTTAATTTATGTAGTGAAGACACAAGCAAAACCATTGTGGAGAGAAAAAAATAGCAATGAAGCAAATACAATACAAAGGAAAAACACAAAAACAGAAAATAAACGATAAAAAAATAATTCCTCATGCAAAGTTCTCTTTTTCCTTTTCTGTAATTTCCTGTCAGTCTCCTGCTAGTTAGGTTGAGTGGACCATGATGCTGATCACAGTAAAGGCCAATTTTCTTATTGAATGTAAGAGTGACTCTAGTCAGTCGATCTCTGGCACAAATGTGAATGGTTGGCAGCTCAAAGGCATTCATAAATCATGGAACAATAGATTACAATGTTGTGAGGACTTCTTTTTAATTGTATTAGATTGTAATATATTCTATATATGTAACAAATATTCTATATTTGAAAATGGGCATCATTTATTGTGAACTTATTTATCAGGCACTGTTAGGCATTTAAAAATGTATATACATCATCTCTAATTTTTGTGATAGTAAATGTAAGGTATATTTTATCCAATCATTTACTACATAAGGGAGCAAATGCTCAAAGAGGTTAAGTAACTTGCCCAAGTTAATGTAGCTATAGATTATGGACTTGAAGCAAGGGCTTTTGATATCCATTTCTGTGCTCCTTCATAAGGTGCTACCTTGAATTAAGGCCCACATATTTTCCCCTGAAGTATTTAACTGTGCCCCAGTTCAAATATTTCCCTGAAGGCTAATATTTGGAAAACTGTCAAGTTGTTAATTAAAAATTATAATCCTTGGTAAAATTTGGAGATTGCTATGTTGAGCAATGTTAAATACTTTTGGAGGCCTTGAAAATGGATGTGTGTGAGTCATCAGAGGGAAGTACTGTGTACCCAGTTTTACAAACTTTCTTGACGATTGAGCCCTTTTTGTTTCTGTTATACCTGGATTTGACTCACCTAGAATAGTCTTATGGGGAACACTGATTTGGGACATTATGTTCCAGTAATCATCATACATTGCACCATAGGATCAAATGTACTGAGTCTTATAACTCCCTTATCTCTTATGAAAGAAAGAAATGGAAGGAAGGAGGGAATGTTGGAAGGAAGGAAAGAAGACAAAAATGAGAGAAGAGGAAGCATCAGTTGTAGACAGATCTTCTTGGGGAATGTAGGCACTATGTTATGTTATTCAAATATATTTTCTTTGGTTTTGGAAATTACAATAGACAAAGAAACAAATGATATGAAGTTTCATGAGTGAGAGAATGTGTTTTAATTAGCTTTATATCTATAGTGCTGAACACAGAGCCTGTCACAGAGTTGGTGCTCAATAAATCAATGAACAAGCAAATGAATGAATGAGCAGAGCTACACAATCTGAGTTATGAGAGCGTTGGTGAGCTTGGGCACCACCCTTGATTTCTCTGCTCCTCTTGGGTGAAATGGAGATGAATGCTCCATTGCAGGGTGTTGTGAGGATAACACAGACAGTAACATCCCTACCACAGTGTCTACAAGAGAGTAAAACCCAATACATTTCAGTTAACTTCCTTTTCTGTTCCAAGTGAAGATTTTATGCTTGATAATGGCATCTTATTTTAGAAAAACCTGTTTGTTTGTTTGTTTTTAGAGACATCTCAGTTAATGTCCCAAAGAAACAGGGGTTCCTAAAAGCTGACAGGAGTGGCCAACACTTAGTAACCCTTCAATGAAAGCAGTGATGTTTTCCTATTTCTGAGTCGTCAGGTAGAATAATTCTGTACAACTTGTGTTTGTATGTGTATGATGACATAAAACAAGAAAATGCCTTCAGAGTAGACCAGAGACAGAGTGTCTGATTTCCCACAGATGTCTATAAATTAATATACTCTTAGTATTCAGTCATCTGAATATCTCAAGGAATTTTTCTTCAAATAAGTAGTCCCTATCATGATATACTTTTCTGCATGAGATAATGTGTTGTCTAGATTCATATGCTGAGTATTGATTGAGGCCCCATAATGTACAAATTTCTCCTCAACATAAATATGGGGATTATTTTTATAACCATCACTCTGCTGGTAACTAGCGGGGAAGCACTGTGTGATGCTTGGTTAAGAAAGCCAACATGTAAAAAACAATGGGCTCTTCATTATATGGGCCATCAAAGGAACCTGTTGGGAAGAGACAGGCAGGAAACAGTAGGGAGTCGGGCAAAGTTTATGGCTAGCTCATCTAATTAACACAGCTTTTTTCTGAAACAGAACAGAATCTCTGCAGATACTGAATCTAACATTTTCATTCCACCATCCTTTCTTTCTTTCTCACCTGCCTTTGCTCTCTGCCATGGTGGTGTTATCAAGAATCAAAGCTTAGCTTGCTTTACCTCCTTCCATAGGCTTAACATTCTTAAAGGAAACAGGGGTGGCCAGAAGGACACCTAGTAACCCTTCAATGAAAGCAGTGATTTACCTTTTACCTGGTCATTGGATGGAATAATTCTGTGCAACGTGTGTTTGTGCGTATGTGGAAAAGAAAATGCCTTTCAGGACAGACTAGAGACAGCGTCTGATTTCCCAACCTGATAAGGCCTCCAAATGGAAAAGGAGAAAGAGAGTTAATTTTAGGTGCTGAATGTAGATACTTTCTGTTGCCTCTGTGGCCTTGCATTCTGAACTGGGGCACAACCAGACTTCTCAAATTTCCTTACACTTCCCAGCTTGGTTTTTGAGCTGATGGTATGTTGACGTCTCTCTCACCATCAACAGCAAAAGTATGTTGATGTAGCTTCTTTCATCTGCATGGATGGATTGCTTTCTTCCAAAAGGCTCCAGCTGCTGCAGGTGGATATGTTTTCATTATTTTTCACAGAAGAGCGAGGGGAGAGTCCTTGTCTGAGTACATATCTATTCTTTAAGACCCAGTGAACCACATAGCACATACCTTCAGTGTATTTAGGAATATCTCTATTAGTGCTCAGCCAGATAATGCTTTCAGGATAAAGGACAAGTTATTTTCTTTTTGTTCTCAAGGCCTCCCATCAACTAGCCTCTCCCCTTTCTTATTACCACACCTCCTGTTTCTGCCCAGAGACCTTCCTTTCCAATACTGCTTGCTGACCCACCTCCCTCATGGACCAGCTTTGGAAGTCGTAGAGTTCAATGCTGGAGCACATTCAGGGCTCAGCAGATCCTAGCTTCTCTTTAGGGACAAGTGTGGTGAAAAGATCCCTGCTATGAGCAAGACTTAAAATTAAAACCCCACTTTCTAATCTGTAAAATGGGGTGCTAAAATCAGTTTTCTAATATATAAAATGAGTAGCTATATATAGACATATGGATTTGTGCAGATCAGAACAATAATGGTTATGCAAGCACTTTACCCTGGGGGAAGTCTTGGGCTTTCATAGTCATTATGGCTTCACAGGAGGGGTGCCCCTGCTTATTTTCTTTTTCCACATCTTGGCAACCTCCCCCCATCCCTTCCTCTCTGCCTAATAAAATCCTTTCCACCCTCAGGGCCCTCTCAGTTCTGCCTGCTTTATAATGCTTTATCCAGTGCTCTGACCATGTTGCTCTCTCACTGTTCAAATCACCTATAACCTTTATTGACGTAAGAATCTTATTTTGTCACTTTAATAAATAAATCAGCTCTGTGTTTGATTTAACTTTCTAACTTGTAACTCACAATGAATTGATCCTCCTTCTGACTAGTCCCAATAGAATTACATTCAGAAACTATGTACATTCAACATCTAAAAGAAATTGAACATCCATTAAATTTTACTATAACCTTTCTACAAACACCAAAGGCCTGGCATTGCGTGACAAACTAAGAAGTTTTCCTCCTCATCTCAGCAAATCTGTTTCCCCCTTAAAATCTGTGTGTGGGGAGGGTGGGGGTAAGGGGGAGAGATCAACCAAAGGACTTGTATGCATGCATATAAGCATAAGCAATGGACACAGACAACAGGGGGTGAGTGTGAGGGCAAGACTCGGGGGATGAGGGGACAATGGGGGGATAAAGACACATTTGTAATACCTTAATCAATACAAAATTTAAAAAAATCTGTGTGTGTTTCATACAGTGGAGCCTGGTTCTTGGACCCCTTTCTTTCATCCTTCTCCCCCCCCCCCCCCCCCCCAGTGAGTAGCTCTCTGACATTTCTAACATAGATGAAGTTAGACTTTCTGACCATTTAGAGAGAAGGAAATAATTTTGAATCCTTCATAGTGCCTAGTACAACACTGTTCTGGGCATGGGGTTGGTGTATCCTCAATAACTGTTGCATTGCATCCATCCCGTAATAACCATGTAGCTATTGTGATGAAGAAACTCAGATTGATGGTGCCATAATTCTTGGGTCTCTAGGTGGCTACAGTAAGTCTGGGAATGGCTATGTTGGAGCCTGGAGTAATGTAAGAAATGAGAGCCTTCATTCCATGACAATCTTGGTATTTTCAACCTGGTAGTAGATGAAGGCCTGCAGTTCACTGGAGTCAGTGGTGGGTGTGGGTATAGGAATCGGACCTAGTCACTTTGCCTGGCCCTCTCTTCCTCCTCAACCAGTCTCCAGAGCAAGTTCCCCTCAGTTGGCCAAGTGGCCAGGACTCACGCAGTTGCTTTTTCTGGGGAGAGGAACCTTATGAGCACATCCTCCACAATCTTGTTTTACTACCCAGCTAGAATCTTGTAATCCCACTTTTCCGGCCAATTTCACACATCTTTGATAATCAAAATAACCATGGAAAACAGACAGCACAGAGCTCTAAAGCCCCCTTCACAGATGAGAGAAGGGAAATAGAAGAATTATAAGGTTTCCTCTGTCACTGGCCACAGAATGTCTTTCTCAAAGGAAAGGCATCCCAATCCTTTACCTCTGGTTGCATACATTTCTTTACTGCAGGGTGGGGCAAAAGTAGGATTATAGTTGTGAGTACACAAAACACAGAGTTTATTCTTGTATTATTATTTATTAATTATTGTATTATTTTCCACATGAACAACTGTGAACCTCCTTTTGCCCCACCCTATAGTTTAATGGATGCTATGGTCCATTTGTCTTACACCCTTTAGGTTTGTCAGCACTGAAGGCAAATTCTATCCATCTAATCTCATGGAAGGGGATTCAGCAGACTATTCTGCATGTATTATGGAAAATGTTTCTGTTGTGTTGGTGTTGAAAGTGGGGTTTGGGGGCACAGATGGTGACCAAAGGAATGAAGGTAATTTAGAAAGAGTCTCTCCTTTAATATGCAACAAAGTGGAAAATGCACCTGGACTTCCATGGGAGAGGGGCCGGGAATGAAAGGGAAATGACTTCCAGGGAAGATGCACCTTTAACCAGCTCCACCCAGTTCATCTGGGTTAACTTTCAATGCAAACCCTGCACCGTCTACCTGCGGTTTTGTGAACAACATCTGGTTAAGAGATATAGGTATGCCCTTTAATAAGTTAACCAAGCCTGTCACTGTTTGGGTTCCAGCTGAATTTTCCTGTTATCACTTCTATGATCAATGCTTCCAGACTTGAACCATGAAAAGTGGTGGGTTCCTTGAAATCACAGGCCATAGGCTGGTAGGCTTTAGGCCTCCTTTAACCCTCAGATGTGTTGTATTCACTTATTTAGGATTTAAAAATAAAAAAGAAAACAGTTCCAATCTTTACAAATGGGGATGTTTCAGGTAACATTGTATTTTTGGCACCTTTAGAAAATTAATTTGTCTGGGGCCATTGGGGTTGAATAATTACATGTCAATGTTTGGGTAGAACTAACTAGTAGCCTGTGGGCTGTTGTTTGCTACAGTTCTATATGGCTGCCCCCTCATCTTTGTTTCTTGCCTAGCCCCTGGGGTCAGTTGAGTTCCCCACTCTTTCTGCTTAAAAGTCACTGTGCTCCAAAACTCTTTTCATAGAGACATAATTAGAAGCTGAAAGAATCTGGTGGGGGTGGCTGGGGTGGAGAGAAAAAGGAAGGGGTGCCCAGGAAATCTCTTTAGGCTTCATTCAACTTTTCTTTTTCCATCCCTACTCTTCTCTCTCATAGGTAACGTAATTCAGACCAGAATATTGCAAAGCAGGGATTGGAGGCATGCTAGGTTTGTTCCATGCACAATAGGTATACCAGCCGTGGGCAAACTACGGCCCGCGGGCCGGATCCAGCCCGTTTGAAATGAATAAAACTAAAAAAAAAAAAAGACCGTACCCTTTTATGTAATGATGTTTACTTTGAATTTATATTAGTTCACACAAACACTCCATCCATGCTTTTGTTCCGGCCCTCTGGTCCAGTTTAAGAACCCATTGTGGCCCTCGAGTCAAAAAGTTTGCCCATCCCTGGGCTATACAGTGGTTGCCAATCCCAGCTGCACACTAAATTCTATGCATTCATTTAGAACATGCCACTGCCGGGGCTCCACCCCAGACCAACTTAGTCAGAGTCTCTGAGGGTGGGGCCTAGACGTCACAAATGTTTGCAGCTCCCTAAGTGGGTCTAATGTGCATCCAGGATTGAGAACTGCTTGGCTAGGCTTTTGAGGAGGTTTACCGAGGTCCTTCAGGCCTTTGAAGTTATGAATGTCCTTTACTATGTAGGGATGTGTCTTAGATAATGAACATCATAACTCTCTGTGTGCATCAACTCATTCTCCTGAGTGAGAGGTCGCACTCCTCACTACTCTACTCTTCATTCCCGGAGTTCGCTGGGAAGGCTGAGGGCAGGTTTCTTCTCCATCCAGGTAAGGGGTTGCTATGCAAAGAGCCAATGTCTGAGAAAACCTCAGCATATTGTTTGTGGATTCCAAAGAAATAACCTGGAGGACTAGCTGTGAAAGACATAGTTTATTAGGACTTACACACGCACCCATGGCAGCCAATTGGTGAAGCTCACTGCTGCACTGGTGGCAGCCACTACTAGTGAAGTTTTGTCAAGTTCCTTCTGGCTTGCAGACTGGCTGGCAATGGGGGCGCCAGGCCGGTGCTATTGGTTTATCACAACCCAGACTTTCCCAGTACAAGGTTTTACAGAGTACAGAATACAAAGCAAACAGGGCATGCAGGGGGAGGTGCGCGTGCCCATGCGCAAGCTGTGTGAGATAAAACACTAGCTGTTTATAGTCGGACTCACATCTAGAAGTAGTTTCTCTTTGGCCTTTCTTAGACCAAGAAGTTGGCCAGGCTCCCAAGGTCTCACTGTCTACTTACAGATGGTCTTCACTATATTCCCACAGTGTGGGAGGGGGAGTTGGAGCATGAGAAGGGCCCCACATTCCCATTTACCATACAGGGGTCCAGTTCAATACTTACTCTCCCACCACAGTGGAGGGTAATGCTTGTAGCAGTAAATGTCATTGGTTGTCACTATCCACTAACTAAATGCTCCATCCAAGGTCATGAATCTTTTCTGAAGCACTAAGTTTCTTTAACTCACACACTGAACCACCAATAGAATAATAACAAGGGTATGTTATTTTCTTTTCTATTCCTAAATAAAGTATTAGAATAAAATAAATATTATTTTTTTAGCTTCAAAATAGATCCCAGCAATACAAACTGTGAAATTTTGCAGCTCTGTGTAGGGAAATAGAATCAGCAGACAGGGCTTGTCTCTCTGGCACTAATTCCAGCTGCTTTTCCAATGCTACTTTTTCTACACAGGTCAGAGCCACATGTGTGAGTAATTCCCAAATATATGAATAACTGATACATAGATAATGGGTACCTCCTGCAAGGGTGGGTAGGTGGTTTACATCAGAGGGTCCTAATTCTGGCTAATCATTCCATTTCCTCAGAAACTTAAGAAAAATACAGATACTTTGGACTTCACTTGAGACACACTTCATCAGAATTTATAATGGCTTTGGCATCTCTATTTTTAAAAAATTACCTCTGCTCATCCCTAGTAGGTCTTCTCATATATTGCTGGCAGGCTGGTAATTAGTGGACTCTTGTCTGAGAGGGCAATTTAATTCAGCCAAGATGTGAAATACACTTTCTTTTGAACCAGCAATTCTACTGCATCCTTTGGATGTATTTGTACTTGTATCAAACATATGCAACTCTGTGATAGAAAAAACCTGGAACAATCCAAACACTTATTAAAATGGAGTTGGTGATGCTAAAATCCTCAACAAAATTCTAGCAAATCGGATTCAGCATTACATTAGAAAGATCATACACCATGAGCAAGTGGGATTTATTCCGGGGATGCAAGGATGGTACAATATCCACAAATCAATAAATGTGATACATCACATAAACAAATTGAGGGTCAAAAATCACATAATCATATCAATCGATGCAGAAAAAGCATTTGATAAAATCCAACATCCTTTCTTAATAAAAACTCTCAGCAAAGTGGGAATAGAGGGATCACACCTCAACATAATAAAATCCTTATATGACAAATCTACAGCCAACATCATACTCAATGGACAAAAACTAAACTCATTTCCCCTGAGAACAGGAACAAGACAGGGATGCCCACTTTTACCACTCCTGTTCGATATAGTACTGGAAGTGCTAGCCATAGTGATCAGACAAGAAGAAGAAATAAAAGGCACCCAAATTGGAAAAGAAGAAGTGAAACTGTTGTATTTGCAGATGACATGACATTATCCATAGAAAACCCCAAAGACTTAATCAAAAAACCTACTAGACCTAATAAGTGAATTTGGCCATGTAGCAGGATACAAAATTAACATCCAGAAATCTATGGCCTTTTTATACACCAATAATGAACTCACAGAAAGAGAAATGAAAAAAAAAATCCCATTTACCATTGCACCAAAAAAATTAAGATACCAGTAATAAACTTAACTAAGGAGGTAAAAGACCTATACTCGGAAAACTACAGGACATTGAAAAAAGAGATAGAGGAAGACATAAACAGATGGAAGAACACAGCATGTTCATGGATTGGTAGAATCAACATCATTAAAATGTCCATACTACCCAAAGCAATCTACAGATTCAATGCAATCCCCATTAAAATACCAAAGGCATACTCAAAGATCTAGAACAAACTCTCCAAAAATTCATCTGGAATAAAAAAAGACCCCGAATAGCCTTGCCCGGGGTGGGAATGGCTGTGGGGGACATCAAGTGGGGAAAAAGGAGACATATGTAAAACTTTAGGCAATAAATAAATAAAGAAAAAAATGGAGTTGTTTAAATAAATGAAAATATAGCTACACAATGGAATACTACATAGTTGTTAAAAATGATGTTAGATCATTTGGGAATGATCTATATGTGTTGATGTGGGAAGATATGCATGTGTATTTTAAGTGGAAAAAAGTAGGTTGCAGAATAATTTGATTACGTTTGAATATGTATATCTGTATATGTGTTTATATTACACATCCTATCTAATAATAGACAAACATGGTAATTGACCATACCTTCGCTACTCCTCACGTGGGCTAATCAGCACGATATGCAAATTAACCGCCAACAAAGCTGGCAGTTAATTTGCATACGTAGGCTCCAAGCAGTGGAGGGAAGACTGAAGGCGAGCCGGAGCAGCGAAGATGGAAGACTGAAGGCGGCTCCAGCCAGAGCGAAGGCCTGGGTCCCGGGTGCCGGAGTAAAACCTGTGCCAGCAGCCAGGAGAAGGGAAGGCCTATTGCATGAATCTCTTCATGCAACAGGCCTCTAGTATATATATATATATACTCAGAGAAATGTACACATAAATGTATACATGCACACACATATATATCCCTTAGTTAATTTTTAAAAGGATATACTGTTAACCAATTGGATTTATTTACTTAGAGCATGTTTCCTAAATCTCAATGCTCATCAGACTTGTCTGAGAATCAATGTTGAGCTGCCAACCTTGGATTCTCAGGCTAAGTTAATGATCCTTGCATTCTCCCAGGAGACATCTGTGAATGTTCCTTGCTAACTGAAGGAGGTGCCTCCACTCTGCTCATATTAAGGCAGCAACTGGATTGGTTTGGGGATCCCCTTAAATGATGGGGGCCCTTGCTGGAGTTCCAAAAGTAATATCTCTATTTTCAGGGAATGTCATCTTTTCATTCGTGGATGATGAAAATTCAGAAATATGTCTTTAGAATCAAAGAGGTGATCTTGTTCCCAAGTGGAAACAATATTTAAATAACTTTGTATAAATCTTATTTTGTAGGTTTTATTTCCTTAAGAGTTTCTTTTTATATTTTGTTAGTATAAGGAGGAGATTTATGATGATGAAAATTCATTTGAATCACTTGGTTTACTTCAGGGAAGCATGGGTGTTGTGAAGGTTCTTTTGTTTACTAATGATGGTAGGTACTACATAAGATGGTGGGGCACAAACATGGTTTCTCATTAAAGTGAAAGGACTACTGTTTCTTTGGTCCTGACACCAATCTTTTCCTTTCTAAGTTTTCAGATGGTTGTACAGTAAATGCAAGGACTATGAAAAAAAAAAGAACAATTAAGTATCAGATAGACATTGTGCTTCATATAAATTGTTTTATCTCTTTCCTGAATAACCCTGCAAGGAAATATTCTTTTTTTACAAATGAGAAAACATATTGAGAGGGATTTTGTGTTGCCCAAGATCCCGTCTAGTCAGCAAATGTTGGGACTAGCATTGGGCCCCTATGGGCCCATATCTTTTCCACAGACTCTACCAAGCAAACCATGAGCTAATAAAATTTGTTTTAATCTTCACCTGAGGATATGTTTTCCATTGATTCTAAAGAAAGAGGAAGGGAGGGGGGGAGAGGGAGAGAGAGAGAGAGAGAGAGAGAGAGAGAGAGAGAGAGAAACATTGATGTGAGAGAAACATTGATTGGTTGCCTCATGCATGCGCCCTGACTGAAATTGAACCTGCAACCTGGGTATATGACCTGACCAGGAATTGAGCCTGTGACACTTTGGTGCACAGATCAATACTCCAACCACTGATAAACACTGGCCAGGGCAACAAGCTAATAATGTTTTGTAATAATATTATGTTGGGTATTAAAACAACCTAGGAGTCACTTTATCAAGATTGGAAAATGCTGATAACATGTTAAGGTGTTAAGCTTTTCCTAATTGAAATCCAAAATAATTCTTATTGTATAGGTCTTTCTTACATTATATGAAACTAGAGGCCCAGTGCACAAAATGCATGCACTGGTAGGGTCCCTAGGCCTGGCTGGCAATCAGGGCTGATTGGGGCCTTCCGAATGCCAGCTGGGGCCTCCCTTCATTCCGCGCCACCCCCTGGTGGTCAGTGCACATCATAGCGAGCGATTGAACTCCTGGTCTCCTGGTCAAACTCCCATGGGAACAATTTGCATATTAGGCTTTTATATATATAGATGGTAGCAGGAAAATATTTTTGGTATTTTCCCCAATGCATCTTGTCCCTTTGACTCTTTTCCAGTTCAGCCAAATGGACTGGAAATATTGATTGCTTTAGGGAAGGAATCTATGGTAGCAATAATAAAATCTATATTAGTTTGCTAGGGCTGCCATAACAAAATATAATAAACTGAGTGGCTTAAATAACAGAACTTTATTGTCTCACAGTTCTGGAGGCTGGAAATCCAAGATCAAAGTGTTGATAGGATTGGTTCCTTCTGAGGGCTGTGAGAGAGAATCAGCCCCATGCCTTATGTGTAGCTTCTGGTGGTAGGCTGGCAATCTTTGATCTTTCTTGGCTTGTAGATGCATCATCTTCATATGGCATTCTCCCTGTGTTTGTGCCTCTGTGTCTAAATTTCCTCTTTTTATTGAATTAGGGGCTCACCCCATCCCACTATGACCTCATCTTAACTAATTACAACAACCCTATTTACAAATAAGGTCATATTCTAAGGTACTGGGGGTTAATATTTAAATATATTAATGGGGGGGGGGCACAATTCAACCCATAGCACAATCCCTGACATACTGGGGGCATGTGGGCCACATTCCTCGAGTAGATGACAAGACCTCAAAGTGGAAATGACCAGGTGGTAGGAACAGATAGAGAAGCCTCACGTTACAGGAGGCAGAGCGCAGCAAAATGGTCCTGTGTGGCTAAGCAGGCCTACAAGGGACATGGCCTTAGAGGGCTCATGATGTTTCCTGAAACCCCATGATGGTGCTGGAGCAGCAGGACCTGTTCATGCACTGAGAAGATCCCCCTAAACTCAGAGTAAGATTCAAACTAGATGGTCTTTTTGGACAGAAATTGAGAAAGAATGGAGCCTCCACATACATGGAAATGTGGAGGAAGGAAAGTGATCTCAATTGTTCTCTGACTCTGAGAGGACTCAGCTCTTCTCTCCATCCTCCACAAGAGGAGTAGTGTCTGGAGCGTGGACTCAGGTGAACGAAGCTTGGATTGCTCCAGGCCAGACAGAAATGAAGTCCAGAACTGTTCATGCCATTAGCCCTGAAAGAGAAAAGCCTCGGAAAGGTGGGGGAGGCCAGGCCAACCTGAGGCTCTGGGTGTGGGATTCTCAGGCAACCCCAGAGGAAGGGAAAGTGAAGAACTTCCCAGGGCGGCTGTTTAGCAAAACAAATTGATTGGTCTATTAGCCAACAGTTCACTGCACACTGGGGAAAAGCAAATGCTGACCATTTTTCTCTTCATTGCTGTTTATAGATTGAAACTCTTTCATAATAAAATGCCATGAGACACTAGAAGCCAGGTAGATCACTGAATTTTTCAAATAAAAACAGACTTTTCTAAACATTGGCAACAATTTCCTTTGTAAATAGGTTTAACCTTAGACCTGCTGTCATCTTGCATTTTTAAACAGGAAATTAATTTTCTCCATCCTCTTGGTGTTTGAGGGAAGAGGGGGAAAAAGTTGAAAAAGTGCCTGGGATTTCAAAAAGCTGCCATATAAACTTTAAAATTAAACAGATGTTATGTGAATCACATGTAAATTGGAGCCATGGGAACCTGGGTTGTAAATTGAACGGGATGTTCTGAAGCAGGAGAAGTGGATTTGGGGGCAATCACTGGGGACCTTGTGGATCACAATATCAAATGAAGATGGATCTTTGGGTTTCAGCCAGAGTTAAGAGGATAGTCCACATCATAAATTCTTTTTTTTGCAGATTTTAAACTTCCTGAGGGCAGACACCATGTCTTTCTCCACTTTCTATTCTCAGCATCTTGCAAGTATCTAGCTAGCATATAGCAGACACGCAAACTATTTACTGAATTCAGTCCTCGGGGAGCAAGCTCTCAGTCACAGTAGGTAGTTTTAAGTGCTGAGATCCCTCTAGCTGACCTCTGTGTCATTCTTTACTGCTTTAGCTTAGATTTTTCCCAAAAGCAGAACCTGATGTAGGAACTTGGGTGCAGGTAGCATATTTTCCAGGTGATCCCAAGAAGCAGTGTGAGGGGGAGGTAACAATGGGACAGGAAATGGGAAAGAGAAAACATGAGGGAGAATTATCAAGGCCTCTGCTATAGACATTGGTGGGGAGTTTATTTTGCTGGAATTTCTTTGAAAAATACAGAGTGCCTCCCAGACTTTCCAGCGTGAGGACAGAGGCTGAGGCATTTATGCACTGTTTCCAGTCCCCCTGTCAACAGACGGTTTCGAGGCAGAGAGCGGCACGTACACGCACTTGAAGTGGGACACTTATCATGAATTCACTGTGGGGGCTGGACTCAGAGGTGGGCCAAGAGGGTGTGAGGTGGGCATTGAGAGCGTCTTCACTTGCTGTAAGAGCTCCCTTCCCTTCCTCCTCCTTTGGGAAGAGTCCCTCATTTGTTCTATCCTGGACGATGTTTATGGATGCCTTTTAATTCCTTTTAAATAGAAACATTCACCCTTTATTTCATGTGATTATTTTTGCTATTTGGAGTAACACAGTGAGAGAACAAGGCTATTAAAAAGCGTGCAAACACATTCGCTCCCATAATCCTTAGGTGTATGCCACAACCTTTCTGGGGAAAGATTCCTGGAGGGTCTTTCCGAACCAAGCTGAACCCAATCGACCTTATTGCTCTTTCTTTCTCAGTGCTTCCTATGGTGAGCATTGGCCCTGCTATACGAACCTTGTTTCTGCTCCTATCTTTGCTGACTCAAGTTTTTCATCAATCCATTCACCTCAAAAGCTCTCTTTCCACTTTATACTCCTTTCTAGCTGTTACGGGTTGAATTGTGTTGTTCCTTCCCCCAATTCTTATGTTGAAATATTAACCCCCAGTACCTCAGAATGTGACCTTATTTATATGTAAGTTTGTTACAGATATTATTAGTTAAGATGAGCTTCCTTTCTTCTACTCACTTTGGGCATTGTTTGTTGTTATTTTTCTAGTTTCTTTAAGTGTGAAGTTAGATTGTTTATTTGAGATTTTCCTTGTTTCTTGAGGTAGGACCTGTATTGCTATGATTTTCCCTCTTAGGACTGCTTTTCACTGTGTCCCACAGATTTTGTGTTGTTGTGCTTTTATTTTCATTTGTTTCAAGGTGTCATTTGACTTCTTCCTAGACCTCATTGTTAACCCATTCATTCTTTAGTAATGTTATTGCCTCCATGTGTTTGTGTGTTTTTCGATTTTTCTTTTTAACTGATTTCTAGTCTCATACCATTGTGGTCAGAGAAGATGCTTGAAAGGATTTCAATATTCTTCAATTTACTGATACTTGCTTTGTGTTCTAACACGTGGCCTATCCTGGCAAGTGTTCCATGTGTACTTGAAAAGAATGTATATTCTGCACTGAAAATATTAATTCAGTCAATCTGGTTTACTGTATCATTTAAGGCAACTTTTTTCTTGTTGATTTTCTGTCTGGAAGATCTATCTATTGATGCCAATGAGGTGTTAAAATCCCCTACCATGACTATATTACTGCCAATCTCTCCCTCTGTGTCCATCAGGATTTACTTTATAATTTAGGTGCTCTTATGTTTGGTTCATAAAGGGATACATTTTCTTGTTGTAGTGATCCCTTTTTTGTGATATAATGTCCTTGTTTGTCTCTTACTATTGATTTTGTTTTAAAATCTTTTGTCTGCTTTTGCTACTCCAGCTTTTTTTCATGAAATTTTCCATTTTCATGAAATATGTCTTTCTTTTCAGTCAGTGTGTGTCTTTCATTCTGAGGTGGATCTCTTGTAGACAGCATATATATGAGTCTTGTTTCCTTATCCATTCAACTATGCTTTATCTTTTAATTGGAATATTTAATCCTTTACATTTAAAGTTATTATAGATAGGTACATATTTGTAGATAAATAACTGTCTTTCTCTTGCTGCTCTTAAGATTCTCCTGCAGGCCAATGTCACATGCTGCCTGTGACTTGTCCTGGGATAACTGTTTGAAGCTACAAAGAGATCTACAGTTTGTGTTTCCCCTGCTGGGCCTGAGTGTTCATGATAGGGGCCAGGCTCCATACCAAGGCTGGCTTCCACCAGTACCCAACCCTGGGGGCAGGTCAGCAAAAGGCTCAAGGCACCCTGGGATCTGCCTCCGCTTGCTGGCTGCTTGTTAGGCTCAGTTACTGAAAGAGTACACAGTTGTGTGAGTAGGTCCTCAATAAGTCACAAGGTAGGAGCGAGTGGTGTTTACCAATGGTGTTCACAGATTCAAACTTGGTGCCTGTGCTGGACCTGAGGCCACCCAGCGAAAGTCTCAGTGTACACCAAGCCAACTGCCACCTTCTTGGGGCCTTTGTGGTGGTGCAGGGTTTTAGGGGGGTGTCAGGGAGTGGCCAGAAGAGTTCATCAGACTAAAGCAGATTAATATTTGGCCTTGTGTAGGGAGGGCTCTGCATAGAAACTGGTGCAGATGGGGCATGTGAGGGGGAAATGGCCATCACCGGAGAGCCACAAAACTCAGTCTCTCTTTGTCCTTCTCTGTCATCTTCTGAGTCTGGCTAGACCTCCTCAAGAGTCTTCAAGAAAGTCTGCACTGTGGGCCCAGGGTGGGAGCTGGGCAGGGTGGGGCCACAGTGAGTCAGGACTGATGCCCTATGGAGGGGAATGCTTGACCCAGGAAAGATGGCACCTTGGGCAGTGTGGGACATGGATTCAGGACAGAAACCTGGGCAGCTGTTCCTCCAGCCCTCTCCCTGTATGACTCCAGTCTGCTCTGAGCTGCCAGTCTCTCTACTGGAGCCCCAGGAGAGTGCTGACAAAGGAGATTTTGTGTGCTGGCCCTTTATGAAGGCACGTGATTTTTCTACCAGAACTGCCTAACCCCCTGTCTCTCCCTGGCGACAGATGGAATCCCCACTGATTTTCACCTCCATTTGTTATGTGGGAACCTCTTTCCTACTCTGGTGCTCCAAGCTGGGAAGCCCAGTGTAGGGTGGAGACCCCTTGCTTCTCAGGGGGGATCTTTGCAGCTGAGATATCTCAGCCTATTACCCACTGCTGCACTTGGGTGCAGGGCCAGGCCTTTCTGTGTCTCTGTCTTTCTAACCACACTAGAAGTGGTTTCTTCTATAATCCTTGGTTATAAGACTTCTGTTCAACTAATCTTCATTTGGTTATTCAGGTTGATCTATAATTTAGTTGTCATTCCCATTTGTCCTAGAAAAAGGTGTGTGTACCTTCCACCTACTCCCCTGCCATCTTGCATCCCCCCAATCTGTGTATCTTCTGTGCTGAGGTGTCTGTCCAGACCTTATGCCCATTTTTTAATTGGGTTGTTTGTTTCCTTATTGTTGAGGATTAAGAGTTTTAAATATATATTTCGATACAAGTTTTTTTTCTCAGATCTGATTTTGAAAACACTTTCTCTGAGTCTGTGGCTTATGTTAAAATTGGTAGAAAACTGACATCCACAAAAGTGTCCTCTTTTCCCCTCTCTCCTAATCCCTCTATCATTAGAGACTTCTTTTTCTTCCTCCAGGGAGAGTCTAGCGAGTCCCCACTTCAAGGACCTATGTTCTCTGCTCAGTGGGGGTAGACAAGAGATATGTCTCTGACCTGGCAGCCTCAGACTAAGTGTATTTTACTTGACCTGACTTTGAATGAGATGACAGCTCTCTCTCTCCTCCCCACTGAGCAGAACTCCACACACAGAAGCTGGATGTGCTGGGTATGTGGGCTGGGCTGGCACAGGACTGGGGCAGATGTCACTGCTGGAGGACCTCTGTGGTTTGGGCGCTATGGCCTGCCCCAAAGCCTCAAGCCTGATGCTCCGGCTTACCTTCCGTAAGGCCCCATGTGAGGTCCCTTCTGCTCACACAAGTTCAAGTGGGTCCTGCTGTTGCAACTGAGAACTTGTTACAGCATGTTCATGCTGGTCCCTGTGACAGGCTGAACCTCCCTAAACCGGCTTTCCTGACAGAGAGGAAGGGGCTTCATGCTTGCAGGGAGAGGGAGCAGGCCAGAATGTGTAGGCCCTACCCTCCAGTGTCCTGGATGGCAGGGTCAGGCTGCTCAGCTCAGGTAAGTTATGGAGTGTGGTGGGGGGAGGGGTGGGAGGGAGTAAGGTGGCAGGGGTTAAGAGTGGAACAAAGGGCAAGGCAGTGGCAAAATGGATGGATCTTCTATCTGGGCATGTCACTCCAAGCCCCTTCTCCTCCTCCCTCCCTGAGTTCTCAGCTCCAGGTCTCCTCACCCCCGCTTTCCCCCCAAAGGCTCAAAGTGGACAAGATGACTTCAGATGTAGTGACCTGCCCCCAACACCTTAAAATCATGTTTACATTAGACCAAGAATCTCCACTTCTAGAGACCTGTTCTAAGTGAAAAAAGATTTATGGACACAGATGTTCCCTTCAGCAAGATGATGTGAAAGAAAAATTTGAAATGGCTCATGTTCCACAGCAGGAGCTTCATAAATTCCAATGTGGGGACACAGAAAATGCCACAGAGGAAAAGGACTGACTGCAGGGTCAGAAGGGAAATGAGGTTCCAGGAGGGAACATGCCAGGGAATCCTCCCAGCCCAACACTCCCAAGTGCGCATGCACCCATGTGAACACACACAGGCGCCCACACATGCATGCATGAGCATGGGAACACAGGTACACACACGTGCACATGCAGTCACAATGTGCACACACAGGGAAAGGACTGGAACTGTGAGCGCGCCCGTCAGGGCTCTCCTCCCTGGGATGACTTTGTTCTTTACTTGATTCTGAATTGCTTTAGAATTCATTATTGTGCCATAATAAGTCTTTTTTTCTTGTCATAAATCCTTTACAACTTAAACTAAATAATGTACTTTACACCATAGATGAGTGATCAATGGATAACATTGAACATGTAACTTTAATATTTTTAGAACTATCAAAGTCATACATGCATTATAAAAAATTTAGATATTCTCACCTGAAGAAGCTAAGAGATTTGCAAGTCGTATGCTAGGTGACCATCATGAGTGCCTAGGTGGGTATCTCTCAGGCTCTCCCTTTCTCAATCTGTTTGTCTGTCTCTGTCACAGGCAGATTCATTTTCACATATGTGTGCCTGCCTCTTGAAATAACATGTATGGGTTTTAACAGGTAGGATCATGGATGTAGAGAGTTGATCCATGTGTCTCACATGTGAGGACCCTGAGGTCTTTATCTCTTGGCACGTAGAGACCCACGGACCCACTTTAGCAGCTACTCAGCTTCCCTCCTCCATGTGGACAGGACTGGTGGATCCCATGCCCTCTCCATGGACATTAGTGGTTTTACCAATTCCAGGCTATTTCATCAGTGCTCTGATGGACAGTCTCAAAAATCCATCTCTGAACAATTGTGCAAGAATTTCTGTGAGGTAACCCCTAGGGGGAGCACTGCCAGGTGCAGGAGTGCCCCTGTGGGACTTTAGCAGGTCCTGCTCACTGTTCTCCAAGAGGAGGGGCCTTTCCCCCCTTCCCCCCGGGGATCTGTGAGGGCCTCTGCTGCTCCACTTTGTCCCCAGGCTGGTCACCACCAGCCCAGAAGCCTGCCAGTCTGATCATGAGAGTGCTCTGTCCTCAATGTTGACAGTGTGTCTCCCCATCAGGGAGGTGGGGCACCTGTGACAGGTACTAGTGTGTGCACTGCCTCTCATTGGAAGTGCATGTGTTTTCTCTTTGTCCCCTTAGAAAACGACTTTCTAGAGTTTTCTGTACCACAGGGATTATAAATCTCTGGCCTTGGGTTGTGAGGAATGCTTTCCAGCTTGTGGTGTATCTCCCCAGATTTCTGTATTTCTTCTCCTTTTAGTTTTGGGCACAGGAAGAACTAGCATTGCCTGACTGGCTTTTGGCCCTGGGGTCACACTTAGCACAGAGGTCTCTACCCTGAGATTATGCACACACTTACTAAAAGGGCTTCTTTTTTACATCTTATCTCTAATTATCTGGGATTTCCCTTTCAAATAAAAAATATCATTTCAGATAAAAAAATAAAATTATGCAAGCAGACACCAAAAGGCACCTAGTGTAAGATTCCATGTATAAGGAACGTCTAGAACAGGAAACAGAGCAGAGACAGAAAGCAGACCAGGGCTCGCCAGGGGCAGGAGTGGGGAGTGAGTACTGTTGGTGCAGGGTTTCTTTTTGGGGTGATGGAACATCCCCCAACTAGACGGTGGTGATGCTTGCACAACATTGTGAATATCCTTCATGCTCAGGAATGGCACAATTTAAAATACAAACAATACATTTATTTATTTATTTATGTATGTATGTATGTATGTATGTATGTATGTATGTATGTCACCCCATGGAGAAACAAAGCATAAAAAAGGAAGAATAGAGAAAAAGACCCCAAAATACCCTGAATAATAAAAATTTAAAAATAAACAACTGAATCACCCCATAAAGAAAACTAAAACAGAAAAAGAAAAAAAAACGAAGAGGAAAAGATCAATGAGGGGAGGGTAGCACAAGTTTTTCTGAGGGGAGATGGCGAGCAGTCTCAGCCAGCGGCTCTGGAGCTGGCCCTGCTAGGTTTTCAGGAGGCAGCTCCTCCTCTGAGGCAGGGTCCAGGGCAGGGTCCAGGGAGGGCTCCTCATCCAGAGGTGGTGGGGCCTCAGTCATGTCTGCAGGTGCCTCCCAGGCCGGTCTGGCTCCACAGCTGCAGCTGGAGTGGCTGATGGAGGCGGCAGGACCTCTGGAGGTGCAACACCCCAGCTCTGCCTCAGGCACCTCAGGATGGGCTTCAGGTGTTACTACAGGAGTCTCCTCTGCCTCCTGGGCTGGTGCAGGGGGTTGTGAGAGGAGAAAAGATCACCCATGTGCTTGCTTTTCTATGTGCCCCTTTCATCTCCCCTCAAGGATAACAGAAGCCATAGCCTTCCAGAGAAGCCATGGCTCAGGACCCACCACAGGACGTCCTCCCTGCTGGCAGTCCAGCAGGTGGGTAGTCTGGGGCCAGTCTTTGCCCCTGGCCAGCCACTGTGGGTGCTCTCTGTGTATCTGGCACTGAGACCTCCCCCTAAGCTCCCATGCACCTCCACCCCTCATCCCCCCCCACCTCCTCCACCTTCTCACCCTTGGGCTCTGCCTCCTGGGGCTGCAGGTCCTCTGGCCCAGTGTGATTCACATGGGCCTGGTGCTCCAGGTAGGCATCACACATTGGGAACCTCTTGCGGAAACTGGGCGACTGCAGGAAGGAGTTGCAAAGTGCGATCCGCCTTTGCTGATTGAGCAGCTTCCAGGACGGAGGTCTACAGAACCTGATGGGCTTCTGGGGAGGACTCCATCTCTGGCCACTCAAGGTCCCTGGTTCCCCAGACCCCCAGCTGGCCATATGCACTTCAGGCCTGCTCTGGCCCTCAGTAGTATGGTCCACCTGCCCCTCAATGGTGAAGATGGGGCTGGGGTCTTCATGGACCAGCTGCTGTTTCTCTGTGACTTGGGTTGAGCTCTGCAATGACAGTGACTGGCAGCCGGTTCAGAGGCCTCAAGCCCTGCCCAGCCCTAGTCGCTGCTGCTGCTTCTGCCCACTGGACCTTCTGCTCCTGGATTAGGCCCAGCCCTGTGTCTGCACAGACCTCCACCCAGGGGAAATGAGAGTCACCTCCAGGGCTCGGGATAGACCTCGGGCAGAGGGTGCTACCACACTCCACATCCACCCAGCCAGCCTTGACCCTGGGTGTGAACATGAGTGGTTCAGCAGGTTTCTGCTCAGGCCCTTTCTATGTGAACCCCCCTAAACACACACACACACACACACACACACACACACACACACACACACACACACACACGCGAGTGCGTGCTCAGTGGACATTGGGCTAAGAGTGGTGGCCTGGCCCTCACATAACCACCCTGGGCCTCCCTGTGTTACCTCTGGCTCCAACCGTGTCGAGGGCGATAGGGGTCTGCGCTGAGTCCTGAACCAGCGGCGGCCACTGCGGAACCTACTCTCATCGCTGCCTCTCTTGTGGCCTCGGCCTCGGGACACGGGGAGACAACAGGAAAACATGGTGTCCTCTCCAATGTCTCTATCCGAGTGAGCCGGGAAGGGGCAGTTATAGAATGGGGCTCCCTGGTTACCAGGCTTCCAAGTTCTGATGTGCTCCATTTTCAGGAAGTGAGGTCACTGTTCATCAGGAAGTGAAGTCACTGCTCTTGTCTGGGCAGGTGCTGTGGTAGTGGACCCAGGCCGGGGAGACTCATGGACCCCACTGGCACAGGTGCAGCTGTGTGTCTTTGTCTCAGGAAGCTCCTGTTTTTGTTGCTCTTTTTCTGGAGTGCTTGTTCTCCCAGTTAACTCTTTTAGCATGTCTGCTTCAGTGTGCAGTGTCGTCTTTTGCAAGGCTCTTAGTTAATCCTCTTCCGTAACTTTGAATTGTACTTGAATTAAGGGTGGCATTTCAGCAGGCAGGCAGCTTGACCATTCATGTTGAACCCTGTTCAGTAATTACTGACTTTAGTCTCAACTAAAAATTCCTAGAATAATGACTCTGCTTGGCCCATTGGGGTCAGGCATCCATCTTTGGTCAGTTCAAATATAGCTGGTGTAGAGGGTATTCTCTTGGTTCATAGCAGTGTCTTTTTGGTGTGGCAACTTTTCTAGTGAAGAAGTATAGTGGGGATAGAGTCAAGACCATCTTTAGAATACAGGTTATAGGTGGAATGTGCTTGGGATAGGAGGATTCATACCAAAGGATGCAATGTGATCTGGAGGAAAAAACCAATGGGAAAATGGAAGAGAGTAGGTATTGTAGGAGGAAGTTTGGTAGCCATATGATGTAGGTTTAGATTTTGTCTATTTCTTATAACATACTCATGTGTGCATGCACACACTTGTATTCCATGTGACACAACTTACAGAAAAAAATTAAATTTAGAACTAGTTTAAGCTATTTCATTCTTATTTCTCTACCTTCTAGAGACTATTGCTTATTTTTTACATATAATTTTCTATAATCAAAATTTAATTATTTAAGACTGCTATCTGCACACCAAAACCCACAATATTTTTATTTCTCAGCATATAGAAAAGCTGAGTGGGTCCATATAACTAGGTTTTGTTCAGTGGTACCTACTTCCAATCCTGGCACCTGAAACCTTCTCAACCAATCTCCATACTTTGTCACTGTTCCTGTGTCTACCACCTCAATCCCAAGGATACAATAGTAGAGGATCCCAAATCCCTGGAAGTTGGTTAAGCCATGGGGTAAAAAAAGTCCTAGGCTCTTGAATGAAAGTATGTATAGAGCAGTGAGAAAACCTTTGTCTCAGAGATTTCTATTACATATAACATGAATGATGTACGGGTAGTACCACTGAGTTTTTTATATTAATTGCTGTGGCTGTTAGTTTTGTCTTTGCCAGTCTATTAAGAATATATATTGTTTAATTACTTTTTTTCAGTTATAGTTGACATTCAATATTATATTTGTTTTAGGTATACAGCATAGTGGCTAGACATTTATATAACTTATGAAGTGATCTCCCTGATAAGTATAGTACCCACCTGGCACCATATATAGTTATTATTAACATATTACTGTACATCGCAATGAGTACTTTAATAGTGCCAATTTGTATTTTTAATCCCTTCACCTTTTAATGCATCCCCAAACCCACTCCCAACTGGCTACTATCAGTTAGTTCTCTGTATCTATGAGTCTGTTTATGCTTGCTTGTTTGTTTATTAGATTCCACATATAAGTGAAATCATATGGTATTTGACTTTCTTTGTCTGAGTTATTTCACTTAGCACAATACTTTCCAGGTCCATCCATGTTGTAGCAAATGGTAAGATTTCATTCTTTTATTTGGCTGAGTAATATTCCATTGTATGTATGTACCAAATCTCCTTTATCTAGTCATCTATTGATGGACATTTAGGTTGCTTTCATATCTTGGCTAATATAAGTAATGCTGTAGTGAACATAGGGATGAATATATTTCTTTTCAAATTAGTGTTTTGGATTAATTCTTTTCTGGAGTTTCTGCCTTTTCATTTAGTGTGTGGCAGAGATGGTGGCATAAAAAATTAAATATAAAATTTAATATAAAACTAATAAATCCATAAGATATATTGACAAGGTTATAATAGAATAAACATTAACTGCAAAGATAATTTGACACAAAAATTTTAATTTAATTTTTTAGTGAAATATCCAGCAGTGTACTTAAATGTCTAATCCTCAGGAATGGCATATAATTATTTAGTTTTTTATTTTTTGACTACAGAAATTGTTTGCTTTACACAGAATGTTTACATTTCATCAGTCATAAATAAGTTCAAAATACCAGCTAAAGTGCACCCTTTTATTTTTATTTTTTTAAATTTATTTTTAAAAAAATATATTTTATTGATTTTTTACAGAGAGGAAGGGAGAGAGATAGAGAGTTAGAAACATCGATGAGAGAGAAACATCGATCAGCTGCCTCCTGCACACCTCCCACCGGGGATGTGCCCACAACCCAGGTACATGCCCTTGACCGGAATCGAACCTGGGACCCTTCAGTCCGCAGGCCAACGCTCTATCCACTGAGCCAAACCGGTTTCGGCCACCCTTTTATTTTTACTTAGGTAGTTCAGGGATAAATTTTCTTAAGGAAAAAAATTCTTCTCTCTGCCAAATGATTAGCTTTTGGTAATGGAAATGTAAAAGAGAAGTACAATTTGTTAATGTTTAATTTTTTCCCTACCACACATGTAGCTGACATAGATACATAACAAATTGATGTATACAACCATATCAACACATACACACTCCCCTATATTAACATGCTTCACATGTTGGTATTGGTGTTATGTCTTATTTTATTTTGCTGCTTTGAAGTTTCAAACAGTCTTGTGCTAATTTGTGTATTTTGTTTTGTTATTAATTCTGAGTTTGCAAGTTACAAAATTTTCTAAACGTTGTAGAAAAAGCCCTGGACCAGAGTCAAGGATTCTGTTCTCATCTCTGCCACTACTTGGCCTGTGACCCTAGACAGTACCTCATCTCTTTGGATCTTGATTTTCTTAACTATATGATTAAATTGGACCTAGAGAATGGGCTTTGGCATCAGACAGACCTAGCTGACTTTGGGCAAGTTCTTAGCCTCTTTGATCCTCATTTCCCTAATTTATAACATAGGGATGATACCTTTTCCCTCTCAAGTCAAGGTGAGCATTCATGAGACATATCTCAAGTCCTGATTCATAGTGAGTACTTAGTTATTTGCTTCCCCTGCCCTGCCCTCCATATATTGAAAGCTAACCACTTTCTCCTCAGAGGAGCTGCAAATATGTAATTTTGTTTTCCTTTTTTTATTGGAGCTTAGATTGTTGTAGCTTTTACTAGGCAGAAATGGACTTCTGTCCTATTCTCTTGGTGATCAAAGAAAATATGCCTAGAAAAGAATGTATGTATTGGAGACAACAACTACCATACATTACACACATTGTGAGCACACATACCAGGGGAGAACCCAGTCATGTGCAAAAGCAGGAATGCACACACTCACACACACACACACACAGAATTTGAACTTGGTATCTATGAAATTGAGTTAGCCATTACATGTACCTTTCTAATCTTCTTACTCACTCTTGTATAATACCATCAGAGACAGAGGGGGAGAGAAGAGGTGGGAGGAGGATGGGGTTCTTATATTTACTGCATGATGATGCTCTGATGGTATTAGAGAAAATTTACAAGGAAGTCATTGAAGAAAAGTTATCAAGATATGTCTCTACAGTCCATGGCTCCTAGTCTCGGTTTAGGGTGTTGATTTCTCTTTGTAATTTGTAAAAGATCATAAATGAACACAAACACTACTGCCTTCCTTCAGCAGAACTTTTGTTGGTGAGATTGAGAAGTGTCCCAATTGAGAAGTGTCACCCTGTGAGCTGACCAAGGTGAGAAAGTTTCCTTGTTACTCTCCAGAAAGGGAGAGATTGCAGACGGCCCACTCGTTGTCCTTACTATCATCATACAAATGGAGAGCTAGCCTAGGGGCAGGAAACCTCAGTTATTGACCCTGCTTTGCTGCTAACCAACTTATAACTTTCAGCTAATATTTTAATTTTCCAGTCCTCAGTTTCCACATTGTAACATTAGGGAGTTAGACATCATTGGTCTCTAACATCTTGAGTTTTAGCATTATATGATTCAAATATAGTTTTTCTGGAGTATGTTCTAATGCATATGTCTCAAAACAAACTAATTTTTATGTCATCTTAGTCCATATTTTTGCCTTTGTCTATGCAGTATCTAAACTAGACAATAATTTGCTTAATATTTTATATTTCAGCCATGGTTACAATTCTCCTCCTCCTCCACAGTAATATTTGTGAAATTACAGACTTGATGATAAATACATACACACACAAATACATACATGCTGAATCTCCAGCTATTAACATTTTTGTGTATGTTCTTGCATGTAATAACATATTTTGAGAAATGTTGCTATCGTATTTTTTTAGAGAGATTAATATACAACTACTCAAATTTAATTTTTCTAGCTTGAATAACTTACTCTGGTGGGGATTATAAATTGATATACCAATATTTATGCTGGTTCATAGGCTATTTACCAATAGCCACAAAAATTTTGAAGTGTGTCATTTTTGCTCCAGAAAGCTTTGAGAAATGGTAACCTTGTCTTCCCAGTAAAACCCATTGATCTTCACCTGAAACTTTGTGTAACACAGATGTAACACAGATTATAAGATGAGAAGAGCTAGAAAGCAGCATAAGGAGGGCTAGAAAAATAGCTCAGATCAAGCTATGGGTAATAGAACTTTCCTTGTTTCCTGAGAAAGCATTGGATCCTATGACAATGTATATGTATGTTCTTCTATCTCTTCTATGTTTTGGCATTGAAGCTGAGTTGCACACACACCTCCTTTAAGCTCCCTTTTAGATATCTAAAATATCTAATGTGTTTACATTTAACTAATTAACCTTGGAAGATGAATTCCTTGGATGTCTTGGTTTTGAAAGAGTTCCACAAGAATTGGAATTCATGAAACATATAGCAAGTTTAACCTAGCCTATTTTGAAATCACCTGATATCAATTAGCATTCCTCCAGCTTGGGGCTGATTTATGATGCCCTTGTAAGGCCCTGAAAATATGAAAGCGGAGAAGCAGTATTTCAAAATGCAGCATAAAATCAACAATAAAATGTATATTTATAACCTGAAAAGTATGATTTCATCTTGGAGAATTACCAACCCAATAGCAGTAATAAGCATGATTTTCATTGTACCATATTGTACTTATTAAGCACTTCAGGGGACTTGTGAATAAATCAAATTGTGGGCTCAGTTTTGGATATCTGAATACATATTTTTAAACATTGTAAAAATGTGGAAAAGTATCACAACTGGTTATCATTTGCTCGTGTTTTCCAAAAGGGTTTAAATAAAAAATTCATTCTTACATCTTCCTATAAGCTGGACTGAGGCCGGAATGGCCTGTAAAGTGACATACTTTTAATAAATGCAGATTTAATATGATATTGAGATAAGATTAGACCCTTAAAGAACCCCATTCAAGTACCACAGACTCTGATTTATGCTCATAAAAGTCAGGGAGAGCTAGGTGGTTTGGAGTATGCAGTGTTATCAGATAATTTAGGGTGATATATATGCCTGTTTTTTATTTAAAAGTTTAATAAAAAATGTCAATATGGAAAGTTAAGACACTGAATTGAAATGCCTCAACTTGTTCTGTTGGTATTTTGGCTTTCACAAGTCAAGTCAGTTCAACCCAACCAACATTTGTTGACAATGTGCAATGTGTCAGGCACTGTGATAGGGGTAGGAGCTACAGAGTCAAAAGATGGTATTCTGGCCCAGCTGGTGTGGCTCAGTGGTTGAGCATCAACCTATGAACCAGGAGGCTTGATTCCCTTCCTGGTCAGGGCAAATGCCCAGGTTTCGTGCCCAGTAGGGGCCATGCAGGAGGCAGCCGATCGATGATTCTCTCTTATCATTGATGTTTCTGTTTCTGTCTCTCTCTCCCTTCCTCCTTTCTGAAATACACACACACACACACACACACACACACACACACACACACACATAGATGGTAGTCTGGGAGAGCTCTCCTTGGCACATGGATTAATGTGAGAGAGCTGAAGTTCCAGGTTGACCTTAGAACATGGACTTCCCAGATTTGGTCAGTATTATGAATTAGTGTTTAGATTAATGATTATGGATTCCAATGGGACAGGGTTGCATGAGTTGGCGTGGGTCTGTAGAAGGCAGCATCCCCAATGAGTCATTTTAATGTGCTAGGTTAAGTTTCTAGTAGCAGCTCGGTTAACCTGGAGAGTCTGGTTTAAGAAGCCTCAAATGGATGTTTATCTACCAAGAAGTTATCACTTCTCTGTGGGGAGAGGGATGGTGACTTGGGCATCTCTAAGAGCTTTATGAACAAGACAAATAAGGTAAAGAATTCTTATTGACATTCCTTTATTACTGGTCTATTAGATCATAGCAAAACAAAAAAATTACCTTTGTTTCTGATGCCCACATGTGGCAGAGTGTCAGGCTCCGTAGGTTTCCCAAAGTGACAGAAGTGAATGAGCCCCAAAGAATTGACAGGTGAGTTCTCAAGTGTGCTGCTGAGGAGGGGGATGACATTGAATATTACCATTAGGATGGGTTCTCCTCCAAGCTTCTCAATTGTTTGCCAGTGATGAGTCACCAGGTCAATGATGAGAAAGCCATAGGCTCTGATGATCAGAATAGCATATTAGCCCTGGCCAGTGTGGCTTAGTTAGTTGAGTGCTGTCCCATGCACCAAAAGGTCACTGGTTTGATTCCTGGGTAGAGCACATACCCAGGTTGTGGGTTCGATCGTTGTTTGGGGTATGTTCAGGAGGCAACCAATCAATGTTTCTCTCTCACATAAATGTTTCTCTCTCTCTACAAGCAAGAAAAACATAAAAAAATACTGGTCAGACTGGCATATTAGAAATTGGGGGTCTGCTCAAGCAAATCCTGCCCTTTCCTTTATCACCCTAATATAGGAGATTCGGAGTCTCTACTTATAAGCCTGTGGATTCTTGGCTTCGAAATAGCTGATCCACGGCCTCTGCAAACCACATGCACATAGTGATGCAGTCATGGAAGTAGCTTTTATCCCATTCTCTTGTCTCTTCCCACAGGGTGACATATTCTCGTAGTTGATGGGGAGCAAAGGAAACCACGTGTAAGATCATGGAGGTTGTTTAAAACATTTTCTGTTTACTTTCCAATGGGTTGCATTTTTAGTTTCAAATTTGCTTGGATACAAAATTCTGGTTCTGACTAAGCAATGAAATGTTGTGATGGTTTTGGAAATAAATGTAAAACCTGATGTGTTCCTTCTCACATTGAACTATTCTCCTTTGGTAACATATACTGTGGAACTATCTTGCCAGAGAAGTGCAGACCACAGACAGCAGCCAAATTTCCATTGCACAGGCTACTAAAAGCAACCAATGGCACAGATAGGTTCAATAAGCAGAGACTCCAGGTATAATTTGCATTTGTGAATAATAATAATGGCTACCATTTGATCAGTCGTTTGTAGGAAATTTTATGCTCTGCATTTTACATAACATGGTTTAATTTAATTTGAGACTCTATATTCTTGTGAATTAGTGATCATTGTAACAGTATACTTGAAAGATAAGAAAACTGAAACTTACAGACGTTAGGAACTGAGTTGAAGCCAGGATCTAAATCTAGCCATTTATCATTCCATAGCCCATCCGTTTTTATTATTACACTCTATTGCTTACTTTGGAATGATATGCCAAGTTTTTCTGATGTAACTTTCATGTTTTTATGAGACTAGAGGTACCCTTCTCAGCAAAACCCTTTGATGGACCATTTGGACCCTGGAAGGATAGGCCCTAAGGAGTGTTTTTCAAACTGTGGGTGTTGTGAACTGAATGTTTGCATCCCCCCCTAATTCATATGTTAAAGCCCTAACTCCAATGTGATGTTGGGTGGGGCCCTTGGGAGATAATTAGATTTAGATGAGGTCATCAGAGTGGGCCCTCAGGCTGGGATTAGTGTCCTTATAAGAAGAGGAAGAGAGACCAGAGATGCTCCCTGTCTGCCACGTGAGAACTCAGCAAGAAGGTAGAGAGCCAGGTGAGCCAGGAAGAAAGCCCTCACTGGGGAGCTGAACCAGCAGGCAATGGTAAGTATTTTTTCATGAAACCTTTGTTTTGGTATATATATATTATACACACATGCATATACATGCACACATAATTTTTTGTATGCATATGCTTATCATATGTGTATGCAAGTGTATGTATTCACAGTATAAAATATACATTTTTTCTATTGAGCTTAATACAACAATTTGAAAACCATTACCTCAGGACAGTGATGGCGAACCTTTTGAGCTCGGCGTGTCAGCATTTTGAAAAACCCTAACTTAACTCTGGTGCAGTGTCACATATAGAAACTTTTTGATATTTGCAACCATAGTAAAACAAAGATTTATATTTTTGATATTTATTTTATATATTTAAATGCCATTTAACAAAGAAAAATCAACCAAAAAAATGAGTTCGCGTGTCACCTCTGACACGCGTGTCATAGGTTCGCCATCACTGCCTTAGGATATGTTAATCAGCTTAACAATAACCCACAACCGTCGGACCAACTTGCCTTAGGATATGGATAGGCTGGGGGAGCAATAAGATTAAGAGATATTTAACATCTGCATAAGGAATGAAGAAGGACTTGGGGGGTACTTAAGGGGGTGAAGCTAGGAAGCAGTAAGGAAAGAAGAGCAAGGGAATCCAGCAACATGGATAGGGAATGGCCCCTGAGTGGAAAAGAGATAAGTACAATTTCCCAAGATGAATAAATGGTTGAGGGACTTTTAATAATAAGAATGTCTATTTCTTACATTTAAATTGTTTTCTGTGCAGTTCTGCACTGCACCTTATCTTTATCCCCACCCTCTCTCCTTTGTTAGAAATTTGTATGAGGTATATAACTTAGGTCCAGTGGAGAGGTGGACTATAAAGAAACCAGGAAGGTATCCAGCAAAACTCAAAGCAGAATGAGAGAATTGAGCCCAGCTGGCATGACTTTGTGATTAAGCATTGACCTATGAATCAGGAGGTTGTGGTTTGATTCATGGTCAGGGCACATGCCCAGGTTGTGGGCTCGATCCCAGTGGGGGTGTGCAAGAGGCAGCCGATCAATGTCTCTCTCTCCTCATGAATGTTTCTATCTCTCTCTCCTTCTACCTCCTCTCTGAAATCAATAAAAATATCTATCTATATAAAAGCCTAAGTGGCCAGCTGACTGGCCGACTAGCCTGTAGCTATGATGTGCACTGACCACCAGAGGGCAGACGCTCAACTCAGGAGCTGCCGATCAACAGCAACTTTGCAGAGTGCCCTCTCACACTCCGGAACTCCTTGGGGGATGTCGGACTGTTGGTTTTGGCCTGATCCCCACAGGCCAGGCCGAGGGACCCCACTGGTGCATGAATCCGTGCACTGGGCCTCTAGTATTTTAATAAAACCAAACAAAGCAGAAGAAATTGAGCAGAAGCAGAGACTGGGAGTTGAGCTGACTGATGTTACTGGGAGGAATGCTGGCTTTCTTTCTGAATCCTAGGAAATGAGGGTTGAAGTCAACTTTACTTACATCCGAAGGATAATGCGCCTCTAGTAAGCTGGTGACATGGAGACATCCAAGCGGTTGAGATTGAGACACCCCGTAGACTTCCCCTGCCCAGTCATGCTTTCTTTTGTTTCCTGCCATATAATGGGTATCACAAAAGAGGAAGCAGGAGGGATGGAAGAACATTAGATCTGAAAGACAGACATAGTGACTAAGTCTCAATCTCAGAGCAAAATATGTGTATATGCATATATCTCCTTTAGTACAGGGCCAGGGGCTCCCATGATACCAAAGCTTAGAGTGTATGTGATTTGTGGTATGTGTTGTTTTCAACATAGTCCTTTTCTAGGGAGATTTTGTTTTCATTGTGGGGCAGCTAGAAATTGTGACAATCACACTGGTCTGATCTCCAGAGGTGTGGATTCCTGTCTGCTTTTGCCCTGTTTCTACTGTGAATTTTTGAGCAATCTATCACTTTGGCTTTTTTCTTATAAAAGGGAGAGGAAGGATTTCATTTTATCTGCTCTGCAGCAGCTCTAACATTGTCTGATATGAATCAATATTGTTTGATGTGAGTTAATGTTGTTTGATGTGATATGAATGAATGGTGCTTGGTATGAGTCCTTGGAGGCTACAGAGACCCTTAAGCAGTTTCTAGATGGCCAGGGGGAAGAAGGGTCCCTCCCCTCAGCCTGTGTCAGCTCCCTCCCCGTACCCTCCATAGCTTCACCAAGGGTAGCCCCGTGTTTCTGTTTTATGTTTTGAGATTCCCTTTACGAAAAGGAAAAGAAAAAAAGTGTGAAAAACTACTGTACTAGACGATCCACAAGGGATACTGTTCACTTTGCAATGACTAAGAAAGGACTGAAACCTGAAACCAGGAGGAAACTAAGCAACTGAAAAATATTTTCCATGGAAAAATTTCACAACTATGAAAGGATATTAAAAAAAAAAGGCCTCACAGTCCATTTTACGGCAGGCGAGAGCAATATCATTAGTGACCGGCATACT
This sequence comes from Myotis brandtii, assembly GCF_000412655.1. NCBI lineage: Eukaryota > Metazoa > Chordata > Mammalia > Chiroptera > Vespertilionidae > Myotis > Myotis brandtii. The sequence continues at coordinate 3,108,117 of NW_005366833.1, read as the reverse complement.
CTAAATATCTGGATGATACATGATGAGCTATCTTTACATATTATAAAATATTTAGCAGGCTACATTAATAAATTGTCTTTCTACAATTACGAGCAAATGGAATAACTTACTTTATGCTGGGACTGGTCTAGTTCAGGTTGAACACACAGATTTGGCCCAGGTCTCCACAAATGGAAACTTACCTGGGTCACTTCTGATGGGAGTAAATCTTCTCACTCTGGAAGCCTGACACCAGCCAGTTCTACTTCAAACCCATGTTGGTGTTGACCAGATGGAGCTGACTTTCGGAGCAGAGAGGAAACAGCAAGTAAGTCATGAATCCCAACAGCAGCTAATATTTATTGAATACTTATTATGCACCAAAATCTGGCCCAGGTGTTTCTCTTATAACCCTTACCATGACTCTCTAAAGGAAGTGGTACAGATTTAAAAAAAAGAACTGAGGCTGAGAGAGGTTAAATTATTTTCCCAAAGTCACTACAGCTGGTGAGTGATTGCCCATCAATGGTTCCAATTCCTGCCCTTCCTTAATTATGCTGTGTGGCTTCTCATAACAGAAGACATCTTGAGCCATGTTCATTCTAAGCATTGTGGGGCCACATTCTAATACATAGTCTTTAACCTCAATTTATAATTATCTCTTTATTTAGTCAATCAAAAATAGTCATAGAGCATGTGCTATGCAAAGGGCATTATGTACGGAACTTGGAAGATAAAACATAATTTAAATATGCTTCTTTACCCATAAAAGCTTAAAGTCTAGTAGAGCATATAGGCTTTACATAAAAAAATTACAATTCAAGAAAGCAAATGGCAGGTGTCCTATGAGGAGGTATAAGTGTTTCGAGATTCAGAGGAGGGAATAAAACTTTCTGTATCAGCAGAGAAGTCTTGTGGAGGAGGTGGCTTCCCATTGGCCCTTTAAGGGGGATATAATTGATACATGTAAATTTGTGCTCAGAAAGGAATTCTGGGAGAAAGAAACAATGTGAATAGAGTTATGTGTTAATTACATAGTGGTGAGTGATAGCAAAAAATAAGTTGTTTGGCTGCAAAGTGTGGCATATGAAAGGGAGCAGTAGAAAAATAAGTTGAGAAGATATACTGGATCAAGTTAGAGCATGGCGGGGGGATGTCTTGGCTCAAGCTAAGGAACATGGACCTTACTCTCTGGGAATGATGGAAAGCCACCAGAAATTCTTGAGCAGGAATGTGGCATAACAAAACAATGCCTCGGAAAGAGTAGCCAGGCCATCGTGCATATGATGGATGTGCAGAGGCTGGAGGAGGGTAGAAAATTTAGGAGGCTTTTGAGATAACCCAGATCAGGGACATTGAGTACCTTGAATGGGAAAGGCAAAAAGAGAGGAGGGAAATATTGTAAACATGGATATGGAAGTAGAGGCCAGTGACTGGGGAGATGGGCTGGGCCTTTGACTGAACAGGGGACATGGAAGAAGAAGCAGATTTCCAGGGTAAGAGGATGTGTCAGTTTGGAACATGCTGAGTGGGCCCACAGGAGGGACATCAAGAGCAGTTGACGACACAGCAGGGGGACATGGGCACATTAAGGTTAGTGCAGTGGAAGGGTGAGTAGAAGGGCTAACACACAGTTGAAATAGGCAATACAACAGTATCTAAATTGGCGCTAAGTTGAAAGTTTTATCTTGGTTTTGGTGGCAGGATTTATGTTTTTACCCTGATGTTCCCCACACCATTGTTGAATGCCCTGAAAGAGCAGTGAGGCATTGCCCACTGGCTGTGGGAGAGTCCAGACTTCGGTATTTTAAGACTGTATTACTACTAGTAATACAAAGGATTTGGTTTTGGTTGAATGACTATTAATATTTTAAAACATAGTTATTTTTGACAAACATCTGTTTTGTTTTAGAAATTTTTTTTTTCTCCACTGAAATGACTGATGATTTTAACATCCTTGGGACACAGTCATCTTTGTCAAGAGAAGGGAGAGGCATCAGCCCACTGCCTTTGAAAACTGCCTGACAGTTTGGCATTAAGGAAGGAAATTTGTCTGATCTTCTCTATGGATCCAATCCCAAGAGTAGAAACATAATTGATATCTTGTGATAGCATTAGGTCATTAGGTCTGAGGATAATGTATCCTCTATTTAGATGTTTTTTGGGTGTTTTTTTTTTTTACAGTGGAATAACTTTTATTGCTCCTAAGTAAAGTTTAACTGTGTGGCCTAATTTACAAGCACAAAACCACATGCTACTAGACAAATATTTACTTTCCTGACTTTGCCCTTTCTGTGGCTTTTCTGGACCAGGTTTACCCAGTGTTCAGTTCCTCTGCCTTATTGGATTCTGGTGCTGCGAATCATGTGTCTGCTGGATACTGTGCCGATGTTCCCCCAGAGCACCAATTGGTCTCCACAGCAATGCATGTGGTCAGATGTGTTGTACAGCTGCAGAGCCTGATGTAGTTCTCATTCTTTGATGAGTAGCCTGTGCAAAATGGGAAGGACCAGCCCCTGATATTGGACATCACTCTCTTAGTTTCAGCAGTGACCTCTGAGGTGACTTGTTTTAGGAATCCTATAGGAACAGAGTTTAGTGATTTGTGGGCACTTAACAACCAAGTTACTAGTACTTCCTCTCTCATGTCTATCCTGCTCTCATAGTCCTCAGATCTTATGGTAGGAAACACCCAACAATCAAGCTGCTGAAAGCACAACCTCAATAGGTTTCTCTGCCATTAATTGCATTCTGCAGGAGAGCCCTTGTAATAGATCCATCTCCCCATGATTGATGGGTCAGTTGTCACATCATAAAAACCTATCTTATTAGCTGAAGGAAAGTGTCATGAAAATAAGGGACCCCATTAACATCAAAAGAGAAAATCCTGAACTATATGGGACATCTATTTGAATATTTTGAAACCAATTATTTATTATTTACATGCTCTTAGAAATTTTACATGTACTAACTAGACATCAATTGTGAGATAAAGCAAATAGGATGGATGTGTTCTTTGCATGCCCTATGCTGGTTAAGTCTCATTTCTTGACTTAGTTTTGTTTAACTTTCAAAAGCCATTTATAAATCCAGAGATTTAACACTCAGGAACTTGTAGAATTTTTAGGAACATGGAATATGTGATGAAATATGATCCTCGTGGGGCCTGGAAGGTCAGAACTGGAGCTGGGACAGAGGTGGACATGAGATGGGGGGCAGACAAAGAGGAATGAGGGTAGTGGTCAACAGGGTATAAATAAAAGGAAACTGAGGAGGTGCAAGTTCCCCGTAAGTCAAAACAGCCCTGTTTGGGGAGAATGAGGAGCATTCTAATAGCTAATAACTACTAATGAGGATCCAAGGAGGGAAGTACCTGAAGAATCCCTATGACAACATATAAATCATGTTGATGTTGTCTTTACTATTTTCATTTTCATTTTTTCAGATGAGAGAACTGAGGATCAATAGATCATACAACTAGAAAGTAATGAAACCAGATATTTTTTATTTCAGAGGCCACACTTTTTGTCTGCAGAAAAAACATAGAAGAACCTGTATTTCAAATAAAAAAATCCATTTAATTAGTTAGATTCTTAAGGCTGTAATCTATTACTTATCCCTAATTTCTATTAGGTGGCCCTCTATGGTGATAAAGAATGAGGGTTTGCTTGGTTTGGTTACTTCATAGGCTTGAGGACCATTTTTCTTTTGAATTAAAAAAATTATGATTTGAAGTATGGGGTCTCAGAAGCCTTAGAAATTTTCATTCTGGAATCTTCAGCACCAGTCCAGTGGGTCCGATCTCAGATTATTTTCCTACACAGGATTGTGTGGTGTAACTCTTGGAAGCACCCTTTATGTTATCATCTATGTGAACACTTAGTCCAGATGAAGCTGTGGAGTTGTGTGATGTCAGGATCCTGGTCCCACATGGCCCCATTCTGTTCAACTACCTTCTTGATGTTAAAGCTGCCACATGGTTCACCCGCTCTTAGTAAGCCCAGATTGGCCTGTTCAATAAACTCCAAGTGTGGACGGACCTGAGTCTGCACAGCTCCCCAGGCATGAATCGGAGAGCTCTCTCGATTTTGAGGGGCAGGTGAGGGGTCATCCAAAGGTGGGATCAGCTTTGGAGGCACAAATATGTTACGCTTGCCACGCTTGTACCATTTGGTGACCATATTTCCCCATGGTCTCAGAAATGGAGAATTTTAAGAGCAGGTTGCAGAGTACTAATATGATATCAGATGTTTCTATTATGGACTAATATTTATGAAAGAGGGCGTCAGGGACAAAAATTTTTCAAGGACAGTTTTGCATGTTAATCCCATCACAACAAACTGATTGATACAAGGATGTTGCAGTTCTTCCCTACTTACTCCCATAGTCTTTTGCATTACCTACTGTGTGCAAAGAGGGCACTCAGGTTCCTGAGCTATCGGAATTTAAGCTCCACTTGTCTACCAATGGATAATGTTTTTTCTGAGGAGTGATTTACCAAAATTCTATTTATTTATAGTGATAACATATATGTTACTTAAAGTTTTAGTGGACCTATAAAGGTTAGACAGTAGAACCACACAAATAAATGACTTTTTAAAATGTGAATGCTCAACATTATCCATACTTCAAAAATTTCCAAAACTATAGATTTTATAGATTCCAAAAATATAGATTATATTTTCACTTGAAAACCATCTATCTGCTGTTAGTTTTCTTATTCTGTTTCTTGGGCTGTGGACGCCTCTCTTCTGGCTCTAGGACTCTGAGACTTTTCCTTTCCCCTTATCACTTAAAAGCAAATGCAAAACATATCTTTTAACTATACTCAGAACACCATTAATTCTATCTCCTAATTGGTTCACTACTAAGTAGTTGAGTTGACCTGGCTCAGTGTGGAGTCTGCTCCCACAGAATTCTCTGGACAAGTTGAACCAGAGTCTGTGACTTGGCTCTCCCCTTTCAGCGGGATATTCCCGCTGAAGTGCTGGATCTGTGTCCTGTATAGGGATGCACAGGCAGGGTGATGGCAAGTCTCAGGGCCCAAGCACCCACTGAAGCCCTGTCAGCATTTGTCTATCTGTCTCTACATTGTTGTCTTAGGTAAACGTCAGTAGCAGATTTTGAAACCTCAGCTGGCTTCCTCTTCTCATCCAGGATGCCATTAACTATCCTCCTCTAGACAGATGATGTGTGATAAAAGATGCAAACTAATATGAACCCGGCATATAAATTGTAGACATAAATTCTGAAGTCTACATAACCTAAAAGCTCAAATACTGGAAAAATTTTCTGCATTCGCTCTCTCTCTCTCAAATAGAAAAGATATGAAACAAAGTTGAGCTTTGAGATGACCTTTGTGTCCCCCCTTTCCTCACCATCAGTCTTTGACCTCGTTCTTCTTCCCTTCCTCTCCCCTTCTATCCCTTCCCTTCCTTTCTCCTGCCCACCTGAGGATATGTTTATTTATTTTAGAGAAGGAGGGAGGGAGGGAGGGAGGGAGGGAGGGAGAGAGAGAGAGAGAGAGAGAGAGAGAGAAACATCAGTGTGAGAGAGAAACATTGATCAGTTGCTTCTCACAGGTGCCCTGATGGGAGCTCAAACTCACAACCTAGGTATATGCCCTGACTGTCCTGACCTGGAATCAAACCCATGACCCTTTGGTGTTCAAGACGATGCTCCCACCAACTGAGCCACCAAGCCAGGGCAATCTTTGACCTCTTTAATGAAAGAGGGCCAGATATGTAGCAATCAATATGTAGTAAAGACTGTTTGGGCCTTCAAGTAGGTCATGGACCCTACTGGCTTAGGGTATATATTCTTATGTATGGTAATTCCACAGTGGTTCTATCTTGGGCCCTGGCTTAATACCATTGGGTTTGGGAGATCTCCAACCTCTAACTGTCTTCTGAGGTGTCCAGATTGCCTTGGCTTCCTATGTGATTATCTGTTCTTTCATCTGGAATCCCTGTTCTTTCTCCCATTTCTCCTTATGCTTCAGGTGTGAATACTTAGATTTTATTCTTTTGAGTCCAGAATGCTACAAATCTCTCATGACTCTGGGAAAAAAATGAAGGTTATTGTGCTTGAGCTAAAAGCATTTTAATTTTTGTCAGGACTCAGTAATATGTAATTCTTTCATTTATGTATTCATTTGGCAATTATTGGATTTTTGAGTACCTTCTATGTGCCTGAGAATGTTCTGGAAATTGAGATTACAGGGTTGAAAATCTCAATCCTAACCAAAAAGAATCTGTATTGTTTTGTCATTCTTCTTCAGGCATGTATGTGTCTTATGTCTCAACTAAACCTAGTTGAGGTCAGAGACTGCCAGTTGAATTCAAACAGTTGTAGCTTTCTTTTCATCTTCTCTAGACTTGCTCAGCCATCAATGATTTTGAAGGATGGAAAAGACTTGGGATCCTGTCCACCCACAGTGTGGCAGTGCATTTGCAGAGTAACTGCTATCTGAAGATTAGTTTCCTGAGTTAGCATATTTATATTGTTATACTGGAGGTTCGATGCATAAAATTTGTGCATTGGTAGGGTCCCTAGGCCTGGCCAGTGATCAGGGCCGATCTGTGGGGCAACTGGCGGGTGATCAGGGGGCCCCTGCTGGCACCCTCCTTGGCTGGCACTGGCGGGGCAATCGGTGGGGTGATTGGGGGCCCCCCCTGCTGCCACCCGCCTTGGCTGGCCTGGGGCCTGTGGGCTGGGGGCATCTCCTGCATTGAGCATCTGTCCCCTGGTACCAGCTGAGTAAGTTCGCGAACAGTCATTCCACTGTTCGGTTGATTTGCATATTAGGCTTTTATTATATAGGATATTTTCTATGACGGACAAGTTCATGTAATTTTGGGGGAGGGGATGGATCAGTCCATTAAATAGGTAACTAAATATGCTAATTATAATCTTTTTGTAAATATTTTTTTCTTTATTGATTAAGGTATTACATATGTGTCCTTCTTATTTAAAAACCTTTTAATTCTTTTCACAAATCAGAATACTAGTATATTCTTATCAAACTCAGAATTCTGAATTTTGGTTTAGAAAAATATGCAGGGACATAGTATAAATGTATGTTGACAGTTTTCAGTACTATCTCAGCACAATTGACCTTTGCCTTCACCAGAGATTAAGTTCTGACAGCAGTTTCCAACTTTAAAAGGAAAGGTAGAGAAGTCCCAGCCATGTGTTTGCTTTCTGTTAGATGGAGTATTTTTAGGATCTTATTAATGACCATGTTTACAAAAGGATGGATGCATTATTTTGCCAATTAAAAAACCTTAAAAAATAGTTCCCCCCTCCCTCTCTCACTCTCTGTATGAACCTGGGCAAAAACAAATGTGGTGGTGTGCTAGGTAATACAAACAGGGGGTACTGATGATCCGAAGAGTCTTGATATTACCTAGTATAGGTCTTGTGCATTTGGAGCTTTTTCAGGGTTTGAGATGGAGGGGATTGGAGTCTGTCCTGTGACTGACTTGCTTGATTAGCCAACAGCATCAAACCAAACCAGCCCAATGCTTGACTCCTTACAGACTCATCCAGAGTCTTCCTAAATTGTCCAGAAGCACAGAATTGCTATCTTTTGTGTACCCATTCTGCTTTTTCCTTTTAAAATTGAATTTATTGGAGTGACAATGGTAAATAAAATTATATGGGTTTCAAGTGTACATTTCTTTAATACTTCATCTGTATATTGTATTGTGTGTTCATCACCCAAAGTCAAGTCTCCTTCCATCACCATTTATCTCCCCACCCCACCCATTTACCCTCTTCTACATCCCCTAACCCTCCTTTCCCTCTGGTAATCATGATACTGTTGTCTGTGTCTGTCTATGAGTTTTTGTTATTGCTTAATCCCTTTCACCCAACCCCACAAATCCTTAGGTCTCTGACACTGTCATTCTGTTTTCTGTATGTATGAGTCTGTTTCGATTTTTATTTATTTTGTTCATTAGATTCCATATGTGAAATCATATGGTATTTGTCTTTCTCTGACTGGCTTATTTCACTCAGCATTATACTCTCCAGGTCCATCCATGCTGTTGCAAAAGGTAAAATTTCCTTCTTTTTCACAGCTGAGTAGTATTCCATCCTGTAAATGAACCAGAGCTTTTTAATCCACTCAGATACTAATGGATACTTGGGCTGATTCCAAATATTGGTTATCCTATATAGTAAAAGGCTAATATGCAAATTGACCAAACAGCAGAATGACTGGTCACTATGATGCGCACTGACCACCAGGGGTCACTGCAGGAGCTGTCCCCTGGTGGTCATTGCGCTCCCTGAGCGCTGCTCAGCCAGAAGCCGGGATCATGGCTGGTGAGCATAGTGGCAGTGGCGAGAGCCTCTCCTGCCTCTGCAGCAGTGCTAAGGATCACTCGGGGGATGTCTGACTGCTGGCTTAGGCCTGCTCCCCACAATCGGACATCCCCTGAGGGGTCCCAGACTGCAAGAGGGCATAGGCCAGTCTGAGGGACCCCCCCCCGCAGTACACAAATGTTGTGCACTGGGCCTCTAGTTGTAAGAGGCAATGAATATAGGGGTACATGTGTTCTTTTTTAAAATTTTTCCCCCTTTTCACAAATGTCGTGCACTGGGCCTCTAGTTGTAAATAATGCGGCAATGAACATAGGGGTACATGTGTTCTTTTTTAAAAATTTTTCCCCTTTTTTTCTTTTTTTCCCCTTTATTGATTAAGGTATTACATATGTGTCCTTATCCTCTCATTGGCCCCTCACCCCATTCCCATTCATGCCCTCACCCCCCTGGTGTCTGTGTCCATTGGTTATGCTTATGGAGCTGGAGAGCATTATGCCAAGCGAAATAAGTCAGTCAGAGAAAGATAATTATCACATGTGTTCTTTTGAATCAGTGTTTTGAGTTTCTTTGGATATATTCCCAGAAGTGGAATCGATGGGTCATAAGGCAGTTCCATTTTTAATTTTTTGAGGAGGTTCCGTAATGTTTTCCACAGTGGCTGCACCAGTATGCATTCCCACAAACAGAGCATGAAGGTTCCCTTTTCTCCACATCCCGTCCAACACTTGTTTGTTGATTTATTGATGATAGCCATTCTGATAGGTGTTATGTGATATCTCATTGTGATTTTAATTTGCATTTCTCTGATGATTAGTGATATTGAACATCTTTTCATATGTCTATTGGCCATCTGTCTATAGGTCCTCTTTGGAGAAGTGTGTATTTGGGTCTTTACCCCATTTTTTAATTGAATTGTTTATTATTTTGGTATGGAGTTGTGTAAGTTCTTTATAAATTTGGGGAATTAATTCCTTATCATAGGTATCATTGGAGAATATGTTCTTCTATTCAATGGATTATCTTTTCATTTTGTTCATGGTTTCCTTTGTTGTGCAAAGCTTTTTCGTTGTATATAGTCTTATTTGTTTATTTTTTCTTTTATTTCCCTTGACTGAGGAGGTATATCAGACAAGATATTGCTACAAGAAATATCTGAGATTTTACTGCCTATGTTTTCTTCTAGGATTTTTATGGCTTCAAGTCTCACATTTAAGTCTTTAATCCATTTTGAGTTTATTCTGTGTATGGTGTAAGAAGGAGGTTTGGTTATATATATTTTTTTTACCTGTCTGTCCAATTTTCCCAACACTATTTATTGAATAGACTGTCTTTACCATATTGTATAGTCTTATCTCTTTTATCAAATATTAATTAATCATAAGGGCATGGGTTTATTTCTGGGCACTCTATTCTGTTCCATTGAACTATATATCTGTTTTTATGCCAGTATCATGCTGTTTTGATTACTATGACCTGGTAGTATAGTTTGATAGCAGATAGCCTGATTCCTCAAACTTTGTCTTCTTTCTCAAGATTACTGTGGCTATGTGTGGTCCTTTGTGGTTCCATATAAATTTTAGGGATATCCTCGATCTTTCTTGGATCACTCACTCTAGGAGAATCTAGCTGCTAGTTTGTGTATGAGAACGCTCAAACAGCCCCATAGTGAGATCCATGAGTCAATGAACTGAGTTCTTTCAATAACCATAAAAGATTGTTAACCCTAGTCATGCCTCCATTGACTATATTTCTGGTTGACATCTTGAGTACAACTTCTTTAAAGACCATGAGTCTACCTGGCCAGCATGGCTCAGTGGTTGAGTGTCAACCTATAAACCAGGAGGTCCTGGTTCAATTCCAGGTCAGGGCACATACCGGGTTGCAGTCTCGATCCCTAGTGTGGGGGTGTGTGTAGGAGGCAACCAATCAATGATTCTCTCTCATTATTGATGTCTCTATCTCTCTCTACCTCTCCCTTCCTCTCTGAAATCAATAAGAATATATTTTAAAAAGACCATCAGTCAGAACCACCCAGATAAGCTGTTTCTAAATTTCTGACCTATAGAAATTACAATATTTGTTCCTGTTCTGTGAAATACACCATTGATATCTTGAAAGGAATTGCATTGAATTTATAGATTGCTTTGGGTAATATGGACAGTTTAATGATATTAATTCTTCTTATCCATGAACACAGTATATGTTTCTACTTATATCCACTTCAATTTCTTTCTTTAGTGTCTTATAATTTTCTGAGTACAGGTCTTTTACATATTTGGTCAATTTTATTTCTAGGTACTTTAATACTTTTTAATGCAGTTGTAAATGGTATTATTTTCATAGTTATCCTTTCTGATATTTCATTGTGGGTGTATAAAATATGCACCTGATTTCAGGATATTTATTTTTTATTGCTACTTTACTGAACTCAGTTATCAGTTCTAATAGTTTTTTGGTAAAATTTGAGGGTTCTCTATATATAGTATCAAATCATTTTCACATATGGGTGTCTGTCAGTTAAAAACACATGTATGTGGTCTAACAGGTGGGATCCTGGATGCAGATAGTTGGTCCATGTGACTCATGTGAGAGGATGCCTGAGGTCTTTATATATCAGCAAGTAGAGACACCTGCACCCACTTTAGCAGCTGCTCAGCTTCTCTCATCCATGTGGGCCAGGATCAGTAGATCCCATCCCCTCTCCATGGACATTAGTGGTATTTTCAGTTCTCAGTTATTTCATCAGTACTCTGATGGATAGTTTAAAAATATATATCTTTGAATGATTGAACAAGAGTATCTGTGGGGTAACCTCCTACCAGAAATCTGCCAGTTTGATGGTGACTCTGCTCTCTCCCCAGTGTTGACAGTGCATGTGTCCCCATCAGAGAGGTGGGGACATGTGGGGTGTGTGCACTGCCTCTCCTTGGAAGTGCATGTTTTTGCCCTTTATTCCTTTAGAAAACACCCACTTGTGAGAGTCCTCTGCATCACCTTCCTCTGGCCTTGGATGGTGAGGAATGCTTTCCAGTTTGTGGTTTGTCTCCCCAGATTTCTGCATTTTTCTCCTTTTAGTTTTAGGCACAGGAAGAACCAGCCATTGCCTGACTGGCTTCTGGCTCTGCGGTCACACTTAGCACAGTGGTCTCTATCCTGAGATTATGCACACACTTACTAAAAGGTCTTCTTTCCCCCCTCCTACATCTGACCTCAAATCTGCATACTATTTCAGATAAAAAGAAACAAAAGTATGTGAGCAGACACAAAAAAGGCACCTATTGTAAGATTACATGTATAGGGAACATCCAGAACAGGTAACTGAACAGAGACAGAAAGCAGACCAGGGGTCTCCAGGGCCAGGAGGAGTGGGGAGTGAGTACTGCTGGTGCAGGGTTTCCTTTGGGGGATGGAACATCCTGCAACTAGACGGTGGTGATGCTTACACAGCATCATGAATGTCCTTCATGCTCAGGAATGGTACCATTTAAAATACAAACCATAATTTTATTTAATTATTTATTTACTTACTTATTTACAAAATTGAATCACCCCATGGAGAAACAAAGCATAAAAGAAGAACAGAGGAAAAGGGAAATACCCAAAATACCCCGATTAATAAAAATTTAAAAATAAATAACGGAATCACTTTATGAAGAAAAGTAAAACAGAAAAAGAAAAGAAGAGGAAAAGGTCAAAGAGGGAGCATACCGCAAGTGTTTCTGAGGGGAGACGGCAAGCAGTCTCAGCCAGCGGCTCTGGAGCTGGCCCTGCTGGGTTTTCAGGAGGCAGCTCCTCCTCTGAGGCAGGACCCAGGGCGGGTTCCAGGGAGGGCTCCTCATCCAGGGGTGGTGGGGCCTCAGTCATGTCTGCAGGTGCCTCCCAGGCCGGCCCCGGCTCCACAGCTGCCACCAGAGAGGCTGCTGGAGGTGACATGACCTCTGGAGGTGCCCACTCTTCCAGCTCTTCATCAGACTCCTCGGAAGCCCCTGCTGTGGAGCATGAGCCATTTCTGATTTTTCAATCCCATCATCCTGCTGAAGGGAACATTTGCATCCATAAATCTTTATTTGTTTAGGACATGTCCTAGTGGAGATTCTTGGTCTAATATAAACATGGTTTTAAGGTATTGGGGGAAGTTCTCTACATCCTAGGTCAACTTGTCCATTTTAAAAAGATATTTTTATTCATTTTTAGAGAGAGAGGAAAAGAAAGAGAGAAATATTGATGTGAGAGTGAAACATCAATTGGTTGCCTCCTGCACGACCCCTATCAGGTATTGAGTCAGCAAGCCAGGCATGTGCCCTGAGCAGTAACCGAACTAGCACAATTTTGATGCATGGGACAATGGCCAACTAACAGAGCACACTGGCCAGGGCTACCTTGCCCACTTTGAACTTTGTTTGGGAAAGCAGGGATGCCAAGACCTGGGCCTGAGACCTCAGGGAGGGCAAAAGAAGGAGGCGACTACTCTACCCAGTAATAATATTCTTTAAAATGGAAGTAGAAATGAAGAGCTTCCCAGACGAGATAAAGCTAAAGGAGTTCATTACTACCCAACTAGTGTTATAAGAAATATTAAAGGGACTTATTTAAAAAAGAAGAAAGAAAAAAAGAGGAACACAGTTATAAAGAATAAAATGGCAATAAATATATACCTATCAATAATCATTTTAAATGTAAAGGATTATACACTCCAATAAAAGATATTGGGTACCTGAATGGATAAGAACACAAGACCCATATATATGCTGTCTACAAGAGACTCACCTCAGAATAAAAGACATGCAAAAACTGAAAGTAAAGGGATGGAAAAGATATTTTATGACAATAAAAATAAAATTTGGCAAGTAATACTTATATTAGACAAAATAGATTTTAAAATTAAGGCTATAAGAGATAAAGAAGGACCTTAAATAATGAAAAGGGATCAATATAACATTTATACACCCAACACAAGAACTCCTATGGGGTAAAAAGGGAACATATGTAATATTTTCAACAATAAAGATTTAAAACAAAACAAAACAAATCTTGATGGGAGAGATTGACACTAATACAGTCATACTAGGGAATTTTAACAGCCTATTGACATCAATGGATAGATCTTCCAGACAGAAAACTAACAAACAGTTGCCTTAAATAACACAGTAGACCAGATGAGTTGAATCAATATTTTCAGAGCATTTCATCCTAAAGCAACAGAATATACATTCCTTTGAAGTGCACATGGAACATTTTCTAAGATTGATGACATGTTAGGACACAAAACATGAATTGAAGAGGTTTGAAGTCATATCAAGCATCTTTTCCACCCACAATGGTATAAAACTAAAATCTTTTAGGTATAAGAAAACACTGAAAAACACACAAACACATGAAGGGAAAATAACATGTTACTTAACAATGAATGGGTTAACAATGAGATCAAGGAAGAAATCAAAAGATATCTTGAGAAAAATGAAAATAACACAACACAACATCTATTGGACACAACGAAAGAAGTTGGATATAATGATATCCTTGTTGGTCACCTCTCGGTACAACATGTAAAAAAAAAAAATACAGACCTACTTCAAAAAAAGTATAAACCAATATCTCTGATGAAAATAGATGCAAAAATCAACAAAATATTAGCAATCTCATATAAACAATCTAACCTTACACCTCAAGGAACTACAAAAAGAACAACAAACAAAGCCCAAAGTGGGTAGAACAAACAGATAATAAAAATCATAGCAGAAATAAATAAAATAGAATCTAAAAAATACAAAATCTCAATGAAACCAAGAACTAGTTGTTTAAAAAGATAAACAAGATTGATAAACCTTTAACCATACTCACCAAGAAAAATAGAGGACCTAAGCAAATAAAATCAGAAATGAAAGAAGAGAAGTAACAACTGAAAACACAGAAATACAAAGGATTATAAGAAAACAACTAAATGCCAACAAATTAGACAATCTGGAAGAAGTGAATAAATTCCTAGAAATATTCAATTTTCCAAAACTGAATCAAGAAGAAACATAAAATCTGAACAGATCAACTACAAATAATGAAATTGAAGCAGTAATAAAAAAAAAACTTCCAGCAAACAAAAGTTCTGGAACAAATTGCTTCACCAATGAATTATACCAAACATTCAAAGAACAAACACCTTTCTGTCTCAAACTATTCCAAATAATTCCAGAGAGGAAAGACTGCCAAGCTCATTTTAAAAGGCCAGTATTATCATAATTCCAAAACTAGCTAAAGACACAAGAAAAAAGGAAGAGTATAGGCCAATATCCCTGATGAAAATAGATGCAAAAATTCTCAACAAAATATTAGCAAACTGAATCCAGCAATGCATTGAAAAGGTCATACACCATGACCAAGTGGTTTTTATTCATGGGTTGCAAATTGGTACAATACCCACAAATCAATTAAAGTGACACACTACATAAATAAAATAATGGATAAAAATGACCTGGTCATATCAATAGATGCAGAAAAAGCATTTGATAAAATCTAGCACCAATTTATGATAAAAACTCTTAGCAAAGTGGGAATAGAGGGACCATACCTCAACATAATAGAGGGCATATATGACAAACCCACAATCAAGATCACACTCAACAGGGAAAAGCTAAAAGAATTTTCTTAATATCAGGAACAAGAGAGAGATGTCTCCTTGCACTACTCTTATGCAACATTGTGCTGGAAGTTTTAGCCACAGTATTCAGACAAAAAGAAGAAATAAAAGGCATTCAAACTGGAAAGGAAGAAGTAAAACTGTCATTATTTACAGATGACGTGATATTGTACATAGAGAACTCTAGATTCTACCAAAAAACTATTAGAACTAATAACTGAATTCAGTAAAATATCAGGATACAAAATCTCCAGAAATCAGTTATAATTTATTCACCAATAATGAACTATCAAAAATGTAAACTAAGGAAGCACTGCCATCTACAATTGCATCAAAATAAATACAATACATAGGAATAATTTTTTTGACATTGAGTATTTTTATTGAGAAATAGAAATTATATGTATTTATCAAATTTTATTGCTTTATGTTCCCAATATTTTGTAGTTTTATTTATATAGGCCTAGGGATAAATTTAGCCAAGGATGTAAAAGACCTGTACCCAGAAAATTGTAAGACTCGGAAGAAAGAAATTGAAGAAGATACAAATAAGTGGAAGCATATACCATGTTCATGGACAGGAAGAGTTAACTTCATTAAAATGTCCATACTACCCAAAGCAATCTATAGATTCAATGCAGTTCTTATCAAGATAACAATAGTATATTTCACAGAACTTGAACAAATATTCCAAAAATTTATATGGAACCACAAGAAACTCCCAATGGCCACAGCATTCTTGAGAAAGAAGAACAAAGTTGGAGGAATTATGCTATTTGATATCAAATGATACTACAAGGTCATTGTAATAAAAACTGCATAATACTGAAATAAGAACAGATATATAGATCAAAGGAGCAGAATAGAGAGCCCAGAAATAAACACATGTGTCTATGTAGTCAATTAATATTTGACAGGGCGAGAACATACAATAAGATAAAGACAGTCTCTTTAATAAATGGTGTTTTGAAAAGTGGACAGACAGGGGCAAAACAAAAATGAAGCTAGACCACAAAGTTACAGCATACACAGAATAAACTCAAAATGAAGCAAAGACTTAAATGTAAGACTCCAATCCATAAAAATCCTAGAAGAAAACATAGGCAGTAAAATCTGGGCCAGTTCTTGTAGCAATGTTTTTTTTTCTGATATATCTCCCCAGGCAAGAGAAACAAAAGAAAAAAAAATGGGGCTAAATGAAACTAAAAGTTATTTGCTCAGCAAAGGAAAACTTCAAGAAGATGAAAGACAGCTCATTGAATGGGAGAACATGTTTGCCAATGATATATGTGATAAGGAGTTAATAGTCAGTATTTTTACATAACTTAAAGAACACAACACAACAAATAAATAATCCGATTAAAAATGGGCAAAGGATCTGACTAGACACTTCTCCAGTAAAGACATACAGATGACCAATAGACATGAAAAGATGCTCAAAGTCACTAATCATCAGAGAGATGCAAATTAAAGCCATGAGATATCACTTATACCTGTCAGAATGGCTATCATCAATAAATCAACAAACCGTAAGTGTTGGCGAGGAGGTAGAGAAAAAGGAACCCTCGTGCACTGTTAGTGGGAATGCAGGTAGTTGCAGCCAGTGGTGGAAAACAATATGGAGTTTCCTTAAAAATTAAAAATGGAACTGCTTTATGACCCATCAATTCCACTTCTGGGAATATATCTGAAAAAACAGAAACACTGATTCAAAAGAATATATGCACCCCTATGTTCATTGCAGAGTTATTTACAATAGCCATGGTTTGGAAGCAGCCCTAGTGCCCATCGGTAGATACTCTCTAGCTTCTCTCATCACTTTCCCTGTGAAAGAAAGGAAAGTCCAGTCTACTTTTTCTGCCCTTCTGAAAGCCCTAGTTCTTTTTTTTTTAATTTGTTTTATTGCTTAAAGTATTGCAAAGAATAGTACATATGTCTTCTTTTTTTCCCCCTCTTGACCTTCCCCTGGCCTCCCCTACCCCCCAGTGTCTTGTGTCCATTGGTTATGCTTATATGCACACATACAAATCCTTCAGTTGATCTCTTTCCCGCCCCCCCCCCCCCCAGAAAG
>NW_005366833.1:3078503-3091095 GCF_000412655.1 Myotis brandtii | reverse complement strand
CTAGTTCTTATTCTCTCCTCAGGTCCTTGCAGGAGTCAAACATTTCAGGCTTCAAAAGAAAAATGAAACTATAAAAGAAAGTGATGTCTGCTGGAATGCTTATGCCTACATTTAATGCCTGATTTTGGTTAGCATAGATCAAAAGATAAAACTATTTCATTTTTTGATGCTAATTTCTTTTTCTTACTGTTTGTGTGTGTATGTGGGGGAAGAGGATGTTGGGTAGGGGTAGGGAAATTCAGTGGAAGTGTGTACAGGGTGGTTCAGAGCTTAATAAATATGAGACCTAGTCTGGAAACAAAGGTTATATACCTCTCTTAGGCCTTTAGCAGAATTTTGTGAAGCATCAAAATAGGGTTTGAACCATCCTAGGTAGGACCCACATAGACTTCTGATGTAGGTTACTAGCCTCGATTGAACCCGTGTTAAGTACCAGACACCGTAGGAACATTTCATGTGCATCTTTACAACAATCGTGTGGGGTAGGTACTGTTAGCACCATTTTCATATGAAGAAAATGATGTCCTGAGCAATCAAATAATTTGTCAAGTTCATAAAACTGCTAGTGACTGAGCTGGATTCTTGCCTTCCTTAAAGCCTCATGGGTTCCCCCAAAGAGCTATTGAAAGAAATGCCAAGATACTCTTGAGTATACTGGCTGCAAGCATCCAGTTACACATCCCTGAATGGCTCCAACACTGGGGAGGAGGAAACAAGGCATATATGAGAGGAGTGTTTATGATGGAATTGAAAACAGGCAGGGCTCAGGCTGAGGGACTTGCATAGTGTCCCTTCATACCCAGGGTCCCAGCCTTCTTGTGGAGAGGGAAGCAACTACTTTCATTTTCCTGAAATCTCAAGATCCCAGGGAGAGCAGGGGTCTGACAATGTATTCTACATGTGAAATGCTGACACTCAGGTGTGTGAGGGTATATGGTGTGTGCTGTGTGTGTGCAAAGGCACTGATGTGGTTGGAACCCCTTTCCTTCCAGAATACCCAGCCAACCGCAGAGAAGGAGGCTTCTTGTCAAAACCCATGTCCGAGTAGAGAGAGACATGAGTAGCCACTAGCAGATTATGCCAAGATATTGGTTAGGAAATCCAGCTCCATATGCTCACTCATTTTACAAACCCAGGAAAGCATGTCATGTATAATATGGATCACAAAAAGAGACAGCAAGAGAATTCTGGGAATAACCACAAGGCCCAGACAAAGGCTCAGGGTGTTTCAGCAATCATTTTGAGTAAGGTGTCAGAGTTATGCTGAAAAGACACTTTGTGTAGCATGTTTATGCTCCATGTATTTAGAATAGGCTGTTCAACAGTGAGCTAGGTGCTCAATTTGAGTAAGGGTCTCTGTTCTCTTGCGATTGAAATTTTGGTGCATGGCACCAGTATAACTGAAAGCTTGTTGCCGAATCTCGGGTCCCATCCCAGACTTACAAAATCATTTGCGTTTTCAAAAAAATCCCCATGTGCTTGGGATGTACAGGGAAGTTTGAGAACTGTGATAAAACATAGTTCCAGATATAGCATAGTATATCAACGCTATTAATCAGTGGTCTCAATCCTGCTTGCTGCACATTAGAATCATTTGGGTAGCCCCACCCCAGACCAATTAAATCAGACTCTTGTGGAGTAGAACCCAGGTATTGGCCTTTTTAAAAAGCTCCATAATGTGCTCCCAGACGGTGGGTGCCCATATGAATGTGGGAATGTTGCTTTATTGATTGGAGTTCTGAAAGAGTTGAACCCTGACGTGGTACTACGTAGCATGTTCTTAGTGATTTAGAGGAGTAGGTTTAGGATATACTGATTCCATCAGCCAGTGATAGGGAATTGCACAGCTAACATTATGAAAACCATCAGGACTGAAATGTTAAGTGACTGTGACAAGAGGGGGAAAAGTGTGGACGAGTGTAAGAGCCCTGCTTGGTCTCAGTGGACCTCCATCCTATCCCCGCAGTATGCAGAGGTCAAAGTGCACTGCAAGTGGACAATGACTCAGCAATGAGGACTGATTAAAAAGGCAGAGAAAAATCAGAGCATGTGAAGTATAAGTAGCAAGAAATCATAACCGAACCTTTCCCTGGCACTTGACATGGTTAGACCTTGACATTGTATTGTCCAAGTTAGGATGTTGGGGACTGCAGTGAAGTTAGGATGAACTTTGAATACTTTTAGAGGAGACTGACTAGTAAATATCAGCCACAAAGTAAAGCAAAAAAGGTTGATTTTATTTAGCATGCTGAAAAGAAGACGGAGGGGAGTACTTAACATTTTTCAAATGTAGGAAAAAGTGCTATTACATGAAAGATGGAGATTAGCTGATCCTTATTTTACCAGAAAGAGATGAGAATAGAAAATAAACATTAGAAAGAACTTTCCAACATAAAATGTTGATAGACTGTGAAAAAGCATATGAGGAAAAGAAACATATATGCTGATGTTACTTTGGGGCCTAAGAGGTAAAAACAAGTTTTAATAATATATCTGGAATTTGAGGCCCTATTCCAAAGGATAAATAAATGACTCTTGTAACTTGCTGTCTCTATATAGGGGGTGAGATATTGTTCTGGAATTCTGCAAACTGTCACACATTGACAAAAGTTGGTGCACCTCAAGTCTGCTAAACACCTGAGCCAACATTGATTTCTGCACACCCAGTCTTAGTCAACCAGAACTATAGGAAAACTTCTTTATCCTGATAAAGAACCTCTATAAATTACCCTCAGCAAACTTCAGACTTGATGGAGAACACATGTTCTCTTGTATTCAACATTGTATAGGAGTTTCCAACCAACATGAAAAACAAGAAAACGAATTCAAACATATACAAGCATTAGAAAGAAAGAAACAAAGTTATAATTCACAGAAGATATGCATCACTAGGTGTTTTTTTTGTTTGTTTTTGCTTTTTTTATATATTTTATTGATTTTTTTACAGAGAAGAAGGGAGAGGGAAAGGAAAGAAAGAAACAAAGTTATAATTCACAGAAGATATGCATCACTAGGTGTTTTTTTTTTTTTTTTTTTTTTTTTTTTTTTTTTAGAAAACACCAATGAATCTATAAATAAATGATTGGAATTACTCAGAGAATTTGGTAATGTTGCTGGATATGAAAATAAATTTTTAAAAAGCCAATTACATTCTGTACACCAATCCAATTAAAAATTTATTTGAAAAAGATAGCACTTACGGTAGGATCAAATGTCTCAAGTATCAGAGCTTCACTTCTAGTAATGGCTCACTAGGATAGCACAGACCAACCCTCAGAAGAAAGCTGGGTGAAATACAAAAAGTAAATGTTTTAAGGTGCAGAGAGCTATGTAGGCAGTGAGAAGTTTTAGGTCCAAGATCTGGAATAACAGGGAAGCCATAAAAGAAGTGAGCACAGAATTTGGGTATTGTTTTCATCTTGAGACAACTATAGATTTTGAAAGCAAATGCAATGCCTGAGACACCCAGAAATGACTAGAGTTTTCAGGACTGTTAGGGTTGGAGGGACAAAAGTAGAGTTCAAGGCCCTTTAAGAAGAAGATGCCCTGTTAAACATCCTAAGGTTTAGTTAGGACATGAAAGGGCTACACACTAGGAATGTGCATGAACCAGAAGTAGTTATGTCCTTATAGGAATAAACCTCAAATCAACTTAATCCTGACTGATTTAAGGTGATTTGTTCCCATATTAACTGCCTGTGATTTACCTGTAAAATTAAATCCTCTTTGGAGGAGAATAATATCATCTAGAGCCGCATATTATGTCTATAATTTTTCCTAAAAATGTCCTGCCTACTATAAAAAATAATTAGATATTCAAAAAGATAAGACTTGACTGAAAAATAAGAGTAAAAAGCAGACTCCACGGGGAGGTCCAGTTATTAGAGTTATTAGATATGGACTTTAAAATTTGTGATCAGCATATTAATTAGTTAAAAGAAAATATGCAGAATGTGGGCAAAGAATGAGAAACTTTAAAAAAAAAGAAAATCAAATGGATACTTTAAAATAGAAAAAAATACAATATTTATGTTAACACATTGGATGGGTTTAACTTCAGATTAAACACAGCAGCCAAGAGAATGAGTAAACTGGAAGATCAGACTAAAAATACCTATACTGAACAATGAAATGGGAAAGGATGGACAGTTTTAAAAAGAGCATAAGAGATATATGGGACAAAGTGAAATTGTCTAACAGAAGTTGATAAGAGAGAATGTGGCAGAAGCATTTGGAGAGGTAGTGGCTGAGAATTTTCCAAAACAGATGAAAGACTTAAAGTTATAGTTTCAAGAGGTGTCATTATTCCAAAACAAGAAAAATAAGAAGAAAATTATACTTGGGCACATTATTTCCTTCTGCCTCCTTCCTTCTGAAGTTTCTTTTAGATCAGCTATCAGTTTTGCTTTTGGCCCTGTAAAGGTCCTACATCTCTTTTCCTCTGACTCATTCTACCAAGTAGATGGTTATTGGGAGATGGGTAGAAAATAAACCACTTGAATAATATATAGAGACTAGAAATAGACCCATGAATATAAGGGCATTTGTGATGATTACTTGGCAGAGTGGAAGAAAAACTTTGATTCCTACCTCACACCATATTCAAAGATTAATTTCAGGTACATTAAAGACAATGTGAAAAGCAAGGTTATAACATTTTTTTCATTGATTTTAGTGAGGGAGGAGAGAGGGAGAGAGAGAAAGAGAAAGGGAGAAAGAAAGAGAAGAGAAGAGAGGAGGGAGGGAGGGAAGGAGGGAGAGAGAGAGAGAGAGAGAGAGAGAGAGAGAGAGAGAGAACGAGAGAGAGAAACATTGATCTATTGCCTCCCATACATGCCTCAACTGGGGATGGAACCTACAACCTAGATATGTGCACTAACCCGGAATCAAAACCTTGACCTTCCAGGGGTAGAATAATAGTCCAACCATCTGAGCAACACTGGTCAGGCCTATGAAATATTTTGAAATTAATATAGGAGAATATCATTGTGACATTAGGATAGAGAAAGATTACTTACAACACAAAAGCATAGCACATAAGGAAAATATTTATTAAAATAGTCTACAGTAAAATTAAGAATTCCTGTTCATTAAAAAAGTGAAAATATTATTCAGAGTATAGAAATTCCTATTAACTAATAAGAAAGAGAAATAACCTAATATAAAACGGGTACATGAAATAAATAGCAATTTTATGGAACCAATTTCACAGGACAAATGGATAGATGGTCAATTTTATTACTAGTCAGAGAAATGCTAATTTAAATCACAATGACCTACCATTTCATGCTCAATTGTCGGCAAACTGCGGCCCCTTGAGTGTGGCTCTTCCACAAAATACCACATGCAGGCGCGCACGTACAGTGCAATTAAAACTTTGTGGCCACACTCAAGGGGCCAAAGAGCCGTATGTGGATTGCGAGCCGCAGTTTGCCAACCGCTGACCTATGACATATGAATTTCATGACCAGGTGTATACTTTACAGAAAATCTTGCATATGTATACTAGGATACATGTACAAAGATATTTACAATGTTATCTTTTCTTATGAGCAAAATATTGTAACATATTTATATGTCATGAACATAAATAATACTGTATGTATAAATGGCCCAATTGTTTATTATGATAATTAATTTTAAGTGTTATCTTGACTGTGTCATGGGGTACCCAGATTAAACTGTATTTCTGGGTATGTGGAAAACTCCCTCTGAAGGAGGAGCTTGTGTTACACAGTGGCTTTCAGTTCAAAGGTGAGGGTGTTTCTAGATGAGTTTAGCATTTGAACTGGAGACTCGGTAGACTGTTCTCTTTAATGTGGGTGGGCATCATTCAATCCATTGAAGCCCTAAGTTGAACAAAAGGCTGAGGAAAAGGGAATTTAATGACCAGGTGTATACTTAACATGATCTACCATTTCATGCTCAATTGTTGGACAATGCCAAGTATTAACTAGGATATGGAGATATAGGGAATTTTTTCTACTGCTGTTAGAACTAGAAATGAGTCTACCCATTTTGGAAATGAGTTTGTCAGTGTTGAACCATGAGCATGACCTTTTGCTCCTTGCCTGACTATTTGAGCAGGGACATGGTATTCTCCTGCTTTTGAACTGAGTCCTACACCATCAGCTCCCCTGGTCTCGGGCCTTCAGACTTGAGCTTTCCTCAGTCTCTGGTTTGCAAATGGCAGATGATGGGACTTTTCTGCCTCTATAATTGCATAAGTCAATTCCTCATTATTTGCAATATACATAAACAGATTATCTATCTATCTATCTATCTATCTATCTACCTACCTATCTATCTATCATTTATTTACTTACATTTATAGCAGAACCAATAGACTATATATTGCTTCTGCTTCTTTGGAAAAGCCTAACTGATTTATCCAAAGAAAGATGTATACTTATATAGTGGAATACTATACAGCAGTGAATATAAAAATCATGTTTGTGCCTCTTTGTGATCAATCTCACAAACACAATATTAAATTGATAAAAGGAAGTCAGTAAATAAGAATATATTAGAATGATTCCATGATGGTTTCAGGATACCTACTGAGGTGGCAGGAATGGGGTGCAATGGGTGACATATACAAGTGGCTTTGTTCAGCTTTTGAGATGGATGGTGGGAGTGTTCATTTAAGAAAAAAATGCTGCAGCCATCTCTCTGTTTGGGCTGGATGGCATTGCCCAATGATTCTGCAGTCACCCGCATCCTGGCAAAGGATGTGCACCTTGAGTGAGCTAAATATGTTGAGCCGATTTTGGTTTTAGCCAAATGTCCAGTGCAGTTTTCTCTTGAGCACTCTCCCCTTCAGAACTAGCCACTCATATTCATTTAAAAACAAACCCAACCCATTCCAAATCATTTGTGACCAAATTGCCAAAAATAATTATTGTACAGCTACTTATTTTCACAAGGTCTGTGGTGACTCGACTACACTATTTAAAGTTTTTCTCCCTCAGCCTTGCCCAACATGTTCTGAGAGGTTGGGTATGATTCAGTTTGTCTAAGCCAACGACCTCCATGCAATGCCAAGTGATGGTTTTCTGCCTATTTTGATTCCACGAACATTAAGGTTTCTCCCTCCTGCATGGCACAGTGTTGAGCATCAGTGGTCCTGAGGTCATGGGAAGAGCTTCTGTCCTCTGTAGGAACTCAGGTCAGTTCCAACCCCGAGCTGTGGAAAACTCCCTCTGAAGGAGGAGCTTGTGTCACATAGTGGCTTTCAGTTCAAAGGTGATCCTTATTCCACGCCACCCCCATCATCCATTGTTTGTGCAGGCTACTTGGTTTTCCTCTAACCTTTCTGAGTAGATGAGAGTGGAGCACAGGAGGGTGCACGGGTGATTTGGTGAGGGGAGGCTCAGTGTTCATGAAGACTCAGTTCTGCTTCATTTGTTTACTGCTGCCTGTGCCCGGTCTTTAATACTGACAGACCTTTCCCTTGCTTGGTAAAACATAGTGGATTTCAGCCTTTGTTACCTTCCTGGTGTTTTGGTGCTAGAATGCACCATGAATAATGTATGCCCCACTCAAAAAACTGGGGAGGAGAGGAGGTAGAATTACAGCCTCCTTGGGTGAGGGGAGGGTGAGCAGTGGGAGAAGGGAGGATTGTTTGTATTTTACAGAGAGCTGCACATGCTTAAAGTCCACCTACCTTTGCTGGTTGGAAATCATTGGCAATAACCCTTGATTATTTCCTTTTGAATATTTGTGAATGACCATGACATCTTAGATTAAGCTAGAGTAGTAGCCATTCAATTTTCTAATAAGAGAGGAGACATTGCCTCATGGCCTTATGCACTTGTGGAGGTGAAATAATGCAAACTGCATAAGCCCCCCATGTTCCTGCCTCAGACCCCATTATGGTCAGATAGCTGGGGCAAACACAAGAAGCAACTGAAACATTGACTTGTCACAAAAGGAGAGTCCAGGCCCAGCTAACAGTGATACAGACTTTATGGAAGGAGGAGGTCTGTAAAAAAAGAAAGGGCCTGTTGATGTGGCTCAGTGGTTGATCGTAGACCTATGAACCAAGAGGTCACTGGTCCAATTCCCAGTAAGGGCACATGCCCGGGTTGCAGACTTGGTCCCCAGTAGGGGGTGTGCAGGAGGAAGCCAATTGATGATGTTTCTCTCTCATGGATGTTTCTATCTCTCTATCCCTCTCCCTTCCTCTTTCTAAAATAATCAACAAAAACATCTTTAAAAAGAGGAGAGAGAGAGAGAGAGAGAGAGAGAGAGAGAGAGAGAGAGAGAGATAACGAGCAAGCCAGGGTACCAGTTATACTTGGCTTTGAGGCTTTGAGGCTTGTGGTTGTGTGTATACTGCTGGATTCACTTGGGTTATTTGTTTACTTAGACTGTGTATAAAAATGGGAAGATCCTACCTAAGTACTTATCCAAATACTTTAACACTATTTCACTATTTGATTGGAAATGGTGTGAATTCATTGATTAAAAGTGGTGTGTGTGTTATGCTGGGATCAGGGAGCAGTAACTCAACAATCCAGAAAGGGAGAGGAGTGGGAGAGGGTGGAGCTGAGTGTGGACCATTGAAAAGCCATCATCCCAGGTGGAGCCCTGGTACCTCCTCTCTCCCCTGCCCAGGGGGCTTCTGTGCCAGGACCTCTGGAGGGCAGAGAGCCCGTGTCAGCCAAATCACTGGATGCTGGCTGGGGAAGACCCTGTGTCCACTTGGGCCTGCTTCTGTTTTATGGCCTGATGGATTTGGGAGCTCCCTTTCCCTTTCAGAGGCCTACAATCCGCACCAAATGTTTCACATTACTCAGTGTGAAAAACCTCCTATTCTTTCAGATTTTTTACAAGTTCATACATCCGTAGAAACCCGATATTCCATATTTCATTCTGCTTCGTGGATGTCATTGTGAGGGATGCGGGTTCACATGCAACAGGCCTCCTCTGGCTTTGATCAGCTTGACCGCAACTAATTGTAAATGGAGAACAAATGAAAGAAATATTTACAAATTTCATGGGAATTCAGGCGGGGCCTAAGCCTTCCCTAATGCCTCCATTCACAGTAAATGTTTATTGAACACTTTGACTCTACTGTGCACTTCAATATTTATATAGTATTAGGTTTTAACTTGTTCTTATCCAAAGAGTTAGTAAAATGACCTTTCCCCACCTCCCCACTTTACCCCTTCCCTCCTGCAAACTTCCTTTCTTTTGCAGCACAAAATCTGCTGCTGCCTAAAGAAAACCAACTCAAATTCCAAAGCTACAGCTGTAAGAAGAGGAAGAGGAAAAGTAGAGAGAGAGAGAGAGAGAGAGAGAGAAGAAAAAAAAAGCACCGTAAAATTTAAAACAAATTTTGAGTTGTACAGTCTAGTTGGGAAAAGTCAAATGAAAATGTTCGAGATTTGTTCAAAATAAAGTCATAAATGCCTGGAGCCAAGTTCAGCAGCTGTTGGGTCAGGCAGGCTAAGGCAGCACCAACTAAACGCTGAATATTATGCAATTAATCAGCAGTTGCTGGTTATAAAGAAACATGCGTAGCCCTGCTGGAGAATTTCTGATTTAGGTCCGTCCATTCCTAAGCATGTGTTTCCAGATTTTTGTTTACTCAGGAACCATAATAACCTTTGTGACTTCTCCCTAGAGGTTTTGGAGAGGAGGCCCCTTGTAGCTTGGAAAGGGTCAGCTGACCTCCCTCCAGCTCACCTGGCTCATGGCCTATGCTGGAAGCTCCCCCCCGAGACCCTAGCTTCTTCCCACTGCTGTTGTGAGCTGCCGGCACTTCCAGGGCAGCTTCGACAGATGATGGGCCAGATGCTGAAGGGAGGAGAGGAGGTGACCTCTCTCCAGACAGCCCCCTGGCTACCACCTTGGATGGCAAATGCTTCTGGGGTCAGCCAACATCGTCCTAAGAAATGCTCTAACAAGTGCTCTTCTAATTAGTAGCATTTCCCATGTGTGCATGCTGTACCCAGGGCCCTTTCTACTCCAGGAGTTGTAAAAGTCAGGCCAGATTCTGTTATGTATGGAGGCTAGCTTAACCTGTTGTTCTCCACCTTCCCACCAGATGTGAAAGAGGTAATTCAGGGATCTCACAAACTAGAGGTAAAGGACCGAAACATCTAATGAGAGAGGTGGTTGCAAGTGTCTTAGGATAGATGGCTTGAAGTAGAGCAACAGAGGCTGAGAAGAGCAATGGGACTTCAGAGAAGGGAGTCAACTCCAAAGTTGATAAAAAATGTGAATGAGATCCCAAAGGGGTGTTTTCAGAGCATTTTATTAGTATAAATTTACTTTATAAAATCAAATTAGTATAAATTTACTTGATAAAAGCATTTTATTAGTATAAATTTACTCACTGGGGAGCCATCCAGTGAATTAAAGCCATTTTTAGGAGCATAAATATCAGAAATCAATATTGTAGATTTTAAAATCATACCTTTTTTGTTTGTTTTGGTTATACAACATTGAGAAAAATCCCTACTTATAAAAATAAGTAGCTTCAAATATTAAAGTTTTCAGCAGTTCACTTTGTAATTTATATATATTTTTAATTAAGTTGATCTAAATACTTTAAGGACTATTCAATAGTTTTGTTTGAAAATTCAATGTTGACATTTCTTCATATGATTAAAAAGTCAAATAAGCACCCCAAAATTATAAATTGTGAAACTATCTATAACTATAAGTCATGATGAAACATGTGTAAAGTTCATTTGTTTTTATATAACTAACTATTGTATACTGATGAAAGAATGGCTTACATTTAATTAAGCATAACACATTCTATATTGAGAGTGTACTGATGTGTTCAGTTTTACGTGAGTGGACATCAACAGGTCTGATTAAAAATAAAAAAGCAGTGCCAGGTCACACATATTATACTCAAAGACTATCCTACATGAAGTTCATTCATTATTTCACACTAGGGGCCCAGTGCATTAATTTATGCACCTTGAAAGGAACTGTGGGCTGCGAGGCTGCAGTGGGCACAGGGGTTGGTCTTGGCCCATCCTCCACACACCCCCACCGCCCCTCCTGCCCCTGGTCCCCGTTCTGCTGGCAGCCCCACACCCACCATCGCTCCCATGTGCTGATGGCACAGAGCAATTGGGGCCGTTGCCATCAGCAGGTGTGAGTGTGGCTGCTGGCCCAATCACCCCTCAGGAGTAGGGGGAGGTGGAGAAGCCCTCAGGGGCGATCAGGGCCGCTGACACCCGCTGACAGCACCAAGTGACAGGACTGGCACCAGGCATCGGCAGCAGTTGCGAGCGGTGGCTCTGGCGCCAGCTGTGGGTGCGAGCAGTGACTCCAACACCAGCAGTGGGTGCGAGTGGCGGCTGTCGGCCTCAATAGCCCCTAAGTTGATCTAAATACTTTAAGGACTATTCAATAGTTTTGTTTGAAAATTCAATGTTGACATTTCTTCATATGATTAAAAAGTCAAATAAGCACCCCAAAATTATAAATTGTGAAACTATCTATAACTATAAGTCATGATGAAACATGTGTAAAGTTCATTTGTTTTTATATAACTAACTATTGTATACTGATGAAAGAATGGCTTACATTTAGTTAAGCATAACACATTCTATATTGAGAGTGTACTGATGTGTTCAGTTTTACGTGAGTGGACATCAACAGGTCTGATTAAAAATAAAAAAGCAGTGCCAGGTCACACATATTATACTCAAAGACTATCCTACATGAAGTTCATTCATTATTTCACACTAGGGGCCCAGTGCATTAATTTATGCACCTTGAAAGGAACTGTGGGCTGCGAGGCTGCAGTGGGCACAGGGGTGGGTCTCGGCCCATCCTCCGCACCCCCCCACTGCCCCTCCTGCCCCTGGTCCCCTTTTTGCTGGCAGCCCCACACCCACCATCGCTCCCACGTGCTGATGGCACAGAGCAATTGGGGCCGTTGCCGTCAGTGGGTGTGAGTGTGGCAGCTGGCCCAATCACCCTTAGGAGTAGGGGGAGGTGGAGAAGCCCTCAGCTACGGCCCCTGGTCCCTTGTCTGCTGGCAGCCCCGCTCCCGCCACCGCTGCTCCCACATGCTGATGGTGCTGGCCCCAGTCACACCCTCTGACAGCGAGGAGCAATTGGGGCCAGTGCCAGCAGTGGGTGCGAGTGGCGGCTGCCGGCCTCAATAGCCCCTCAGGAGCAGGGGGAGGTGGAGAAGCTCTGAGGGGCGATTGGGGTCAGCAGCCGCTGCTTGCACCCCCTGATGGTGCCAAGTGATCAGGGCCAGCGCTGGGCGCTGACAGCGGGTGTGAACGGGCCCAGCGCTGGCAGCAGGTGTGAGTACCGGGCAGGACCGTGGCACATGAGAGCAAACAATTTTCAGTAACCACCAGAGGCTCGCCCCGATGACAGCGACTGGTGCCCCACCTTGGTCTGGCGCCCCTGCTCATCTGCTCCACCATTCCACCGCGGCCAATGCCCGCCATGTTCCATGCTCTATCACCTGCAGCCCACGCCCGCCATGTTCCCCACGCACCCCCCTGGTGGTCAGCACATGTCATAGCGACCGGTTGTTTGGTTGTTCAGTTGTTCCGCCGTTCGGTCTATTTGCATTTTAGGGTAATATATATATATATAT
>NW_005366833.1:3030686-3078352 GCF_000412655.1 Myotis brandtii | reverse complement strand
TATGAATTTTGTGCATATGGGAAGGGGGTTCCTCAGCCTGGCCTGCACCCTCTCCAATCTGGGACCCCTTGGAGGATGTTTAGGCCCGATCCTGCAGTTGGACATCCGTCTCGAAATCTGGGAAAGCTGGCTCCTAACAGCTCGCCTGCCTGCCTGATCGCCCCTTACTGCCCTCCCCTGCTCTCCTGATCGCCCCTAACTGCCTCTGCCTCAACCCCTGCCACCATGGCTTTGTCTGGAAGGACGTCCAGAAGATGTCTGGTCTAATTAGCATATTACCCTTTTATTAGTATAGATAATATAGTGTTCATTTTTGTGGACATTAAGGTGCTTTTGTAAGCATATAAAACCTTAGGGTCAACATTTACCAGTGACAGCTGTCAGGGTGGGATTAGAAAATGAAGACTATATGCATTCCTGAGGCCTGTCCAGCCATAGACCGAGAATTCCAATCCAGGCAAGGGCAAGAAAAGAATCAGGCAAAGAAAGAAATTAACCCAGCTTTTCTGGATCTCTTCTGCAAGGAGCAGGCCTGTCCCGCTGACACTGTCAGAAGACAGTACCCAGAAGACAAACTTGTTATGTTACTGCCCAGATGAGAGCTTGCCTGATGGGCAGTCTTCTCCTTGTCCCAGACCCTCAGGCTGATTTCTTTCAAACTCCTCTTCTTACAGAATTTTCAGAGGATGTGGCCTTACTTTAAGCTTGTTCCAGGCTGGATAGAGGAGTGCCCTGCACCAGCTCTGCCCTTTGATTGCCTGGTTTCTGTGGGTGCTCTATTGTTCCACTGAGCAGGACTGAGCACCCATCAATAGATCAGAACATCCCGAATCAGGCTGGACTGGCTGAGTGGTGGCCTTGTTTTTACAAGTTTTTCCTCCTCCCTCTGGAGCTGCCACTTGCCATCCCCAGGAGTCCTTTTTTTAAAAAACGAAACAAAACAAAACAAAAAAACAGCCTCTTTCCATCAAAGTGTGCTCTTATGCCCTTGTTTACCATTAAATGTAAGTGTTACAATAATATCAAACTGTTTTCATTCTTAAAGATTATTTTCAGGAAGCTTAATGGACAGAGCTGAGATGGTGGAATTTCTTTGCAATGCAGCAGGGCAGGGAGCTGGTTGAAAGTGAACAAACAGAGCACATGCAAACAGCTCTAGGTTGCATGTGTTGAGTTAGTGGGGGACAGAGGCCTTGGTGAATGATGTAGGGCTCTGTAGGTTCAAAGGGCAAGGCAGTGTGGTGTTTAAGGACTTCAGTTTTGGAACCAGACTAGTCAGGTCAAATCCCGTCTGCCATTTGTTAGTTGTGCAATGGGCAAGTTTCTCCACTGCTGTCTACCTCAGATTCCTCATCTGTAAAATGGGGATAATAATAGTGCTTTCTCCATTGTGTTGTTTGATAACTGAATGAGTTAATATACATAAAATATTTAGTGCAGTACCTAGCACATAATAAATGATACATCGCCATTACCTGTTTTTATCATTTTATAAGGAGGCAAGAGGCATTATCTTTATCTGAGCATTCATTATGTTCCTGCAGCCAACTTAGCAACAGAAATGTTTGTTCAAGTCAGATCTTTTTACTTTTCTAGAGAGATTCTCTACAGTAGCTCTCTTCTGAGATGAATAATCCTACCAATTCACATTTAATACTCAGGAGTTTTCACGTGAATCTTTTAGTTATTTCTTATAAATTCATATTATGTGTTTATGCAAATGTTTTAATTACTTCTTATGAATTTTAATTCAATACTATGTGTATTGTAAATCATCTATATGTATTTTTTCAAATATATTTTTACTGATTTCAGAGAGGAAGGGAGAGAGAGGTAGAAATATCAATGATGAGAATCATTAATTAGCTGCCTGCACACCCCACAATGGGAGTCGAGCCCACATCCCGGGCATGTGCCCTGACCAGGGTTTGAATTGTAACCTCCTGGTTTATAGGTCAGTGCTCAACCACTGATCCACGCCAGCCGTATTTTTTCAAATATATTTTTACTGATTTCAGAGAGGAAGGGAGAGAGAGGTAGAAACATCAATGATGAGAATCATTGATTGGCAGCCTGCACACCCCACAATGGGGATCGAGCCCGCATCCCAGGCATGTGCCCTGACCAGGGTTTGAACTGTAACTCCTGGTTTATAGGTCAGTGCTCAACCACTGATCCATGCCAGCCAGGCATATATATATATATATTAGAGGCCCAGTGCACAAAATTCATGCACTGGTAGGTTCCCTAGCAGCTGGCAGTGGTTGGCCGGGTACTCCCTCCCTCCAGCCCGGGCCTCCCTCCCTTCCCCCAGCTGGCCCACCCCCTGGTGGAACTCCCGGAAGAACTCTGGTAGAGGGGACAATTTGCATACTAATCTTTTATTATATAGGATATTTTAAATGTGTACTCTCTCTTAAGAACTGAGAGGAGAAAATCCACCCACAGTGCATTTGCAGAAGAATGCTTGATTACAATACTCAGTATCCTTGGACTAGTTTTCACCAATGTGCTTTAAGCAAAAAAAAAATAAATAAAAAAAAATGACCCCTTTTCCTAATTATCTGTTCTAAAGATGGTGATAATAACTGTCCAATGGTCAGATATCAAAGGAATTGTTCAGAAACAAAATTTGAGTTTGTTGATCAGTATTAATTAATGGAAGCAGAAGGAGGGGGTTGTGGACGATTGTGAAGCAGCGTTGTTTACCTTTCCTATTAAGAACTTGTCTGGACGTCCATGGACAAGGTACAGAAGACATTTATTCTACCTGCAATTTGAGCTATGAAAATTGTCCTGTGTCTGAACATTCCTAATGCCACCAGCATTTTTTTCTAAACCACAATTTAAAGGACAAGAAAGGAAGCAGTTTGCCAACGGTGCCTCCCTGCACAAATGGACAGCATTCCAGATGGGGTTTTGTGGGGCCCCGCCTACAGTAAGCTGACCAAAAGGAGAGTAACCCCACAGTGGACTTCTTTATTGTATTGTTTTGCCTCAGAACAAGTGCCATTCCTCAGGCCCCTTTTCATGTAACAATCTGCCACAAAATACGTTAGTATTCTTTTTACCTGTGCAACTGGGTTATATCAACTTCAGCACTTTTAGGCTTATCTGATGGCAAATGAAAACTGATACTGGTGGGGAAAGTCACGACAAGTTGGTTACCAGACAACCATCACCTCTGTGTCTGAGTTCTTTGAACAGTTTCAGATTAACCCTGAAAAAATGCTTATGAGCAATGATGCGTACCCATATATCCATGTATATATTTATATAAGAAAAAATAGGGAAATATGCATGCATGTGCTCTTGGTGTGCTATGCATTACACATTCTTGCTGAGATTAGACATTATATTATGATTATGTGTTCATACAGGTTTTGTGTGGGTACCTGTTTATGTGCTATAATGTGACTCTGTGTGTAGGTGCATGTTTATGTGGATATCAAAGCATTTGCCATGATACTCTGAAAACTGCCTGTGTGGCTGGTGAGTGAACAAAGCCCCAAACCCACTGATTATGTGAATGCTGCTCATATAATATGTAAATCCTACAGCCTTCCTAAATGTCAGCAATGCTGGAAAAGGGAGATGATCTTAGAATATCTTTTATAACGTGCCTTGTGACATCATGATTTAATTGTCCTGGAATGTAGCATGCGATGGATTTGCACCATTTTCCTCCCTTGAGCACTGAGAAAATGACAGGCTCTGCCAAATGACAAAGAAACAAGGATCTGTTGAAAACGATTCATTTTATGGGTTTTACAAACATTATAAATATGCAGTAATTACACACGCTAATGTACACATTTAATATATTAAAGTTTTCAACTCCAAATATTTTCTAGAATGCTTTTCTGTAGTTACATCTATTATCTTTGGAAATAGTATTTTAGCTTGAGCCTTGGGTAAATTCCAAAGACTCACACATCACTGAAAGTGACTCCAAAAGCCACTAAATAGAGAAATTGAAACCTGTTAGCTAGCACACAATAATTTGCAATGGGGTTTTGTTTGGCCACTCAGCATTATATGTGCGTGTGTGTGCGTGTGACATTTTATTGAGGTATAATTGACACAGAATAAATTGAACATATTTAAAGTATAGAATTTGATATAATTTTTAATATCTTATTTTATTGATTTTTTTTTGAGAGAGAGGAAGGGAGAGGGATAGAGAGATAGAAACATCCATGAGAGAGAGACATAGATTGGCTGCCTCCTGCACACCCGTTACTGGGGATTGAGCCCACAACCTGGGCATGTGCCCTGACTGGGAATTGAACCAGGGACCTATTGGTTCAACCACTGAGCCACACTGGCCGGGCACAATGTGATTTTTTGGATAAAGGTGTATACCTGTGAAACACAATCAAGACAATTAGTATACTCATGACTACCAAAAGTTTCCTCCTGGCCCTTGGTAATTCCTCCTTCCTGTCCTCAGCCCCTCCAGGGAACCGCTGATCTGCTTTCTGTCTCTGTAATAGATTAGTTTGCCTTTTCTAGAATTTTATCTGAATGGAATCATACAGTATATATTCTTTTTCTGTCGGGCTTCTTTTACTCGGCACAACTATTTTGAGATTAATCCAAAAGTCAGCAATTAAAAAGGTTTCGCTATCCCTCTCTGACTATGTCCAGCATTTTTGAAAACAATTTTTTTCCTGTATTTTCTATGTTTTTTGTTTATTTTATGTGGAAGAATAAGTCTGATCCTTGCGACTCCATCTTGGTGTAGTTTTGAAATAATTTAATTTGTTTCTAACAGATAAAAATGGAGGAAATACTATACTCAAATTTAGATTTCTGGTTTCTCATGAAAAAACTGCAGATCTGGCAAAATGAGACTCACACTCTACAGGGCATCAATCAGTTGAGAAGCACAGCTCCCCTTGTCCTTGGGGGCGGGGGTGGAGCTCGCTAGTTTCTCACAGTCCCTACCTGGCTTGCTTCACTCATTTAAATTACTTACTGAACCCCTTTAGGCCTGATCAGTCCACGCCTTTCATTTTATTCAGGAGGAAAGATACAGAGGAAGTTAAATGGAATTGGATCTGGGTTTTTTGGCTCCAAATCTGAAAGTATTTCCACAGAGATTGAATAAATGTGTTGTATGGAGATGAGCAAGTAAAATGTCTGAATAATTATTGACACATTCAGATGCTCAATGCCTGTACATTACTCTCTTATTACATTTCTTGAGAGTAACCTGTGAAGTTTATTATAATTTATCTGTGCCATATTTGGAAGCAAGGAGTTAACTGTTACTTAATTTCTTTAAGGGAATTGTTCATTCAGCAAAACCATCTTTTAGGGATTACGATCATTATTCCTCACTGAATAAATTTCTTGTACACCCATTAGAATGGCCAAAATCTGGAACACTGACAACACCAAATGCTGGCAAGGATGTAGTGCAACAAGAGCTCTCAATCATTGCTGGTGGGAATGCAAAATGGTACAGTCTCTTTGAAGGACAGTTTGGCAATTTCTTATAAAACTGAAATGCTCTTACCTCTGATCCAGCAATTGTGCTCCTTGGTATTTATCCAAAGGAGTTAGAAACTTATTTTCACATAAAAACATGCACACTGATCCAGCAATTGTGCTCCTTGGTATTTATCCAAAGAAACTTATTTTCACATAAAAACATGCATGTGAATGTTTAGAAAAGCTTTGTTTATAATTGCCACAACTTGGAAGCAAGCATGATGTCATTTAAGTGGAGAAATTTAATCTGGTAGCCTGGGAAATTATGTGATAAAAAGTTATACCTATTTACCTTTTCCCTTTCTTAACTGTTAGCCAAAATGTTATTAAATTGTTGTGCAGTGTATCAGGATAAGGGTCAAAAAGCAAACCACAAAACCACTAGGAATCACATGAAGTCATACTTCCTTAGTAGACAGGTTGTAAAAATAAGTCCAACATCTTACAAAAATCTTTGTCTTTACTCTCAGCTGTTAGCTACCTTGGACATATAGACTATGTAGAACAATTTATAGCTCTTGACTTCATATTCTGGACTTTTTAAAAATGTAAACCCTGTAAAAAATAGAACTGAAAGTATAATATGGAATAATTTTGGTATTATTTTACTGATTTATCACAGGTTACTATATCTCATTTAAAAATAAAGAGGAACTGTCAAACTCTCTTATGATTTTCATGTTTAGGATTATATTAAAAACCTAATGAAATGATTTTACCTGCTTGCAAGAGCGTTTAAAACTGCCTGTGTGACAAAGAGTACTATAAACCATTCCAAAAGCAAGGTGGGAACATGCTTTGACTAAGACAGCAGATAATGGCACGGCTGGGGCCCCAGGACTATGTTCCCGCCCCCAGTGCCTGGAGAGCCATGCTGACTGGTGGAGCAGAAGAGAGAAATTCAGGGCCTGGGTTCCCACTTTCTGCAGCTGTTAGGATTTTAGTGTAGGGTAGTTTATATATGTTCCCAGCCAGTAAATTCTGTTCTTCCAATAGGTTTTCCAAGGAGTTTTGGTTAAAAACACCAAGCTACTTTTTCTATCTCTTTCATGTAACTTCTCTCCATTTTCATTTTCTCTCTCTTCCTCTCCTTGTCTTTTCCCCTCCTCCTTTGCACCTTCATAGGACTTGCTTGTTTCTAGATGTAAGCGTGTCTGTATTTTTCTCTCCTCGAGCATTCTCACTTAACCACACTGCTCTCCGATCTTTATCCTCTTTCCATGTCTCTTTAACCTGCTTGAATAGGGGAGTCACACCTGCGGTGTCTCCACAAATCCAGCAGTGTGACAGTTTGTCCCCAGCCCCCCGTCAAAGCCTCCACTCTGGCTAACATCTCCTGTGTTCTCCTTCAATCAAGACAAAATCGAACAGACTGAGTTTTATAGCACTCTCACGCCTCCCTGGGCAGTTTGTTTGTGGCTCTCCTGTCTAAGCCTCTTTAGTTTAAATACCTGAGACATTGCTCTCACTTAATATTTTCTCACTTCATTTTTCTTACATTTTCTCAATCTTCTCCTTCCTGATTTTTCTAACTGGATCACCGACTTTTGGGGGCTACTCAACATCAATTTCTTCCTAGATTGTATCTCCTCTTATTGCATTTTCTACATCTTCATAGAGAATCTATAATTTTTATCTTTATATATTTTTGGCCCCAAAGCTTTTTAATAGTCTGGGTTTCTTTCACCATCTCCCTTCACTCCCCATCACTTTTACATTTCACTTATTAAAACCAAAAATGTTATCCTCACCACTGGGAGAGATCAGTTACTCAAATAGATTTTCTCTAGCAAAGATGATTTACTTTCACATGCAGTTTTTCCAATCTCCTTCCTTGTCCCTACTCTTTGTGACCATTCATTACGAGGTATTTATTTTGTTTTAGTGACTCTTTAGCATCTACTCCCAATCTCTTCTTTCCCCAATCCATTTTGAACCTGACTTTGAGGTTGTTTTAGTGACTCTTTAGCATCTACTCCCAATCTCTCTCTTCTTTCCCAAATCCATTCTGAACCTGACTTTGACATTCCCATATTGAGGAAGGTTGTAGATGAGCCTGAAAATGAGGTGCTAGAAGTGGTTCCTCTTTCCCACTCCCTCCTCCATTTCCTGGCTTCTGCCAGTGGTAACATTGGCATGAGAAACCTAAGAAATACAAGTCTATCAGGAAAAATAGATGGATGATCTCTAGATGTCACTAGCCAAAGCATAACAACCAAACCCCCAAACCCTATTCTCAATAATATAAAATAGACCCCATGTGACATGTAAATTGTTTCTTAAACAGGCCATATTTATAAGTCTCATACATTTAAAAATGATTTTTACCTCCTACCATTTATTAAACTTTCAATAAAAACAATCTTACTAAATGAAAATCAAAAGATGATGGTGGTGTGGAGACTCTTGAAGTCTTCAAGTTGAAATTTTCAGTGTTTGAGTTCCTCTCAGTAGATAGGAACAAGCAAGTTGGAACAAGATTATATGTTTTCTTGATCCTTCTTGTGGTTTTAGGAGCTCCCTCCTAAAATGCTCTTTTGCTGCATTCTCTTTGAAAATAAAAGGGAAAGATGATATAGCATTCATGTGGAACAACTCAGGCAGAAAGAAGTCAGGAGGAGAGAATGATCTCCAAGGAGTAACAGCTACAGACCTGCTTTGGCCTGTTCTGGGATTCCCGACCTTGACTGTAAAAGCTTGGTCCACCCCGTCCAGGTTTCCATTCATAACATCTGCAGTGATGTCTTTAACATGGGACTTCTTGAAGATTAGCAAAAGAGGCATGATGGTATAGTGATGCATTGAGCAAAAGGTGCTTCCAGACCGCACCCATCAGAATCATTGGGGGGATTCTTGAGATCCTGGACTTCCCACTGTTTCTGAAACTCTGGAAGTGTGGCCTAAGCGCCCACAATTTTAACAAGATGCCCAGATAACCCCCACTGAATTTCAAAAGTCCCTGCTCTTGTGGTTGTTTTAACAGTCCAGGTTCTGCCTCCTTTTGACTGTGCGACCTACAAAAGCTCTTTAAGCTAAGTCCCACTTCCCTTCTCCATGACATAGGAATAATGATTGGACCCCACCTCATAGGGTCCTGCTGAGGATTAAATGAGATAATGCTGTGAAACAATTATTACATGTGAAGCATTCATAAATTTTAGAGGCTATTTTTATTATTATAAGAAATTTTATGAAGGAATTTCTACTTTGAGAGCAATATAGAATGTATGTTTAAAGGAATGAATATAAATGACATAGGGAGTTCTAACAGTAAATTATATCTCCTCTTTAGCAGTGGTCACTTCCTTGGCTTTGCTTGCATTTTTTCTTGTCCCAGATTCTGCTAATGCCCCTTTGGATGCTCTCTTTGGTTCTTGTCCCTCAGAGCCCCTTTTGTTGTTTTGAGGCCAGTACTCCTGAGTTTCTGCTTTTGAACCAGTTCTAAGGGGAGTCTTTAGCAGATGATTTACAAAGAGGGCTTTGATGTTCCCCCACTTGCCCTGCCAAAGCTGTCAGTTTTCCTTACTTGTTAACCCTGGTGGCCTTTGAGAGAAAGGCCGTGCAGCTGTCTCTCACCAGTCACCCTCCTATCCTAGTTTGCATCCTCTCTCTGCTCTGCTTGGCTTTTTTTTTTTTTTAAATATAATTGATTTTTTTTCAAAGAGGAAGGGAGAGGGATAGAGAGTTAGAAACATCATTGATGAGAGAGAAACATTGATCAGCTGCCTCCTGCACACCCCCTACTGGGGATGTGCCCGCAACCAAGGTACATGCCCTTGACTGGAATCGAACCTAGGACCCTTCAGTCCGCAGACCGACGCTCTGTCCACTGAGCCAAACCGGTTAGGGCGGCTTGGCTTTTTTGTCGACCATGGACTCTCTGCTGTGATTATGGAATCCCCATTTTCTGAGACTTGGTGGGACAAATCACTCTTCTTGGCCATTTCCATTTTCTGGGTAACACCGTTAAACATCAAATGTTGTATCCTTTCTTCCCACAAAGTGTTTTTCTTAACTTTTTAATCACTATATTTATTGGCATTTAGGGATTCTATGAATGGCAAAGAGTCACTGATTCTGAAGGCTAGAAATGTTCTTGAGTCATAATTTTTTGACTTTTCCCAGAAAATAATTTAGGACAAGATGAAATACCATAGACTGGGAGGCTTAAACAACTTAAATTTATTCTAGAGTCTGGGAAGTCCAAGACCAAGGCACCGACAGATCCAGTGTCTAGTGAGAGCTGTCTTCTGGGCTTGCCTATGACTGTCTTCCTGGTGTATCCTTACGTGGGGGGTGGGGGGGGAGAGAGAGAGAGAGAGAGAGAGAGAGAGAGAGAGAGAGAGAGAGAGAAAATAATATACATATATTATTTCCTCTTCTGTCTTCTCTTATAAGGGAACTAATCTCACCCTCATGGCTTAGTTTCCACCTCCAAATACCATCACATTGAGGATTCGGCTTCAACATACGAATTTGAGGGACACAAACATTCAGTTTATAGCACATGCTACAGGGACTATGAGAGATTATCGGAGACTTTCTTTGTATAACTTACAAAACCAGGGCACTTTGAAGTCTAGTAGTTTGGTTTATGGTAAAAAGGCAGACTTGAAGAAACTGGGAGTCACTGAATTTAGGGGGTGCAGGTCCTTATGGTGCACAGAGGGCAGCCTAAGAGTAGCACATGTCCTTGGGCAGAGAAGCCAGCGGACAAACAGGCTCTGTGAGGGCAGGAGGGAGTGCCCCCACACTTTTGCTGGGGATAGAGCTTCTGAGACTTGGTCTCACAAAAGGCAGCTGTGAGCAGAGAGCCAGAGCATGCATGGGAAGATTCAGTCCCAACAGCAATTAGCAGAGCAGCAGCTCTAAGCCAGGTCCTGCACTTGGTACTTTTTCTTCTATGACCTTGAGCTTTTCTAGCTTGTGGGCATAGTAAGCCCCTTCTTCATAACTGCGGGTCCTGAGGACCATAGTGATAATCCCAAGGTTCCTTAGGGAACATGCATTGGAGCTGGAGGAGCTGGAAGGTCTGAAGTAGATTGCATGAGGCTGCAGTGCTCAACGCCTCTATTCCTTGGGATCTGTGCCACTTGGGACAGGGTGCCAGCATGGCAGAGTGGTAATGACGTTTATGAGTTTTGTAATCAGACAAATCTGTAATCAAATCCAAGCTCCTGTATTTATTAGCAGAATGCATTTAGGCAGTGCACAATGTTCACAACTAGAATTTATTAAATGTCAGATACTGACCAAGTATTGACACCTTGCAAGTATTAATGACAAGTATTTTTAAATATTTAAAAGTATGCTATGAGGTTGATGTTATTATTAATTTTATTTAACAGAATAGGAAACATAGGCACAGAGGAGTTGAGTAACTTGCCTAAAGTCACAGAGCAAAATTTGGAACACAGGGAATGTGCCTTCAACACCTATGCTTTTAACCACTAGACTCTCCTACTTCTGTTCCTTATCTGTAAAACAAGGAATAAAAATAGCTACCTCAGTAATGTAAAGCTGAAATTAAATGAGGTGCCAAAAGATGAAGCACCCATCTTTGCCTGGCCCACAACAGTGCTTAATTACCAGCAGCTGCAATTCCTGTCTTGCTTCTTTCAGGTTCTGTAGGACCAATCTCTCTTCTAAGCAAAGCTGGAGCCTCTCACCGCATGTGTGTCCAGCTCTCCTCTCCCTGGGTCCCCTGCTGCCTGCTGCCCTTCTCTTTGTACTTGGAGCTGCAGCCCCACCCTCCTCATTGCTGCACTTGTCCTTAACTCATGATGGTTTTTGAGCAGGAGGCTTCTATTACACAATGTTATTTCCGGCAGGCTGCTTCCTGGCCACATCTGTCTGTAAGGCACCTTATTTTCCTGGGTAAGGCTTCTCCACCTCACAATCGGGGGACGGGGGGTGGGTGAGGGGGTGGATTATTTCTGGGAAGGGCATCCCTCTTTGTGAGGCTTCTCTTTTAGTGACAGGCCCTTTCCTGACCTTTTTCTGGTCCCCTTTTCCCACTTCTAATGTTCTACCTGAAGTCACCTTATTTTGGCCA
Organism: Myotis brandtii; assembly: GCF_000412655.1. Lineage (NCBI taxonomy): Eukaryota > Metazoa > Chordata > Mammalia > Chiroptera > Vespertilionidae > Myotis > Myotis brandtii. The sequence continues at coordinate 3,066,798 of NW_005366833.1, read as the reverse complement.
CTGTTCTGTGTCCCCAGCAGACACCGAAGTGTCTGAGAATCTCTTACAGAAGGGTCCCTCCCAAGTTCCATAGCTAGGTTGTCTCCATCACTGTCATGGAGAGGGCCATCCTGGTTAATTTCCACTAGCAACCAGCACCGCATCACCGTTATCCTTTCTCTCTGTTCTCTGCCAGGCTGTATGTCTTGGAGGTTGACCCTCGTGCACTGTATTACCTGTGATCTTGTGCCTCTGGCTTCCAAATGGGTTTGGCCAATGAAAGTCACCAGCAGCAGACGGAGAGGGAGCAGCAGCTGCAGCCCTGCATGGCAGGCTTTGTGTCCCAGGGGACTCCCGTGTAGCAGCAATTGGGGTCTGGGTGGGAGCTTTGACCTCTCTCAGGGTCTGATTTTAGGGCTAAACTCATGGTGTCCTTAGAAGAGAATACACAAAAAGGAAGAGGTTGTAGATTAAAAATAAAAGCATAACCCACATCCCTCTTGGCATTCCTAGTTCCAGTATGGATTTGGAAACAGTAGGAATAAATGAGGCTAACAGAGTGATTTCTCTGTCAGTCAGTGTGCAAAGCAATTTACATACATGATCTCATCCAATCCTTACAGTAACACTTTATTCCCGATGCACAGATGATAAAACTGAGGCTCAGAGAAATAGAGTACATTTCGAAGGACACATGGTGATAATTATCTCAATTGTGCCTGTGCCAAAGGATTAGGCTCAACATTTTCAGTTTGGTTAAATTATAAAATCATTCCCAACCTTCCCAGTCCTCACATGCAAATGGATTATACGTCCCCACAAGTTTAAGGTAAACGGGGTATTTCATTTACCCTTCTTTTTGGGCCTGCTTTTTATCAAAGTTTGTTTCCTTTTTTCTATTTTAAATTTTATTTTACTTCTGTTCTTTTGCCAACTGACTGGAAGATCAGTTAGGTGTCTGCAGGTTTACTTCCTTGCTTATTGGTTGTTGTGCTTTTTCAGAAATTGCTATACTTGGCAATAGACAAGAGAAACAAGATAGGAGAGGTTTCCCAACAATACAAGGAAAGGACCCACTTGGAAATGCCTTCTTGTGGAGGAAGCCCAGAGGAAAAATGTCTCTGCCCCATGGGTCATGTCCAAGGCCACTCCACCGGTAACCCAACACCTTCTCGACCTCCAGTGGGAAGACCATGTTAGCTTTTTACTCAAGATAACATCATTCACCTTGACAAAGTCAAATCTCTTATTTCCACTTTCTGTCAGCCTTCACATTCTTATCCACACTCATAAAATCATTACTTGTTCCTTAAATACTGGTTGTTAAAGTAGTTCCTAACTACTTTAATTTGAACAGTTGAGCCAAACATCTATACCCACAGTCTTAGGGGAATTATGGGCCATTTGTATGAGAAAGAATTTTTCCATCCCCATTGCTACAACTGAGTCATCTCTCACTGACCTGGGTGACAACTATGCATGGGAAGAATTTGACATCAACATATACCAGGGGCCAGAGTAACTCAAGTATGTATACAAAATACCCCGTGGGTTATTTACCTGTAAATGGTCTAAGTTAAAAATAATTATAGCAAACTCACACTATCTGCATCTTTGATGAAAAATAGTGATATTTCATGCATAGCCTGTTTGAAACAGTTCACCTCAACAGGCCTTTCAAGTTTTTATTCATATTTATTTTTCTCCTCCAAGAGAGGGGATAAGAAAGAATGAAACTCACCTTCACTCAGTAGAGGGGGACATGGAAAAGTCACCAGCCTGAGAGGCCATTTATGTTTTGTCTCACCTTTGTTTTTGTCTCACCTTCCTCCCTCCCCCTCCTATTCTAGTTCTTGTGTCCTTGGTGACTTGCTTAGCCTCTCTGAACTTAGTTTTGTGCAGGTGTGCTATCCTTGAGAGCACTGGTTCTCAATGAGGGGCCGGTTTTGTTCCACAGGGGCCTTTAACAATGTCTGAAAATATTTTTGGTTGTCACACTGTTTAAAGAGGTTGCTGCTGGTATGTAGTGCGGTAGAGGCCAGGGATGCTGCTAAACCTCCTACAGTGCACAGGACAGTCCCCACAACAAAGAATGTCGATAGTGCCGAGGCTGAGAAATCCTGCTCTGGGGGATGTGGCGAGGAGACATGTTAAAGTGCTTTGTGAATTGCTCAGAGCTGTATGAAAAGTGTTACCATAGCTTCTTCCAGACTTGGCTGCTAATCCAGACTCTGTAACTATTAGCATCCAACATGCCCCAAGCACCATTTAAAATTCAGACTCCATTTCTTCCTCATTAAATGTATTGGGCTTCATGATCTCCAAAGTCCTTTCTGGCTCTATATGGGAAAATCATTATATGGCACTTAGGACCAAAGTTAACAAAATGAATAATTGCTAATTTCAGCATTTTTAGCCCTCATGCATATCACTAACCTGAATCTTTTCTCTCCAGATAAACTTGAGATTTGCTAAGAGGGAGGAGACAAAAGAATTCTTAACTTTAATAAACAGACAAGATTTGTCTGTGTCGGTGTTATTCTTGTACCATCCTATATAATAAAAGCCCAGCAACCATAACGACAGAATGACCAGAACGACCCGTTGACCATTTGCATCACTGACCACCAGGGGCTCAACACAGGAGGAGAGAGAGGGGTGCAGTGAGGCCTGGAGTCGCATGCTATGGCCCAGGGATCCCAGGAACCACAAGCCCAGAGCTTGCTTTCCAATAAAAATAAATAAATAAATAAGTAAATAAGTAAATAAATAAATAAATGGGCTGGCTGGGCATTGATTTGGCCACTGACTGACGTCCATGTGCAGTTACACTGTGTGTTTACATTTGTACGGAAGTAGGACAGCCCACTCCTGCTGCCTGCCTCACCTTCTAGGCTAAGAAAGGCCTACTGATCTCCATGTTTCTCCTTTTGTCTGGAATCAAAACCTCTTGGGGATGAATGATCCCAGTGATGGCCCCAACACACGCTCAGTGTCACTGTCACAGACATGCCCAGTCATTACAACTCATTCCTCAGCCCATAGTGCCCTGCTCCACTCACTGCCACCCCTCACCTGTCACCCCCTGAGGACCACCTTATGTTATCCTATTTGAAATGTGAGCAAGATCTCAAATGCCCCCCTGTCAATAGCTCCCTTGCCCTACCTTTCTTCCTCTAAAAACCTTGCATTTAAAAAATATATATTTGATTGATTTCAGAGAGGGAAATAGAGATAGAAACATCAATGATGATAGAGAATCATTGATTGGCTGCCTCCTGCACATTCCAAACTGGGGATTGAAACCTTCCCTGGCCCTTCCCCCACCCCTCACCTGCCAGCAGGCCTCCAGTGGCAGTGCAGCATTGAGGGAAGGAGGAGGGGGGGAGGTGGGGAACCATGGGGTGGTGGGGCACCGAGGGCAGCATTGGTGTCTGGCGTCTGTTCCTTCTGCACCGGGCCCTGTGACCATCACCTCCTCTCCCGACCCCACAGGGGCCTTCGTCCCTGATCGCTCACCAGGCCTAGGAACCCCACCCATGCATGAATTTTGTGCACCAGGCATCTAGTATGGAATAACACTGACATAATGTAACCACAGCAGCCAACAATTATATAGTGTTTACCTGGTGCCAGGCGATCGAATACCTACTGTGTGCCAGACTCTGCCCTAGTGCTCTAGTTACAAGAACTCATTTTATCATCACCTGATGTCTGGACTATTGGTTTTATTGGTCCAGTTTACACATGAGGAATATGAGGCTCAGACAAGCTAAGTAATTTGTCTGAAGTCACACAGCTAATGAGTCATTAAATTGCTTTGAAGTACAAGGCCTGGGTGCTTTCCATTCTCTATGTTCATACTTGTAATGGAGGATTAAGAAACAGTAAAATGAGTGCCATGAAAGCTCCATGATTTTGTAAAGCTTCATGCTCTGTGGGCAGATGTGTGGCGTCTGGTTAGCTGGAGAAGAGACTCTGGCAGTAAATGTTGCCATCAGCCTCAGCTTTCAGAGAGCAGAAGGACAGCTTGGATAAGTGGCTCATCTCTCTTCTTTCAAGTAATTAATAAATTGGCTCCTGTGGATAGGGCCGAGCATCGTATACTAGTGGTAATGTTATTGATGATAATTGAGAAAACAATGGTAACACTGAAGTGCTTTTGTTTTTCAAGGTTTTCTCAATTATTTTATTTTAATTTTTCTGTGACTTTATTATATTTATTTTATTTTCTTAAATTTTTTTTGTTTATTGATTTTAGAGAGAGAGGAAGGGGGGAAAAAGGGGGGTAAGGGAGAGAGAGGGAGAGAGACATCGATCTCTTGTTCCACTTACTTATGCAGTCATTGTTTGATTCTTGTATGTGCCCTTATGCCCTGACCAGGGATTGAACCTACAACCTTGGCAATTTGGGATGATACTCTAACCCCGTGGTCGGCAAACTGCAGCTCGCGAGCCACATGCGGCTCTTTGGCCCCATGAGTGTGGCTCTTCCTAAGCCTTAGGAGTACCCTAATTAAGTTAATAACAATGTACCTACCTATATAGTTTAAGTTTAAAAAATTTGGCTCTCAAACGAAATTTCAATCGTTGTACTGTTGATATTTGGCTCTGTTGACTAATGAGTTTGCCGACCACTGCTCTAACCAACTGGGCTACCTGGACTGGAGCCTTTATTATATTTTATTGAATCGCAATGATAAACACCACTTACATGTTTCTGGATTCTGTCTTTAAACATGGCAGGTAAGAACGGGATTTTAGATTATGACTGAATGGGGTTTTGCACATATAGGGATCAGTTACTCCCCATTGGTAACAGCAACCCTTCTCCATCAGTGGTTCTCCCTCTTGGCTGCCCCTGGGATCCTTTGAAAAATCCTGATGCCTAGGCCACACCCTGGCCAATTAAATCAGAATCTTGGGGTGGCACCCAGGCGTTAGTAATTCTTAAAATCCCCCAGGTGATTCCAAAGGGTAGTCGAGTTTGAGAATCAACGCTCTGTAGTAGTGGCCCTTACACTTCTGTGTACATCAGAATCAGTAGAGAACTTGGTAAAAATACAGGGCTCAGGCTCTGTCCTCCAGTGAACTGGGGGCCCTACGTTTTGTATTAACCCCTAGGTGATTCCCGTGAAGTTGAGAATCACCACTTTATCTCACTTCTCTCTAGGTTTTGCTCTATTTTTAAAATGAAAAAATGACTTTATTCTAGGAGGAGGACTGCGTAGGTTAAAAACTATGCAGGTGGGTCTGTTGTGAATCCACAAGAGTCCTTACCAGGCTGTGGGCCAGCCATCAGTCTATTTATTACATGTCCCATAGATGCCATCCTGGCTTCCTCAGCCCTTTCTAGGTTTTCCTGCCCATGGCCCCTAGTCCAATTTGGAGGTATCTCTCTGTCATAATTTGAAAATACAGTAAATTTATTGTTTATATATAGACATCTGTGATAGTCAGGGTTCTCCAGAGAAACACCCAATAGGACACACATGCACACTATTAATATATAATATTATATATAAATAAATGCTATATATATAAATTAATGTATAATTAATATGTTAAATTTGTATGCATATTTATGATGAGGAATTGACTGGTATGGTTATGGACACTGAGAAGTCCCATGATTTGCTGTCTACAAGTTGGGGATGCAGGAAAGCCAGTGGTATAACTCAGTCCAAGGACAGGAGAAGATGTGATGTGATGTCCCAGCTCACCAGTGAGGCAGAAAAAAAGGGGGAAATTCCTTTTCCCTTTGCATTTTGTTCTCTTCGGGCCCTCAGTGGACTGGATGGTGCTCATCCGTAGTGGAAAGGGCAACCTACTTTACTGAGTCCACTGATTCAAATGTTAATATGATCTGGAAACACACCCATGGACACAGCCAGAAATGATGTTGAATCAGAACACCTCATGTCCAGTCAAGTTGACACATTCAAATTAACCATCACAAAACCTTACAGTGAATTTTACTTCTGGTTATTCTCAGAGCATGTGATGCCTTCTGAATTGCTATGTCTCTAAAAGAGCCTTCATTGTTTTTGCAACAATCCCCATGTTCCAGGAACACCCCGAGACTCCCAGGACTTGTATGGTCTTAAACCTCACTGGCTCTCTAAGTTTAAATATCTGAATCCATGAAGCTCACATTAGTTATATCAATTCAGTCCATAGCAGGCTGGCTGCCCGTTTACACACTTCTGGGTTTCTGGAGAGCTAGACTTTACTAGGCTCATTCCATACCATGCTTGGATCATCAAAAAACCGAATTCAGATCTTGCCTCTCCTCTGCTCAGAGCCCTGAACTGGTTTTCCATCTCTCACAGGGTAAAAGCCAACTGTCTTACATAGTTTGCAAGGTCGTCACGCTCTGCCCTTGTGTCTCTTCCCCTGGTTCACTGTGCGGTAGCCACCTGACTTCCTTCCTGTCCTTTCAACACACAGGCATTCTTTCACCTCAGGGCCTTTGCACTGGTTGCTCCCTCTACGTGGTGCATTCTTTCTCCAGACACCCACACTCTTCCTCCTTCACGTATTTGCTCAAATATCGCCTTTACACCTAGGTCTACCCTGACAACCCTATTTAAAGTTGCCACTCAGCCCCATCACTGACACTGCTCACCCTACTCACCTTGATTTATTTTCTTCCATAGCACTTAGTAAAATCTAATATTCATTTTCATTACTGTTTATCTGCCCCCTTTAGAATGTAAGCAGGAATTGTTGTCTGTTTGGTTCAATGCTGTTTCTGCAAGGTCTAGACCCTAGATGGGACTTGGCACATGATAGGCATTCCATAAATATCTATTGGATGAGTGAATGTTCTTACTGAGAGGGACAGAAGAGCCTCTAGAGCTGTGGTAGCCTCTAGACCTGTGGTAGGCCCGGTTAAATGCTTTTTACTCCATGCTTTTCTATTCTCTGTTATAGTCAATTTTGTAATAACTCAACTAAAGATAGCCTTAGGTACAGGACCAACATCAAATGAACTGCATGCTCCCAAATGGCCTGGAAAATGCTCCTAGTAGTTACTCCAAGATATTATCCAAGTGAACCTATCTAACTGAGAATACCAAGAGTAAAAATAATGACAGACATTTGCTCAGTGTTCACCCCATGCCAAGCACTGTACTAAGCATTAATGTGCACAGACTCATTTCATGTTTCTACTAATCTTATGTGAGCAGGGGCTATTAATATGCCTCTATTACAGTTGAGGAACTGAGAGTATGAGTATTGGAGGCACAATGGGGCTTGTTCAGGAGGAAAGTGTCCCGGGAAAGGAATGGCATATTTGAAGATTTAGGGTGTGATGTATTGGAGTTATAGGAAGGTGTTAAAAATGGTGGGAGTGGAGAGTACACATGAAAATAATTCAAGTTGAGGATGGAAGATTCTTAGTTGTAAATACTTTAAGTCTGTCACCTTAGAAATTCCTACACATATATTTTGGTTAATATTTTTAAAACTTTTGGATTCATGAAATTCTCATTTATCATTATAGTTATTCCTCCAACTTACAGTGGGTTTGTCAGTTGTTTTCACCTAAAGTTCTAGTGTTTTGCTGGGCATTCCTAAAATGAGAAAATGCAGGCTTTCTTGATTTAAAAAAATGTGTTTACCTTCCCCATATGCTCATATGATAACCTATTTGTTAGGATTACAACTTCACTCTAAGATCAAGGAGGAGAGTAAAGGCGATTATAAATCTCTAAAACAGTGTTCGGGGATGAGTTGAAAAGAAAAATCCACAAAATTTAAGTTGGTAAAAAAACAACTAGTATTTATGTAAGTCAAGTCTTTCTCGATTTTTGTCTACTTGTAGCAAAAGTGTTTTTGCTATATGAGATGTATTGTTAATCAAGTTTACATATATTTTATTGTTATGCTTTGTTTAGAAAAATAGGATAAAATATCACAGAACAAATATAAAAGTTGACAGTTGTAACCATATTCATAATAAACTGAAATCATACTCCTTGTGTGATACTCCAGAAGATATTAGCAGGCATTTGGAATTAACACGATGGCAGAGGTTTTGTGTATACCAGTGGGAAGTCAGTTCTCCGGATTCACTTTGTCATTCCTTTAACAAATACCGAGTGCCATTATGTGCCAGGCACTGGCATAGGCACTGAAGACACAGCAGTGAGCAAAACAGACTTTCCTGATGTGGAGTTTACACTTCAGTGGAAAAAAAACAGATAATGAACAAGTCAATAAATAGAAATATACATAAAATGTCAGATGGCGATCATTTGTAAGCAAATGGTTAAGTGACAGAGTGGTGTATGTGGAGGATAATGTGACTATGGGAGGTAAATATCAGAAGGCAAAAATTAGGTCACCCACTAAGTGGCTGAGCAGGCAGCTGACAGCATGGCGGAGCGTTTGGCGGCTCTGCATTTCTGGTGTTCTCTGTTCTATTTTCATCTGGAACTCCATGTGTGACCCCAGGTATAGGATATCTGGGCCTCAGTTTATTCTATTGTAAGAGGAGAGGCCTGTATAAGTAGGTCATTGAGGCTTTTTCTGGATGTGCATTTCTGGCTCTGCCCAAAATTGGCTGAATGCTTAGCTGTAAACAGGCAAAACATGCATAACCCTGAGCACTTAGTTGAGAAGTCCAGAAGATGGGGAGACTAAAAGAGAGTATGATAATCAATTAGGGCTGTCAATAAACCTAAGATTCCAGTTCTCCTTCCTTGGTCTAAATAATGGCCCCCTAAAATACCAGGTGCTAATCCCTGGAACCTGTAAATGTTACCTTATTTGCAGGTGTGATTAAATAAAGGGTCGTGAAATGGGGAGATTATCCTGGATTATCTGTTCCGGCCTAAATGCAGTCACAGGTATAATCGTAAGAGAAGGGCAGAAGGAGATTTGACACAGACAGAGGTGAGACCATGTGAAGACAGAGGAGAGAGATTTGAAGATGCTGGCCTTGGAGATTGGAGTGAGGTGGGCACAAGCCAAGGAATGGAAAAGAGATGAGGAATGAATTTTCCCTTAGGATCCCCAAAGGGAGTATGACCGTGCCGATACCTTGGCTTCAGCCTAGTAATACTGAGTTTGGGCTTTGGGCCTCCAGAACTATAGGTGAATAAATTAGTGTTGCTTCCATCTGCCAAGTTTGTAGTAATTTGCTGCAGCAGCCTCAGGAAACTAGTACAGTAGGATTGCATTTCACTTCCCTGCCCATGAAGTTAGATGTGGTCATGTGGCTGCTTGGACTGATGATACTCTAGTGAGTAGAGACAATGTGTATCTTCAAGGGCCAGTGTGGACTTTACCAAACTCTTTTCCATTTGATGATGAGAAGGTTTGGACAGTGGCTGCCTTGTTTGCCTGGGTCTCAGAGTGATCATGTTGAGCAGACCTCCCCTCCTGACTCAGAAAGGACATGAGTGTGACTGAAAAATTAACCTGTGTTGTTTAAAGCTCCTGGGAATTGTTCTGCTTTCTGAGCCTCTCCTGACTGGAGGCAAGGAGACTGGTTGGATGCTATGAAACATTCCCAGTAACACTTTCTTTGTGGTACCATTTGCTTATCAGTGGTCCTCTGGGTCCCTCGAACCCCCTCCTCCAGCATCCCACCAAGCCAGGACAGTCTCAACATGCCCTCCTGTCCCATGTGCTGGTGATATTCCAAGGTTCTATGGTTGAATAAGGAGGAATGCTGGGCGAAGCAAGAAGAAGCAATTGCCCTCACAGCAAGACTTCGCTGTGGCTTCCACATGCTAATGGTCACTGGAATTGCTGTGGAGTGAATATTTGTCTCCCCCCAAATTCATATGTTGAAACTGTAATCTCCAGTGTGATGGTATTTGGAGGCAGAACCTTTAGGAGGTAATTAGGTCATTAGGGCGGAGTCCCCAAGTCTTCAAAATGAGATTAGTGCCCTTATGCAAAGAGCCACAAGAGAGTCTTCTCTCTCTCCCTTCCTCCTTCTATCCCTCTCTATACTCCTCCTTATCTCCCTCCCTGCCTTTCAGTCATAATGAGAAGAAGGCCATCTGCAAAGCAGGAAGAGGATTCTCACCAGAACTCCACCATGCTGGTACCATCATCTCAGATTTCCAGTTGCCAGAACTGTGAGAAATTAATTTCTGTCATTTAAGACATCCAGACTATGGTATTTTTGTTATAGCAGCTTGAATTGACTAAGACACATTGTTTCAAAGCCCATTCTGGCAGTGTGAGACATTGCATTGGACTGTGACACTTCCTGTGTGGATTGTTAACACATTCCTACAGCCAACTAACCCAGGGGCAGCCTAGGGGCAGCCTAGTGTAGGATAGTTTTAAAACAGCTTCTTGTTCAGTATGTAATGGACTATGTTAATTTGTTAGAGAGGCAATTTAATACTTTGCCTGACAAATTGCAGGTAAATGTTACCTGACAAATGAGGAAAGCAGGCTTAGGCATAGTGAAGAGGAGACTTAACTGAATGTTCCTTAATCCTGTACTCATCCCCCTTGGGCCTACTCAGAAGCCTGTTTCTCTGAAGGATGTGGCCAAGGGCTTAAACTTGGGAGACCTGCTCCCAGCTTTTACTTGTTTGATTTTGGATGAAATTCCCCTCAATTTCCCCAGCTATTTTTCCATCTCTTCAATGGTTGAGACCCGAACCCTGGAGCACTTGGAGCTCACAGGCCCTAAGAAACAGGTCCCTACTTTTTATTAGCCATAGTCCTTGGACAGACTTAAAATGTGCTTTTAACATCCAAGACCACATGAATCTTTATGAGAAGAGTAAAGTTTGCCAAAATGAAGAATCAGCATGAGACTTCAAGTGACCTGACTAATAAAAAAATAAATAAGTAACAATAAAAAGTGACTTGACTGGTCCCACACTTAGAGGAGCTGGAAAAGAACTCAGTTTTTCTGGCGTTGTTGAGTACCATGTGATAAATTCCAAAAATGGGCCCCAATTCTTCATCGCTCCCCAAACCTACTCGCTTTTCCATGTAACTTCACAGAGCCCTTCCACTCTGGGTGGGTCATTCTGGCTTCCCCTTCACTCTGGCCTCAGACATATGGCTTGCTTTGGGTCAGTAGTGTACCAGCTCTTTGGTTGGGGGTGGGGGAAGTCCTGGTTTATAGTGTTTGCTGATTATTTTTTACTTCAATCTACCAGCGATATAATATCTGACTCACAACGTATTTGAATATTTAACAACAGGCTTTTGCAAACTGGAGGAGTCAGCCCTAGCAAACTGCTGCTCTGAGCCAATAGGATGTTAGTGAATATCACACAAACACAGGTTTAAAATGCACTCGTGAGATTGGGCTCACTCACTCTTGTTCCTTTGCCACTGCCATGAGAACTGCCTGGGTAAAAGCCTGATGGGAAATGAGAGCCATATGGAGCAGGAGCCCCAGTTGCCCTAGCCAATAGCCAGCTGACCCCCAGCTGACCTCAGACACACAAGTAATAAACATACTGCTATATGTCACTGAGGCTATGTGGTTGTTTGTTACACAGCATGACTGCAGTTGTAGATAACTGATCCGGTGCTTAATAGCAGCAACTCATGTATGAGAGACATGCCACACCTGTTCTTTTGACTGCACCCTATTTGGAATGGGCATCTGACAAGCATTGAAGAAGAGTAGCCTACCCTGTTCTCCCTCCCCTACTGGGGGTAGGACCTTTGGGTGGAGCAGCAAAGTGTTTCCTCTTTTTGAAAGTTCTTTGAAAACCCGCCTTCTGCAGGGGTACTTTGGCTGGTAAGTCTTGGGGCTTACCTTGGGTGTGCAGTTGCATAGAAAGAAAACTAAGTTTGCGAGAGAGAGAGAGAGAGACAGAGAGAGAGAGAGAGACAGAGACATTGGGGGAAAGGAGAAAGAAACCAACAAATTGGCTTTATCAAATTTTTAAGATAGTGTCACTTAAAGAATGGCCAGCAAACATTCCAGGCAGAGGGAATATACAAACACCTTAAGGCAGGCATTTATAATGGGCCTAAGCCCCTTTTCAGCCAAGAAAAAACATTTGGTGGATTTGTTAGGTATGTACTGGTCACCTAGTATGTATTTGCTGGGTATGGGTCTTCACTCCTGATGGTTGAAGCAGGTGGGATGTTATGTACAGACATGGTCAGCACCTTGCCAATAGCCCTAAAATTAGGCACATTTCATTCTATGTGCTCTCTGGAGTTCCTCCTCTTAGTCTCTGCATTCTTGTGCCTGAGGGCTTTGCTCCAAAATCCAGCAGGCCCAGTTCATCCATAGCCACGGGAGCAGCCCTCAACCAATGACTCCTGGAAATCAGTGCATAAATACGACAGTTGCCTTGCATGTTGGGTTGGGATGGGTTCTGAGGTTTCTGTTTTGTATAAATTATCAGTTTCCCTGTGGGATTAAGCTCCAGGAACCCACAGTGGTAGCTGGTTTGATAATGTGCCCTTTATTGGTTGCATTTCCCTGTATCCCACACTCCTACCCATGTTCCCCACACCTCCTCTACCACCAATACGTGTCTTGTACTTGAATTCTTATCTCAGGAGCTGCTTGTGGGAAAACTCAAAGTAGGACTATTATAATGAAAGCAATTTCAAATTCTAATAAGCAGGCAAAGATTAAGCAAACAGGTACAAGACAGATTTACAACAAGTTCTGTAGTTCTACCCTTGGTGCTCCAGCTAACACTTTGGAAGACTCACTCTGGGGACCAGGCAGCCTCCTGGTTGGCCAGATCAGTCATGGGGCATCCATGAGTGAAGGGATCCAGGACAACCAGGCTAGAACCTTGAGCTGACTGCTGAACCAGAGATGCTGGCCAGGTAGATCTTTGTACTTTGTTTCCCTCAGGGCAGTGGAGCCTTTACAATATTCCTAACTAATCACCTGTATTGAAATTCTCTCATTTTACCAATAATAAGCTAGTATTTGTTTTGGTAATTAACTTGGCTTTTGGATAACAATATTTTATATAACCAACACTAAGGTATTGATTTTTGGTTAGGATCCCTCATATACTAGTTAACCATTTCTCCTGGGGTATTGAGATTTGATATAGGAACTTTAAATGACTTTAAGTACTAACTGCTTGTAGGATATAGGTTAGAATTGACTCGCACACACACTTTTTCTCTCATATAGACATATATAAATGCATGCACAAACATGTCACATTTTACACTAAACTTCTCCCCATGCAGTGTAGCAGTAGAAATGACCTTGCGGATTCAAATAGCAGAATATATATATACTTGACCATGAAAGTCAGAGCAACCTGCCTGTGTAAGTGCCTGATATCAGTATAATATATATATATATACTTGACCATGAAACTCAGAGCAACCTGCCTGTGTAGGTGCCTGATATCAGTACGTAGATGGTCAATTTATCCATCCACATAGGTACTGCCTCATGCCTGGCATTGTTTTAGGTTCTAGAAATATGGCAGTGAATACAGTAGATAAAACCTCTGCCCTTATGGAGTATCCATTCTTGTGTGAGATGCAAACAATATAGAACAAATGACTATATGAGAGTTTAGTTTGCTACTGAGAAAAATGAAGTGGCACTAGGAGGAAAGGAAATCCTGGAGCAGGGAGGAGGGTGACTGGGAGATCCTCACTGATAAACTGACATGTGGTCAAATATCTGGGGGAGAGAGAGAGTACAGCTAGTGCAAAGGCCCTGAGACAGGAGTGTGCTCTGAAAGGTCCAGGAACAATGCAGAAGCCATTGTGGTTGGAGTGGAGTGCCAGGGAGTTGCAGTGGTGTGTTTGAACAGAGCAGGGACTGGGTCACTCAGGGTTTGTGGTGACTTCAGTCACCACTTTGGGCAAAATGGAGGCATGGAGTATGGGATTCACCTAATCTGGCTGTTGTTATTTTTTGTTGTTTTCTATTATTAGAATTACCTGCGCCCTATCCAATTTTGCGCAGTGGTTAGAGCATTGGCCTGTGGCCCCAAGGGTCCCGGGTTTGATTCTGGTCAAAGACAGGTACCTTGGTTGCAGGCTCCTCCCCGGCCTGGGCCCTGGTTGGGGTGTGTGCAAGAGGCAACCAATCGATGTGTTTCTCTCACATCGATCTTTCTCTCTGTCTTTCCCTCTCTCTTAAAAAAAAAAATTACCTGCCAGCAAATGACAGGACCTGAATTAGACTCTGGATCTAGTTTATGCTTTGGCATTCCACTGTGCTATCCTACTGCCTGTCCTGTCTGTGTTATAAAAGGGATCCTAGTCTCGGAGAACCTAGAATGGAAGACAGAGTCCGAAATGCTAAAGACCCTCCCACCACTCAGCTCTGCAGTGTTTGCCAGCCTGTGCCATTTCTCAGCCCCTCATTCATCCCCTCCACTCCATTCTCTGGTTTAGCCTAGTTTACAGGAAGAACTTAGAAATAGATTCCCACAAAAGCAAAGGAGTTTTCCTTACAGAAGGTTTGGGATTTTTCTTTTGTCTTCTCTCACCTTCTTGGGATTCATAACACAACCTGGCTGAAGAAGATCATATTTCTCAAAGGTGAAATGCTAATGATATTTGGCCCAAATAACCTTCCCTGACCTTGCTGCTTTCACTGAACTCATCATATGGGGACACGATTTACATAAGAAGTGGATCTGTAATAAATTTCCCCATAAATTCCTCCCCGCAGCATGCAAACCCTTTTAGTTCCACGGTGTATGCTCATATAATGATCCTCCACCTGGCTTGGGACCTTTTTATGTGGGAACATTAAACTAATTTTTGCTCGGAATGTGGGATGGTTTCTCAAGATGGCACACCTGATTCTAAAGTGCAGATCACAAGGCTCCCTGGAAAGACAGATGGATCCCTCGAGGCTCTTTAGGCTCTCCCTTGCATTCAAAACTCCTCTCGGAGCCCAGCTCATCTCTGACAACCTTCTGCTTCACATTTGGTATCCCTGTGACAGCCACCAAATGATTGGGTGGGGTCAAGAAGTCAACCGACTTCCTCATATGCTTCTGCCATCATTTCATGCCTGGGCGGGGGTGGGAGCCAGCTGAGGTGTCTTGGGTCTTTGTAAGGGTGTAAGAGTGGCTAGGATGCTGATAGGAGTAAAAGATCTGGTGGAACACTTCACTGGGCATGGATTACGTGGTACATCCCATGCATCGCATTTGCCTGGTTGCAGCAAAAAGTCTGAGAAGTTTATGACATGACGATATGCCTTCCTTCTAGAAACAAGTTGATTCTTAGCAGTGCATAGAATGGAGTGACTGGGAGACCTACTGGACTAATTTCTGGGGGTGCTATGGCTACAGATGATATGCATTAAAGCATTTCCTCTGTCAGCTACCAGATGCCACCCCATCCAGAAGCCAGGGATGAGTCCAGGGGAAGCTTGGCATGGAAGGTCTAACTTAATGAAAAGGATCTAAGGAAACACTAAAGTAGTATGTTTGCAACTGGAGGAAAAGCTAAACCAGGACCTTGTGGTATTTGTTACCTAAATGAGAACTCTTGCTGCATTCTTAACTTTCAGAAACCCTGACTGAATCTAAATCTCCAGCTTATGATTTGTGGAGTATGTCAGCTTAAAGCAAAGCTACATTATCCCTCTTGCTATAGCTGGGATGATTGCTGGGTTATGAGTGTAGTTAGAAAACCCTGACATGAAAGAGATTGTAAATGAACAGATGAATAGAGCAATCAAAGGGCCATCCAATCAAATCTAAGCAGATCAGAACTTCCTGAAGCCTCAGACACAAAAATAGATGGAGTGCTCTGTGATACATCAGTCACTCATCTGAGATGCTTATGCGACTCAAATGCTGCTCGAGAGGCCGTCCCCAGCTCCAAGCACCAACCAAATAATATTCATGGAATAGGACCCCAAATTTTAGTATTGCCATAATTTATCTCTCTCTGTTTTTCAAGTATTTCTATGTTTAACTTTGATCAAGCAGTTTATGATGATTATTATGGTCATTTTCTAAGCAGTGACTCTCAACCTGGGGTGACTGTTTGACACTTTGGGTTGTCAGACTGCCGGGGGCAGGAGTGATACAGGCACCTGGTGGTAAGGGCTAGGGATGCTGTTGCACAGGACAAGGCACAGGGCAGGCCGCCCCAAAGAATTGGTGAGAAATCCTGATGTGGAGTGATGCTGTTGGCAATTTTTGTTTCAGAAAAAATGTCTCAAATTGTCACTGACTTAGACCAGGTCTATGTTATACCTTAAGTAGCCCACTTCAATAATTTCCAATAATCTGATCACACCGCATTCTCTTACAGTGTGTGCTCCAGATTCCTTAGTGTGGCAAACAGAGTGACTTTCTCTCAAGTCTCCCGACCCAATTCAGCATCAGGACAAGTAGCCTATGTCATGTAGCTCCAGCCTCTTGTCACCACCACAGCTAAGTGATGCTCTCCGTCACGGTAAAGAGCAAGGCTTTGAAATAGATCTGCAGGTGAAGTCCTGGTTCCTGTATTTACCAGATCTGTGACTTTGGGCAAGCTCTGCAATCTCTCTGACTCTATGTCCTCTTATTCATGATGCCAAGATATTTATAGACCCCCACAGGGATTGTGGGGGATAATGCCCCAGGGGCCTCATGCATGACACTTGAATATCAGACACTATTTTACCTGCTCAGATGCCAATCTGTTCAAACCAAAACTACTGCAATAATTTCCTGATTGGCCTCTCTGCCTCTTTTCTTAGGATAATCTATGATAGTGGTATATGTACTTTTTCATGGAGAGTAATTTAGGAAAACCTAAAAATGTTATTATTGCTCAAAACATTTTCTCATTCAAAAGGAAAAAAACAGTTTTATTAAATTTCAAGGGAAAATATATGGGCTCTTCCAAGTTAGATTAATTGCTGTATGCAATTGAAGAATGTCAGTGAGAAAACTGTTGAGTTAATGGCTGGATATGTTTGATAATAGTAATAGGAAAGTGGCTTTCTAGTCTTTCATCCTTAAGTTTTAGTGGCCTCAGGGTCCAGGTTCCTCACTGCTAATGTGGTCCATCCATCACATTGCTGACGTGGACATCACCCTAAACACAAGCTGGATGGTGCTAGTGTCCACCACAAAGTTCACTCATAGCTCTCCAATTTCTCAGAGTTGCGTCCAGTGTCTCCGCCCTTCAGGCCCACCAACATTTCTAGTTTTCTCCCACTTTCTTCCTTTCTTACTGCTCCACTACACTGAACTATTCCTCAGACATGCCTTGTGTTTTTCATACATGTGTCATTGCTTATTTCTGCTGTGCTTGCAGCCTAGAAACCTGCCAAACTCCCATCCCTGCCTGTATAAACCCTACCCTTCACTTCTATGAAATCTTCATTGAATCTGTCAATCAGACAGGATCACTCATTTCTCTGTGTTCCCTTTGCAATTTTAGTTGTGTTTTTGTTAAAACATTGGTTTAATTCTTTCAATTATAGGGAGCTCTTAATTCTTGCATTAGTGGTGGTCTGTATCAGTTTAAAACTGTGCCTTAGTCTATTTGTCTATTATCTACATTTGTGTCACAGTGCTTTGAAAATGGTACGCATTCAAATATTTTTTTTCATTGAAAAGAGAAAAAAATCACATAGTTATTAATAAGTTATACCCTCTTTGGTATCATTAGGATCAAATAAACGAATGTGGATCGAGGCATTTTATAACCTGCACAGTAATTGTCATACAGCATGCATTGCTATGATTACTGCACATTGGTAAAGTGCAGATACTCTTGTCATACAGACTTAGTTCACTGTGACTCCACCAGTTCCTGGGGGTCATACTGCAGACGTGAAAGGCTTTTGGACCAGGTTTGAAGCAAGTGACTTCACCCTCTTTGCCTCAGTTTTTTTTTCTTCTCATTTCTATAATGGGGTCTTTATGAAGATTTAGTGAATGAGGTAGTATTATTTTCCTAGGGTAGGACTTGGCACATTGGAAGTAAGTGCTCAATCAATGTTAACTGTCATTATGACAACAAAAATGTATATAAATCATTGCTCAGTTTGGCAAATCACGACAAAAAGTTGGAGAAACAAAACATATCTCCTATCTCCTGCATGCATTTCTCTAAAGAAAGGGTAACATTTTAACAGCAGATGAGTTGTTGTCTTAGGACAGTTCCACTATAGAATTGGATGATTTCTTTTGACCACCCCCCTGCCCATGGCCCTATGTGCCCAGGGCTTCTCCTGGAGCTTAGTATTGGAAAACCTGCCCTACTGGTAGGATGAAGGACATCTGCTCTGCTAAGATTTTGGCTGACAGTAAAGACAGATGCTGTGTAAGGTTGAGTGAAGAAACATGATCTCTATTTGGGCATACATTTTTTTTGGTTACATTATTTTCTTCTTACAAAAGAAATATGTGTTCATCTCTAGTTACCATGGAATTATCACTTGCCACTTACTGTCTGTCCCACTAAATGTTTACGTCTTTATACTTACTATAACTACTTTGAAGTTTTTATTTTATATTTCCAACATTTGTAGATTTTATGATATTATTAGGGCATGAACTATTTCTTTTGCTACTTTTTATCTTTCACAGGGAAGCCATTAATGGATTCATGTAAACTCCTAAAATAATTGTAATAATTAAAGTATTTTTCTATTATAGTTATAAATATGGGAATAGGTAAGGTTCATATATCCAGACACCCCTGGGCAGAGGCCAGGCAGGTAGCCTAAAGGAGCTGGTGGGTCTGGCTGGAGCTGTGTGAAGCAGGTAAGTGCAGGCTCTGCCCGAGGGTGAACCATCAGCCACAGCTGATAGTGGTTATGCTCAAATGCAAGCCAGGGTTGCCAGACCTAATGCCTATTCAAGAAAAGACAGAAACCAAAAAATATGAGTCATTGTTCTGGTCCTAGAATGTTGATGACTAGTTATTTTTAAAAGAAGATGTCAGTGGGCTACCCTGGGCCTACACTTTGTGATATGTGGTGTGTATAGTCATTATCAATATAATGGGCAAATAAAAAATCTTGAGGAGTGTGAAAGAGTGACTATTTCCTAATGGAAAGCAAACCAAAGTATCTCATCAACTGATTCTTGGACTGCTGGAACTGAGGAAATATTTAGGGTAGATATTTAGTATATTAGTAGGGCTGTCTCTGTTAATTTTTCAAATATGTTAATGTGGATAATTATAATTGGGAATAAACCAAATAGTAGTCCTACTACTAGATTTTCTTTGAAAGTTCATTTTTCCTGTGATCATTAGTGACAGAAATATTTCCGTTGCCTGAGTCTGGATTAGCTTTTCACTCTGAGGTAGATCCTCCTGGTTGCTTACCCGATAAAAAAACATTTTCCCACTCTTCTTTTCACCAGAATCTGGAGTTTGGGTGGGGAGAATAGCAACGTGTCCAGAAAATGAACAAAAGCTTAAAAGAAACACTATACTTCTGCTTCTTGCCCCTAGGGTGGCAAGAAAAAGAGGACAGATGCACCTGACATGTACCTTTTGCTTCTCACCGTCTCTCTTCTCTCTGCATGGAACATGGGCACGATACTGACATCAGATTTTATCCATTTATTTCCCTGGTGCTTCTATCTGACACTTTCCCCTCTACATTGTTTGGCTGCATCTTTTGATTTGCCTTTTACTGTGGCTCTGATTTTGTAATATTATTTTTCATAGGGAAACTAAAGTTTTGTTGTACAGAATGGTTGAGCACACTTTGATTGGTAAATAGTAATGATAAACACAGACTTCCATGACCACACAAAGAATCTGCCCTTCCTAAAGCACTTAATCAAGATTGGATCCTGTAAGGAGTTCTGTTAGGTTTAATTTCATGTAATTACCATCACAAAAGAACAACAACAAGAAAAAGTGTTTATGATAGCTTCAGTGAATTATGAAATTTGTTCCTGAAAGGAGAGAACTTCCATTTTGGCTGTGTCAGTGAGAACCTAATTCCCTAATCCTTTGCTTACAGTTTTATACATTTGACTTGCAGAATATCCCATGGATCGACATCTGGCAGTGCACAATTCAAATCGTGTCTCTTCTTCACTCTCCAATTCACCCAGTGCTGGGCACCACAGGACATATTTGTACTGTGACACGACCTTTGTCCCTGCATCTTTGCATCACGATGTCGGGTGAGTTGACATTTTGGGCTGTAGGAGAGTTCCTGGCAGTTGCTCTTGTATAAGGATCACTAGCAATAACTTAAGTAGACACAGAAGTGACTAACCCACATAACTATGAACCCAAATAACATCTATGCCCATCTCAATTTTCCTTTTATCAGATTCCCAAAATATCTGTGACCACTTGGAAGCCAACCTTTCAGGAGGGGAAGTACATAGAGAAGCAGTTAGAGTGGAAATAGCAGCCTAAAAAGTTTAACATATTGTGCTTTTACAAATTTTACAGTGTCTTATATATCCTACTAGGGCCTTGGATGGGACCTGTGCAAATGAGCTTAAGCTTCATTAGCTTCTGGGTGAATTTGCCTCTGCTTAAAGCTTGAATTAACTGTAGACATGTTTGCCCTTTAAAGATAATGACTTAATTAATATCAGTTAATTATACATTTCTGTCCTGCTCTCTTCTCCTAGAGATACTTGGGGCTAGAGTGTTAGAAAAACATATAAATTTCAAAGTATTTTTCAGTTCTTCTATGCCACCAAAAGGTAGGTTTGAAGGTGAGGATTTATGTTTTAGCTAAATACAGAGAGAGAGAGAGAGAGAGAGAGAGAGAGAGAGAGAGAGAGAAGGGACTAAGTATAGAAGAAAAAAACAAATTACATAATAAAGGAAAAAGGATTGGGTTTGAAGAAAGGAAGCATTTCCACTATCTATTGTTATGGAACAAACCATCCCAAACATAGTGGTTTAAAAGACAATCTGTCATGTATTCTCTGTCATGATTCTGTGGGTAGACTGAGCTCAGCTGGGAAGTTCATCTGCTCCCTGGGATGTCACCTAAGGCTGCATCATCTTGAAACTTGATGGTGGTGGTTCATCCAGGTGCTTCTCTCACATGTTGGCAGTTGGTACTACCAGCTGGAACTGTTGGCCACATTACCTTGGTCTTTACTCCATGTGCTGGTCAACATTATATGAACTTCTTAGACCATGGTCCAACAAGACTCTAAGAGGGAGTGTTAGAACAAAAATGATAATTATAGATTATTTAGGGTCCAGCTTTAAAAATTTATACAGCATCATTTCTAAAACATCATGGATCAAAGCAAGTCACCATCCAACCTAGACTCAGTGGGAGGAGTAACAGACTCCACTTCCTGATGGGATGAGTGGCAGAGAATGTATGGCCACCAAGGGAAGTGAGGCTATCCAGAAGTTTGCATTCCTACAGGGTTGTCACTGGACACCTGGATTATAAAAATAGAAATTAGTAAAGACAGGGAGACAATGCCTGACACACAGTAGGTACTTAAAATAGTTTATTGACTTAAATTTTATGGACCAAGTTTTTCAGTTTGTAATTTCTAATGTATTTTAGATTCTCCAAAATGTTTATACAGTTGCTTCTTCAACAACATGATTTGAGCTGTGTAGGTCCACTTAACTGTGAATTCTTTTCAATAAATAACTGTACTGTTTTCCATCTGTGGTTGGAAGTCCATGGATGTGGAGGGCCAAACATATGCATTTATCCATGCTATTTTACATAGGGTACTTGAGCATCCACTGATTTTGGTATCCATCGGGTATCCTGAAACCAACCCCTGGTGGGTACTGAGAGACAGCTTAGGTTTTTGGGGAGTTAAAAGTTGCACAAGGATTTTCCACTACGTGTGTGGTCAGGGTCCCTAACCCTAAGGTTGTTCAAGAGTCAACTGTACTTTCAACAGCCCTGTTATAGTCTCACATCACTTATCAAATTGAATCCTGTTTCGGATGAGAATATCTGGTTACTGTACTTTTGGATTATTTTTCTGTGGTCTTGACTTGTCTAGCTCTCTCCCATTTTGATTTCATGGGCTTATTTAGAGCCTTGTTGCTTTCTTTTCTACTTTTCTTTACTTAATAGGCATTTTTGAGCCGGGGCAGGAGAAATGAACTCTTGAGGTTGGGGTTTCCCCTAGCCTGTAGGCTCAAAGGCAGTCTGTCTAAAGAGGTGAGCTCTCTGACAGTGGGAGTGATAGCCCAACCATAGCATACATTTGTCTCACACTACAGTATTTCTACTGACAATTAGAGGAGTGGGGAGTCAATTTACACACACACATATACACAAGAAAAGTTTGGAAGATGGAGGGGCAATCAGGGACTTGTTTGTCCACATGAAATATTAATTTGAGTGCAAGAGGAAGCTATGAGAACCATAAAGATGAGGTGGCAATAAAAACCCTTGATGCTGTACAACTCACCTGGGATTAAAACCCAAGGCCATCCTGGAACCTGATATAACCATTCGTGTTGTAATCTAAAGCCTTGTCAATGTATTGCAGGTGCACACCACATGACCAGGTGGGGAAAAAAGAGGTGAAGCCAACTGGGAAGAGATGTGGCGGTTTCATCTTCAGCATACATACATCCCAAGGTGTGAGTGTGCATCTGTTTTCTATTTCAGAACTTTTACTGGTAGCTTTACCCAAAGTGGGGCAGACAATTCTGTGAGTTAGGGAGACCATATGTTAACGAGGGGCTGGGAGGGATATAGTGTGACAGTGATGCTGAGGGACCTAGGAGGACTGCTGGGGACTAAGATGATGCAATTAAGGGAAGGAGGTGTGCAGACTTGAAGTTGAGCCACCTAAACAGTCATACGTTGCTTGGCATTGCTAAATCTTCAGGGAGTCCAAAGAATTTTGAAGACATGAATTTTAAAAAAATGTTTTTAGAATGATTGCATTTTGGACAAAGCTAAAATGCTTTTCTGATGTGGAACAGATGAAATATCATTGAATTCTAGAGCTGGAAGGGATTTGAGTCATCCAGTCCAGCTCTTTATTGACAGGTGAATCCCTGAAGGTGTCATGTGTCAAATGGGTTACTGACCTGCCAAAGGTTACAGAGTTTGTGTTAGAGGAAGCCTAGAGACCCATATCCCCATCCTCTGTGCAGGGCTCTGGGCTCTTTTCTTGAATGTATGCTGCTATGTGGAGCATCAGCCACGTTAATGTGTTAAGCCTCCTCTGGTCCCAGCCTCCTGGGCCACTTCCCTGCCCTTGATGATCAGCTGCATTGAATTTGTCCAGGGGCATTTGTTGAAATTCACATTTGGGAACATTTTTCTTATTTTTAAGTGAAGTGATGCTGTGCTGGAAGCCTCTCTCAATGGTGTCGCAACATGGGGATGCATTTGTGTCCATCAGGAAAGCCATTATCTCACATCTAGAAAGCAGTGCCTGGACACACACCCCCAATACAAGCACTCTTCACCAGTTACTGTTGGGGCTACCCCTGAGCTCTTCATTTTGTTCATATGTATATATGCATTGAGGAAGGCTTTGTTGATAACCTATTTTAGGCAAACTACCTTGATGGATGCTGTAGGGGTGACATATGAAATGCCATGAAACAGACTGTTAGGTAGGGTTGAAAGTGTAACACTAAGTTTTAAGAAAAAAAGTATTTAAAGGGTTTAGCTGAAAGGGATGAGAGGAGGTTGGTTTTACAGCTGAGGCTTTTGATCTTTGTGTTAAGAGTTGAATAAGATGTGGCTGTGGAGAAGGGAGGAAAAGCATTTGGATGGGGAAGGCTGTGTGAACAGAGGCACCTCCTGCTCATCCCTGGAAGCCAGTCTCAGAGAAGAGGATGATTGAGCTGTCCCTGTTGCTGCTACTACCCCGCAGACAATTATCCCAACTCTTTCACTAAGAGGAGAATAATTTTTCAACTTCCTTTTCCTCTTCTTTTTCCCTAATCTCTGTCATTTCGATTAGACATTAATAAAGAATAAACTGGGAAATAAGTTAATTAGCTTTTAAAAAATACCTTCATATTATCATCAGAATCTCTAAGAGTGAGTCCCTTAGGGAGAAAAAGGGAAAGGGACAGCTAGTGTCTCATAAACATCAAAATAGATCCCCCTCCCAGTCTCTGAACTTTCCCATGTTCTGCTTGGTTTTATTCTCCTTGAAACTCCAGTTGTATACTCTTGAGTGTTAGCAAACTTGATGACATAGGACTGCTTTTCTGAATGGGGAAGCTCCTGGGAGCTCCTTCTTTACGTGGCCCCGGGGGGTTGAAAAGGGCCCACTTTGCTTGTCTGGGAAGGATACCCAATGAAACCTTGAGCGATACATCAAGGATCAGTGGGTTTGGATGTGTGCTTTTGGCAGTGTTGAGCTGCCATGAGGATCTGTCAGGCCTGCTTTTTTATGGCTCCCTTCGGACAACTTGAAAGAGATGAAAAGGTTTATTGGATCTGGGGAAGAAAGTGGTCAGGAAGGAGCATGAGGAGAGCTCAGGTTCCCCTCTGATGTCTCAACACATGGTTTCTTTGCTGGCCGAGTGAGGTGTGTGCTTTGCATTCTCATTCTTTCCCCTGACAGCTCTCGCTCTCTCTCTCTCTCTCTCTCTCTCTCTCTTCTCCTCCCTCCCACTCACTGGGAGCCATCTTTGTGCATTATCTTTGGAACTTAGTGCCTTTTATTTTTTTGTTTTGGGAAACTTGGAGTCAGCATTTGGTATTTCAAATGGGGCAATCTTCTTAGCTCTGTGTTTTTGGAATTCTTTCTGGAAGATGTAAAAAGGGTCGAAATGCTACTACCATCTTTGCACAAGGCCCCTACCCTCCTCGCAGAGCTCCGTGAAGCTTTTTGCTTCTCTTCTGCTGTAGCTCACGTTAGTTCTTTGGGCTCTGTGGCATATGACCTCCTGTGATGATCATTTTAACTAAATTTATCTGACATTTTAACTATTTTAGACTCCGGCAGTAGCCTAGGCATTGCTTGGAGCAATTTTAGGAGCCGTGGTTTAGCTCACATTTTTCAAAATGATATCTTTTTGCTGCCACTTGAGATCTGACTTTGTGACTTTATTTGTTCATTCATTCATTTGACAAGTATATATTGATTATTTATTAGTCTCAGGCATTGTCTTGGTATCTAGGAATATGTTAGGAAAAACAGATAAAATGTGCTCCTTCAAGAAAGATGACAATTTAATAAGCAAATAAACAACATAGAGAGTATGTTAGATGGCAGTAGGTTTTGAAACACTTGGTCATACCCTTTCTCTTGGCCTTGGATACCACTTTTTCTTGGTTTTTCCTCTACTTTGTATGTATGGCAGGTCTCATCCCCTCTCACCTATTCCAGAACATCACTCCAAAAATTCCTCTCTCAGTTGTGACCAATTGTCCTTCTCCACTTGATCATCAAATGTATTTTACTATCTCTCATCTTAATAAAATGAAAACCTCACTGTATAAATTAGATGTGGTGAAAGGCTTCTGGAGAATTAGAAGTCAGGCTTGTACCCATCTAGTAGGAGGTCGGAGGACTTTCCTTTCTCTGGTGGAAGCAGGTATAGGAGAAAAAGCTGCAGATGTTATTACAGAAAAGGATAAAAGTACAAGTCCCATTACCCTAAAGCAGTGGTTCTCAACCTTCTGGCCCTTTAAATACAGTTCCTCATGTTGTGACCCAACCATAAAATTATTTTCCTTGCTACTTCATAACTGTAATGTTGCTACTGTTATGAATCGTAATGTAAATATCTGATATGCAGGATGGTCTTAGGCGACCCCTGTGAAAGGGTCGTTCTACCGTCAAAGGGGTAGCAACCCACTGGTTGAGAACCGCTGCCCTAAAGTGATGTTCAGCAGCTTACAATCCTAGTTCAAGCAAACAGAATTTTTTCTTTTCTTTTTCAATATGCATAGGTGGTCACAAAGCAATGGATAACATCCAGTGCTGAGCCAATAAAAATTATAGGATTATGGGGAAGACATGATTTAGGGACTAGAAGAGATAAGGGGAGATATTGTATCTATGATATTGCATCCAACATAGAATTATATACCAAGAGGGATTCATAATCCAATGTGAGGGTAAAATACAGACAGACATTCTCAAATATGCATGTTATCAAGGAATCTTCTTTCCAAACTTCTGAGAAGCTACGGGCCAAAGACTTGCAATCCAGGAAATAGAAAACTCGACAGGGGGAAAGTGACCAGGGGAATTTCCAGGATGGCAAGTAGGAAAACCCTAGAACATCAGCTCTGCAGTAGGACTAGAGAGTGACCCTTCAGTCTGAATCAGGAAGAGCAGGCAAAAATAAAATGTAATTAATGAATTTACTTTATATATTTGAAAACATGGAAATTGTATTGAAAGGCTTTGAGAGAATAAAGGAAGACCTGGTCATGAGTGACTAGAAAACTAAGAAAACCCCAGGAAAGGGAAAAGGTTCTATAAGGAAGGAAATGTAATGATGCTCAGTAGTTGTCACAGTGGTGAGCAATATTCAATAGTCACAATAATGGATATATTAAATTATATAAATCTGAACAGTAGATTGTGGGAAAGGTTAGTGTGGGTATAGGGAATGGCTGTGTAAATGAGCTAAAGTATCCTCTACCATAGTGAGAAATCAATCTATATTGGTTAAAATTGAAAGTGAGAAAGAAGAAATAATATAAGCACAGTATCTTAAAATAGTTCCATACCAGAAGAACAGCTAAAATAGCTTAAAGTGGCTGTTTCTTGGAAAAAGGATGCTAGTAAGGGAGGGAAGGTGAATCAGGGGACTGTTGTCCTTTGTTATATACCTTTTAACATTCTTATTATTTTTAAAAGGTATGTATAATTATGACTGATAAGTAAGCATCAACTTCAGGAAAATGAATGAATGAGGTAAAATGGAGACCAAAGGATTTGTGGTCTCTCTATCTATCTTGGCATGTGAATGAGACAAAAGAAGGGAAATCTGTTTCCCAGAAGTGGCAACTTAGTTTACCCAGGGTCAGTACATTTGGTTACAGGAGTTGGCTGTTTTCTGCATCATGAGTGCTTGGCCACACCAGGTCAAAAATGGTGTTCATCCTCCTCTGTCGGAATCAAAGATGAGAAGTAACGTACATCCCTACCCTCACCAGAAGTGATATTTTCACATGAGTAGCATGGTAGCAAATATGATTTTTATTCTTTGGAATTTAAACATTTGGCCTGGATTATAACACATTCAAAAGTCCCTCTCAAACCATGCTCTTAGCCTTTCTAAATGTTATGAACTGGACGGGAAAAACAGAACTATTGGCATGGAGGTCAAGGGGAATTTGTTTATACTCTTTGCTCTACTCTGACTTGACTGGAATACTTGGGTCTTCATCCTTTGCACATTTTTATTGACTGCAAACAAAAGAGGTGTACCTCCATATCCAGGTGTCCATGAGGTGGCCAGATGATTCGATTCCTTGGTTTAGCGATTCACCTCTCAGCTAAGAGAGAGGAAAGCTGCTGTAAAGGCATAGATATGTATGGAAACCAGAGCCTTGTTAAACTCATAACCTTAGGGAGCATTGTTTTTATCTCCCTGTGCCCTTTTTAAATCAACATACCCATTTTGTGTTTTTTATTGTTGTTATTATTACATGTGATATCATTGGAGAAGAAACTTGATTCTTTTAACAGGTCTGTTCTTTGCTAGCTTTTATACTCACTTGGCTTACAAGTGGGCCCCAAAATATATTTCTGGAAACATCTATAATAATAAAAGCATAATATGCAAATTGACTGAATGGCCAAACAGCGGAATGACTGTCTGGACAATCTTCCAGACAAAGCTGAAGCTGCGAGGGCCGGCCAAGGCAGCCGGGGCTACGAAGGCCTACTCTTGCACAAATTTCGTGCAGCGGGCCTCTAGTTGTATATAAATGATAAAGAGTGAGAAGCTGACATCTTTTGTAGACTGGAGTGTCATGATGCTTTTGGAAAGAGTGGGTGTAATTGAGTGAGTCTGGTTAGATAGACCGTGTAGTCTGATGATTCTGATTTCACCATATATTATAGTTCAAAGATGTGGTAAATAGGGCAATGTGGTGATCTCCCATGTGTGGGTATGTAGAAGTGTGTGAACACTCATACACACATATGTTTAAGTTAAGAATAAATATGTATGCACATATGGCAATGATAAAGCCATGGTTGAGAAGAAAGGACATGACATCATTGGAGTGAACCAGGGACAGGAGCTTTAGGAATGTAGCAAGGAAAGGAGATTAGAAGAAGTTAGGAGGTTCACGCTAAAAGGTGAAAGGTGAAGCCTTTTTGTGTAGCTGGAAGTTTTTGTTCAGCTGCCTTCTGCTTGTAAACAAGGAAATGGCGGCCCAGGTGGAAGGAAGTAACACATAGCCAGTTAGTGGCAGAGTTGACATGGGGAAAAGGTGAAAAAGTTAAGAACTGATCCCAGAAGAAATGGCCTATTGTCCATCAGAATTCAGGCTGGGAGGCCAAACAAGTTGGAGATGACTGAAGATAAAAAGAAGCTCATCTTGAATACATCAGTCTTATCTATTAATTCATACCAGGTGGGAGTTTGAAAGAAAATGGTTTGATTACAATTTCTAATCATTTTTAGATCTCAAGAGTAATTACATTGTAGTAACTGAATACTGCTTTCAAGAATTGACTGAGTGTTAAGACTGAGAGTGTGATGACTAAGCATGGAGAAGGGATTGGAAGAGGACATGGGGCTTAGAGCACAGTGGCAGGGTCCAATTATGGAGAGGAGACAGGGACTCCTTGAAAGAAAGGCACTAGCATTTGTTTAGTGTGTTGGATAACTCAGAGTCCCAGCAAGAAATAGAGAGCACACTCAAATTGGGTAATTGAGTATTTAATAAGGGAACTATATGCAAAAGTGTGGCCAAGATTTAGGGAAAGACACATTGATATGACCACATAGAGCTGGCGGCAATGGAGCCCTTACCACCCTAGGCCAGAAGAGGCAAGTGGATGGAATCCACAAGGGAGTAGCTCCAGCTCTAGGGAAGTTACCGGCAGGAGATAAAGATATAAGGAGGTAGCAAAACCATGGGATAAGGTAGGAAAGGAGCCAAAGGCAAAAAACCAAATAGATCCTCACTTCACTCTTCTCCAACACTCTGACCTCCTACTGGTACCTTCTTTACCATCCCAACAGGAAGTTCAATGGGGGCCATTGAAGTTCATTGACATAGTCTATATGGGTCAGCCTCCCAAAGCATAGAGCAGTCAGAGGAGGGCAAAAAGTATATCTGAAATGGAAAATGCAAGGTATCCAGGACAGGGGTCTCAAGTGATTGCAACACACTTTCCATAAACTGCAAATTGATTTATTATCTAAATACACCTGTTCCATGTGAAACCATTTCCCCACCTCAAGACAGTAACGTATGCTACCTTTACCAGGTTTTGGAAACAATTGCAAAAGGCCACCTCTGAGAGTGCTCTTTAGCATGTTTCTATGATTCTACCACCTGACACTGTTCTTTAACTTAACATGGTAAGATGGCTCTCCCAGGCTCTTTGATAAGTTACAAGGTCTTATTTGACCTTATATGCTTATAAAAAATTCAACTCTCTTGAATTTAATGCCTTATCTCAAATTAAATGCATTATTCACATGACAAAGTCTACCGTATGACTTAGTTTTATCCCCTTTAGTCCTGACCCATGATAACCACTGTGGTTTCTAGGTATAAAGGAATGTGAGACTGTTTAATTTTGAAAGTGCATGGATTTCAGTGGAAACAGGATAGCTTGTTCCCATAGATTCAACTTGTGCAACATACTAGTAAGACCAAATCCTGCTTCAATATTTGTGAGTTAAGTAATATATTTTATCAGCTAAGCTTGTGGTGTTTAGACCTAGTAACATATAATTGACATTACAATACTCTGGCTCTAAATTAGAATGGAAAAATAATTTACATATACTTAGAAATACGACTGCCAAATGAACAAGAATGCTTATTTGGACTTTTGATGGGTTCTCTTCATAGTGATGATGATGAAAATGATGATGTTAATACTGGTGATGGTCAATAGTTATTAAATCCTTACCATGTGTGTAGAAGAGTTTTATACATCAGCAACCCAATGGGGAGCTTCCTATTCTATGTATGAGGAAATAGTCCTGGAGAAGTTAAGTAACTTGACTAAGGTCCCACAGCTATTAAGTGATAGAGTCAGGATTCTTAGTTCTAAATAATGATTATTTGATAATCATCAGAAGACATCACAATGAGCAGTATAGATATTCAGCCATTCTAAATAGTTGGTACAGAAACCATCCTAGGAAACATTCCAAAATGGGATTTTGAAGCTGGATCATCTATCAGTTGGCTGGGAATGAAGCCCCCTTCACAACCCCTGACATGTGGTTGCAGAGCAATTGTCAAAATCTTCACTGGTGTTGAACTTGAATGAGACACAGATGGAAGGGAACTCACTACTGGGGGCAATATTTCAATTTTTGAGAGGTTCACTTCGTAGTTAGTTATAAGGATGATGAAATTGGATGCCTCTTTTTAGGGCCTATTGAGGAGTTGGAGAAAATAGTGATAGACTGAGGGTGATTAATTATCAATTTAAAGTTAAGTGTGAAAGCCAGAGAACCCATGACAGCATATAAAAGATGCTCATCTGCTGCAGTGAGAGAACAGAAAAAGCAGATGAGCCATAACTTAATTCTCAATTTTAAGGGTAGCAGAGCACAAGGTAAGGTTAAAGTCTTCACTCTGGCAAGGCTGTCCTGCCAAGGTTAGGACACTGATTGTAAAAAAGTGAGACTTTGAGATTTGGCCTGGTAATAATACACTAGAAAATTCTGTATCCTCAAAATTTGTCTGTTATCCCTTGAACCCTCTGGGCCTACTGTAGGCCCATTCCTCCTTGTATAGTCTAATACTCACCTCTTTTTAAAGAAGATGCAGAAGTACTTGTCTTGGACAACAACAGTTATCTACCTTCATCTTTCTGGTCAGCAGACCAACAATCAGTGTCAGGTTACAATATAACTTAGCAAGGGAAGAGCTCTTATGCCAAAGGAGGAAAGGCATATACCTCTAAGAAGCTGATACCAGCAGAAGCTAGGAAAATATGGATCCTGTGGGTACTGAATAAAGTGGGACGGTGAGATACAGTTGGATAAGAAAAACTTATTGAGGTAGGAACATTTTCTTAAGATATAGAACTTTAAATCTGCAAAAGACACAAGAATATGATGCTTACATGCTGCTTGAATTTCCCTTAAAGCTTGGAGATGGTGATGGTCCCACTGAATGTAGTAGAGATGCCAAAACTGTCATGGCAGATGGTGGATGGATCAAAACACTAAGAGACGAGGGTGTGCTAGTGTGCAAAATCTGCCAGCCAACTATATTCTGTGTGAGAGTTTAAAGGACACTCCACTTAGCAAAGTGATAAGGAATACCCTGGGGAGAGGGTCCACAGCATTGTTGAGAGGCTCAGTGGTAGCTGTCCTCTGAGGCCAGGGCTGATAAAAGGGGTGCTATTATAGAACTGGGCTCTGATGCAAGAGGATTGACTAGAGCAGTGGTTCTCAACCTTCCTAATGCCGCGACCCTTTAATATAGTTCCTCATGTTGTGGTGACCCCCAACCATAAAATTATTTTCGTTGCTACTTCATAACTGTAATTTTGCTACTGTTATGAATCATAATGTAAATATCTGATATGCAGGATGTATTTTCATTGTTACAAATTGAACATAATTAAAGCATAGTGATTAATCACAAAAACAATATGTAATCATATATGTGTTTTCTGATGGTCTTAGGCAACCCCTGTGAAAGGGTTGTTCGACCCCCAAAGGGGTCGCAACCCACAGGTTGAGAACCGCTGGACTAGAGCCTGATATTATAAGTCAGGTAGGGGCACTTGCCCATCAGAAGCAAGATGAGAGCAATTGTAGTAATTCACAGCAAAGTTGGAGTGGCAGCCAGTCAGCCTGACCCACAGAAAGCTATGGAGATGGTTAATAGAATATAGTGTTCTTAGGGGAAAGATAGATGGACAGCCAATGATAATATTACTTAATCAAAGGAATTGAAGAATTAATGATCAGGAGCATGAGGGCAGCTACTTTAGTAGAAAGTCACAATTCCTAGCTCTGCTTCAAGACTTGATCTGGTCTTCAGACGTGAAAACCAGTGACTAAAAAGAGGCTGAGTATTCAGGACAAAAGACTTTCTGACACCATGACAACTATACACATTAATTATACTCCCAGTCACTTGCCAAAGGGGCCTATGGCTATTTACTTGGGAAACTGTACATTGAAAAAAAAAGGCATAAATAAAATATTTTGTGGACTATTGGATACAGTCCAAGTTGGGTTGTTTTTAGGGCCCTCAAATGTTATCACTGACCCCCTGTTATATATGGATATGAATAGTAAATGGTTGGTAGTTTGCGAAGAACTTGGAAGAAAAAAGATTAGAATATTAAAGACTGGGAAATTGGGGGAGCAAAGGCATGTGGATGGACCTGTGAAAGAGGCATGAAGTTTGAAGGCCTTTTATCACCTGTTATTTCCCACCAGAAAAACCTCCTTCATGGAACAGGCACTAGACAGAATGACTTGAACAGTCATGTCAGCCAGACTGTAATTGGCCACTTGATTTTGAGCACAATGGGCTCATATTCAGAGTATTCTTCATGACAGGCATGGGAAGGGGCCCCACAGCACAGGCTCCTACTCACCTGATGCAGCTATTACTGCTGCTGAATGTCTAACCTACCAACCTGTCCAACCTGGACCCTGCATAGCATTGTCCTTCAAAACCAACCAGACACTGTGGGCCCCCAACCCCACAACTCTAAAAGGGGGCAGTGATCATCTTGACTGGAATTGGTTTATATTCCAGGTATGGATTTGCCTTTCCTGGTGGTAGGGCCATGTGCATTACACTATCTGACACCTTATAGAGTGTTTTATTCACTGAAACAAGATACCACAAGATATTGCCTCAGACCAGGGCCTGACTTATATCACAGGAGGTATGGCAGTGAGCACATGACCAGGGGTCCACTTGTCCTGTCACATACCAAGCCACTCAGAAGCTATCAGCTTGTAAGGAAAGTGGAGTAGCCTTTGGCAGGTATGGCTAAGGAGCCACTTTGGAGGAGATAACAAATAGAGCACCATCATACAGGTTGTGGTAACATCCTACGTTCATTTACATGTTCATTTACATAGGCTGTGTTCCTAATATGTGGAATACTTGGGTCTAGGAACCAAGGGTTGGAAATAAAAGTAGCCCTGCTTATCATCATTCCCATGACCTACCTGGGGGTATTTGTGCTTTGTGTTCCTGGAACTCTAACCTCTTCAGTTCTAGAGGTCCCCAAAGGTAGAACACTTCCATCAGGGTATTCAGCAAGAACCTTTTACATTTTAAGCTATGGGTGCCACCTAGCCCCTGTGGATTCTGATTGCCAAGACATCAGCAGACAAGGACATGTGTCATCATCCCAGCAGGAGTAATTGACCCTGACTGTTAGGAGGAGAGAGGGCTGCTTTTACACGATAGGGACAGAGAAGAGTGCGTTTAGCACCCATGATCTAATGCGGATGTTACTTAGTTCTTTACTGTACAATTTTGATACAAAATGAATAAGTGCTACAGCTACAGCCTGAGAAG
Organism: Myotis brandtii; assembly: GCF_000412655.1. NCBI lineage: Eukaryota > Metazoa > Chordata > Mammalia > Chiroptera > Vespertilionidae > Myotis > Myotis brandtii. The sequence goes on along the minus strand of NW_005366833.1, from coordinate 3,033,284 downwards.
CACATGTTGACCAGGGGCTTAGGCCCCTTAGGGGTGAGGGTAAACCACCAAGATGTAAGAGGCATCTAGAAATGGGTAGCAAAGAAAGAAGACAGTGAGTACCAAGTATGTCCCTGTGACCAGCTGCCAAAGCTGAAGTTCTAATGTATCTCAATGACTGTCCTCTTGATAGTTTCCCCAGGAAAAGACACAAACCAGAAAGAATCGATGAGAGTTGCATTCTGAGGGAAACAAGTGGTTTTGAGTGGCAGGATCTGTGGTGAATCCAATCCTGCCATAGGACTCAGGCAGTGATGTCTGCTGCCCACCAGTGATGGCTGCTGAGCACCCATAGCTGGGTCCCTTTTGGGGAAATGCCCTGAGCTGAGTAGAGCTGCCTCACCCAAGTTTACACTCTCTCTCTATGTAGCCTGTGTTGAATGACTGGTCAAAGCCTGGGGATTCATGTCTGGCTGATTTGGCTCAATTTGGGACACTTTTCCTAGGCTGTTCCAGCTCCATAGGCCCCTGTGGAATTGTCTGAAACTATTAACAGTACTGTAGTTCAACTTCTCCCTCTGCCCAATCCTGCTTCTCCTGCTCCCCCAAAGAAGTTATTCCCAAATTAATTTCCTTCAGGTAAATCTCTATTCCAAAAGTTTGTTTCCTGAGAAACCTAAACTAAAACAGATCAACAAAATCTAAATCATAAAACACAAGGGATGCCGACTGCTCCCGGTCACGGTGGGTTAAGTTTTGTTAATTTCAGTTTTTATAGAGGGCCTTTTCCTGACGTTGTGTGGATTTGAAGGGAAGCCTACATGCATTCTGGTAGTCCTCTATTCCCTCAGTGTGTTAATTAGAGACACAGAAATTCTCTGAATTCCCAGCTGCAGGAAAAGTGTCCACTGAGGAAGACATTATCTTGATGTGGATTTGCATTTTTCTATGGGCTTATTTGGTGGCCATGCCAGCTGTCATTTTCAGCTGCTTTGAGTTGGCCCATGTTATCATTGCCCTCTGGATGCCATTAGAGAAACATTTGATTCAGTATTGTGTGCCTATTGTATGGGCTAGATATTTCGACACAGATTGTTTCATTTAGCTCTTGAAACAAGATTGTGAATGTGATATGATTCCTAATTAACAGAGAAGGAAAATTGAAACTCACTGAGGTTGAATACCTTTTTACTACAACTAGCTACCAAGTTTTAATAGTTCACATTCAAAACCAGATTCCGACTCCAAGTCTAATGTTCTCATCTCACCTTCATAAGAGAACCATTCAATGTATATGGACTTATATCTAGTGCCTGGACTAGGTCCGAGTGGTTCTCTGCATTAAACAACCATCTGTAATGAAGTGGATTCTCTTAAAAGCCTTTGAAACATTCCATATCCCTTTTCTAACAGACATGGATCCACTCTAAGTCATGGGTGTTGTTTTCTCCTTTTTTGGCAAGCCCCTAAATCCTGGTTGGGGATTTGCATCACTGTTCTGGTCAACTTTTCTGTCTTACATGAGGACAGCTCAGTGAAGTGCTCATTTATGAGCAGCCATAAATATGCAGTGGAGAAGCTCAGCAAACTCTTTCACTCTTATTTATTTATCTACTAGAGGCCTGATACACGAAATTCATGTGGGGGAGAGGGGTCCCTCAGCCCGGCCTGCACCCTCTTGCAATCCAGGACCGCTTGAGGGATGTCCGACTATCGGTTTAGGCCCCATCAGGCCTAAACTGGCAGTCAGACATCCCTCTCGTAATCCAGGACCCTTCATTCCTAACTGCCCGCCTGCTTGCTGCTAACCGCTCGCCTACTCGCTCCTAACTGCCTGCCTGCTCGCTCCTTACCAGTTGGCTAGCCACTCCTCAGAGCTGCTGGGGAGGCGAGACATCCCTCTCGTAATCCAGGACCCTTCATTCCTAATTGCCCGCCTGCTTGCTGCTAACCGCCCTCCTACTCGCTCCTAACTGCCCGCCTGCTCGCTCCTTACCACTTGCTCAGAGCTGCTGGGGAGGCGAGAGAGGCTCCCGCCACTGCCACTGCACTCACCAGCCATTAGCCCGGCCTCTGGCTGAGCAGCGCTCCCGCTGTGGGAGTGCACTGACCACCAAGGGGCAGCTCCTGCGTTGAGTGTCTGCCCCCTGGTGGTCAGTGCGTGTCATAGCGACCGGTCGTTCTGTTCGTTCTGCCGTAAGGGTCTCTGGGCTTTTATATATATACTAGAAGCCCATTGCAGGAGGATTCCTGCAAGAATAGGGCTTTGCTCCCGTCTCTGCGGCTCCTACCCCACCTGTCTCTGTGGCTGCGGCTCCTACCCCGCCCTTCTCTGCGGCTCCTACCCCACCCTTTTCTGCCGCTTCTCTCCCACCCGTCTCCACTACCTTGGCTCCGTTGCTTGGCTTTCTTCTACGGTGTCTTCAGTCTTCGCTCCCAGCCGGTATATGCAAATTAGCCGCTATCTTTGTTGGTGGTTAATTTGCATATCGCATTGATTAGCCAATGGGAGGCATAGCGAAGGTACAGTCAATTACTATGTTTGTCTATTATTAGATAGGATAAAAGTGTATATAATATAATATATATATACACACACACACACACACACACACACAC
>NW_005366833.1:3030328-3030594 GCF_000412655.1 Myotis brandtii | reverse complement strand
ATTCGTGCACCTTGAAAGGAACTGTGCACCGCGAGGCTGCAGTGGGCATGTGGGCAGGTCTCAGTCCATCCTCCACTCCCCACCTGGCTCTTCCCGCCACAGCGGCAGCCCCGCTCCTGCTGCCACTGCTCCTACGCATTGATGGCGCCAGCCCCGCTCACACCTGCTGATGGCGTGGAGTGATTGGGGCTGGTGCCAGCAGCAGGTGCAAGCAGGGCTAACGCTGTCAGTGGTGCCAGTGGCGGCTGCTGCCTTGACCACCTCTC
>NW_005366833.1:3026510-3030220 GCF_000412655.1 Myotis brandtii | reverse complement strand
AGCGGCAGTAACCATCAGAGGCTCTTCCTGATGACAGCAACCGGTGCCCCACCTTGGTCTGGCACCCCCGCTCACATCGCAGCTGATGCCCGCCATGTTCCACGCACACCCCCTGGTGGTCAGCGCACATCATAGCAACCGCCGTTCAGTCTATTTGCATATTAGGGTTTTAGATAGGTAGCTAGGTAGGTAGGTAGGTAGGTAGGTAGATAGATAGATAGATAGATTTGTTTGTTTGTTTTATTCTATAGTCTGTATTACTGGGAAAGTCACCCTGTGTAGTCACAATGTAAATTTGTAGACCCTGATTGGGAAAGGCTTGTTGGTGAAGTCTGATGCTGAAAACTAACCTTCTTCAGGAAATGAGCACCAAAGAGCTGTTATTCTCTGTAATAAGGAAGTTATAATAAGGATCAAGAGAAAAAGTAGTTTGGCAACTGATGGACAATGATCATTATAGTCTGAGTGCTCAAATAAAAAATAAATTTCAAAGCATGAAGAGTGGGTTTCTGTATTTTAAATACAGAATCTTGCTTTTCAAATGAAACTTTCAAATGACCTCCTGACTCAAAGGGGAAGGTAAAGAACAACTGAAGACAGTTATGTGGAGGAAATGAAATGAGATGGAAACTGCAGGATATGTCTTCTGGTGTTTTGTATTTGAAACAAAGAGCTTACAGGTATACATATAAGAATATGTAATAGCATATGTGTTGTATCCAATTAAAGTTTGGTGGCAGATTATCATCAATATCATTGGCATAGTCTAGAAGGCTCAACCTGATTCCTAAATGAAATCGGATCCTTTGGAAGATGATACAAGGTGAAAAATATAGGCCAACTTTATATGCTGACAATCCATGTGATTATTCACTTTAAAAATCTGTATATTTTTTAAAGAAAGGAATCACTTTGCCATACAGCATCCGATTTGGCTGGTGGAACTAAACTCAAGAAAGCAGCTGGTGAGACTGATCTCACCAGGATGGCAGATTCCTTGGCCATTCTTCAAAACACATGAAAAGAGAGAGCGTGACTTCTGCCATTTGCCCTGGACGTGTGTGACTGTTTATGTGGCTTTCAGGAGAAGAGGTGGTGGAGAAACAGCCCCCACTAGTTCCACACATGAATTTTGGCTTGATGTTCCTAAAGGATTTGAAAATTCTATACGCATTGTTGCAACCCAATTTATTTAAATAGTACTAAAAACACAAAAACCAAAGCCCTGTCCTTTAGTTGCTACATTCTATCGAATTTGCATTTAAACATAACTATCTTAGAAAAGATTTACCACAGCCTGATTTCTTCCTATTTCTATCTGGAACTTTTAAAAAAGTTTCTAGTTTAAAAAATATTATTTTTTATGACCAGTCATCTAAATTGAAAATCTCTTTAAAACAAAGATGTGCCTTTTTAGTGTTATTATTTACAAAATCATTAAAATATATACATATATTTTTTTATTCCTTCAACTCAATGTGTGTTGAGGGATTACTCTGGCCCAGACACTGTTCCAGGTAATGCGTAACAGCCTAACATAAGAAAAGTGCCAGAAACATAGTAGGAATTTGAGTAATTGCTGGACTGCCCTGCACACCAGCTTTTGGCCTGTGAGTGGTGGCACCGCTGCTACAGGTGATGGGGAAAATGAGTACTGTCGATAAACTACAACATTTTGCTAAGTGTTTAGTTAATTAGGACCTTAATGTAACAATGTACTTTAAATGGTTAAATGGAGATTCCTGAACTAAAAACATCTTGAGTAATCTAAAAGAATGCACCTCCTTAAATTCTTGTTGAACCAATTCTCTAAAACTAATTTCCCTTCTAAAAATGTTGGCTAATTAAAAATGGTAAATACATGTAGAAAGTATTAGTTTTGGTTGTAAGCAACAGAAACCAATGCCAGGTAGCTGGTGAGAAAAAAAATGAGATTTATTACAAAGAAATATGAGTTTTCTCATGAAATCTAAGGACAAGAATGCAGCTGGGCCTTAGGAATGAACTGAAGGAAGGACTCATGTTCAAGATCCATTCTCCATCTATGATCTCTGCTCTTCTGTGTTGCAGCTTAATTTCTCCATTTACAGACTGGCTTTCCCTGCTCCTTCAGTTTAGGAAACGATGGCCACTGAGAAGCCTCCCATTTCATTGATACAGACCCTCAAGCAGACTAGATGAGAGTATCACTCAATGTAAGAATTCCCAGTTCTCTGACCCACTTTGGGTCACATAATTCATTCTGGACCAATCAACTAAGACTGGATGGGGTGGGATCTCATTATGAGAACTGGACTGCTGGGACCTCAACCATATGGGTGGTTAAGGGTGGAAAAGGCAGTTCTCAGGAAAGGTTGACTAGGGGGCCTTTGAAATAAATTGTGCAGTCAACAAAGTAGTTGTTCATAAAACATAAATCTATGTTGTCTGCACTTATTGCACACTCACACACGCACTCACACACACTCACACACATATTAAGAATTTTGAGAAAATTTGGCAATAAACTAGAGTTGGCAAACTGACCCACAGGCAAAATCCAGCCCATAGCCTATGTTTTTAATGGCCCATGAATAACATTAAAAATGATTGTTAAGCCGAAACCGGTTTGGCTCAGTGGATAGAGCGTCGGCCTGCGGACTGAAAGGTCCCAGGTTCGATTCCGGTCAAGGGCATGTACCTTGGTTGCGGGCACATCCCCAGTGGGGAGTGTGCAGGAAGCAGCTGATCGATGTTTCTCTCTCATCGATGTTTCTAACTCTATCTCTCTCCTTTCCTCTCTGTAAAAACTCAATAAAATATACTTAAAAAAAATGATTGTTAAAAAGGGAGATGACTATGCCACAGAAATCATATGTGGCCCACAGAGCCTGAAATATGTATTGTCTGGCCCTTTACAGAAAAAATTTGCAGACTCTGCTCTGTAACATGGTGGGTGAGCAGACAGGCTTTCCGTCTAGTCTGCTGGGTACTAATCCTGGCTCAGCCACCATAAAGGGAGAGCTAAGGCAAGTTAGAAATCTCACTGTATCTCCATTCTTCATTGGTAAAATGAAAATAATAGCCCTGGCTGGGTGACTCAGTTGGTTGGAACATCATCCCACACACTAAAAGGTTGCAGGTTTGATTCCTGGTCAGGGCACCTCCCTAGGTGTGGGTTCAATCCCCAGTAAAGGCACTAAAGAAGGCAATCGATCAATGTTTCTGCCACATCGAAGACTGACTTTCTCTCTCTCTCTCTCTCTCTCTTTTCCTGTCTCTCTAAAAATCAATAAAAACATATCCTCAGGTGAGAATTTTTAAAAATGAAAATAATAATAATTATGCCTCTCTTATAGAGTGATCATACAGAGTAAATGAGTAAATCTATGTAAGTCATTTAGAAGAGGGCCTGACAGATGTTAAGAATGTTAATTATTATGTCAAATCATGCACAATGTCATACATATTTATAGATAAATGAGTATAAATATATACATTGGATAAATATACACATGTATATATAGGATATGTAGGAATATTTTCTTTTTGTGAATACAGTGGCCCATGAAATGTACTCTTAAAGAATATTGTTAAAAGGAAGCCTATAATGTGATAATTTGCAAAGAAAAGAGTTATTTTTAAAAAAGGAAATTCCATATATATGTAGATATATAAGTAGATATTTATAAATATACATAATTATTTGTATTTAATATCTATTAAATATA
>NW_005366833.1:3022750-3026486 GCF_000412655.1 Myotis brandtii | reverse complement strand
ATACTACATATATTTATAAATATAAATTAGTATATGATAAATATATTATACACATAAAAATACAGTCTTAAAGCAGGACAGAACTATATTTGGATGTGGTAGATTTCAAACCAATAACTCATACCAAACCAAATGATGTGAATTTGGCAGGGTCCTAAATGTTATTTCCTCCTTTAAAAGCAAAATTTTATTTTCCAACACTAACAGGGAGCATTTTTGTTATAGCAATACTAATGCTTCAAAATTAAATTTGAATATCTACAAAACTCCACTGATGTCACTTTGAACCTTTATAGTTCCGACCTAACATAATAGTATAGTATGGATATCTAAGCATGCATTAAAATCTGCATGAACACAATGATTGCATTTTATTCAGAAACCATGCCAATCTCAGTTTCTCTCCCCTCTTTTGTTCTCTTTTTCTCTCGGATTTATGTAAGTTTGTACACACTGTACACAAAGCCTTAGAGAGCATGTAAAGAGAAAAATGTATGCACAATCTATATTTATCTAAAGCATATTTTACATCACATACTGTTGACAAAAACACCCTTGTAATATTTTTATCAGAAATAAAGTCTAGGGGTAGAAAAGTATATCTTACTGACTTTATGGTACTTCATTTAACACATACAGTGTAAAGCTCCATTTGGAAAAGATCTTCTGAAAAAGGGGTTATCTCATCAATCAGGCACTTCCTGTGCATGTATTGTAAATAATAAATGTATGCCACATGTGTGGCTGGAGGAATGCTGAAAAAACTCTATTGGCATGCTGAGGAAATACAGCTAAAATAACTTCTACCAACTGGCTCATTCCACTCAGCAAAAACTGGGCAAGCCAAATTCATCAATATTGATTTCAGGTTTCATCAGCAGGGATTTTTTTTTTTTGAGTCAGACTCTTTTAGTTACATTTTCCATTTGACATTTCTCATCAGACTCAAAGTGTTCCCTGTGTATATGTCTTTTCATGTAATTTAAAACTGAGATCATCAAGCAACCTTTCCAACAGAAACAGTAGACGCGTTTGCTTCTTGAAGAAGTAAATTTCTATCTACCATTATATTTAAACCTTCCCATGCCAACACAGAATCCTTGCTTCCTCGTCACCCTGAGTTTTGGGGTAAAGATTATTACTTGTTTGTTTTTGTTTTTCATCAAACACACAAAAAGGTAACGTCTCCTTGTCAGAGCATTATGGTAAATACCGTGAGGCGCTGTGCTGGGGGATCACTCCGCTGGCTGCTGAATGGCACACAATCTCTAGCTAGGGCTTCTGGAGTATACCACTTCTGTCCACTTGACTCTAGAACAGTGGTTCTCAACCTTCTGGCCCTTTAAATACAGTTCCTCATGTTGTGACTCAACCATAAAATTATTTTCGCTGCTACTTCATAACTGTAATGTTGCTACTGTTATGAATCGTAATGTAAATATCTGATATGCAGGATGGTCTTAGGCGACCCCTGTGAAAGGGTTGTTCGACCGCCAAAGGGGTCGCGACCCACAGGTTGAGAACTGCTGCTCTAGAATGTGGATCCATTTGTGCCTCTCAGGGACTTACTTTTCTGGAGCTCTTCATATGATGAGGATAAAGAATAAACCACAAAGTAGCTCTTATAATGTTGAGATGAATGTAGAGGGTCAGGTTGTATGTTATACTCATCTTCTTGCACGCCCTCCTGACTCCCACCTTCTTTCCAAGAGGTCCCCCTAGTCATTGTTTTATACCCAAAATAAGCCTTAGAAAGAAGCAATGTGGTAAACTAAGAAACTTAACTCCTTAAAGAGGAGTAATATTAAAAACTAAATTACTTTGATGCAAAAGACAACTTCTCTAGTCACAACCATTCACCTCTCTGTGAATAGGCATCATGTACACTAATCCTGCCCTTTGATTGATGTCGGGATAGACACCTGACCAAAATTGGGCCAACTAGATTCTCTGTTTAACCACTGAGTGCTCCTACATCTGACCTCAAATCCACATGGGATTTCCCTTTCAAATAACAAAAATGTTATTTCAGATAAACAAAAATATGTGAGCAGACACAAAAAGGCACCTATTGTAAGATTCCATGTATAAGGGAGCGTCCAGAACAGGTAACGGAGCAGAGACAGAAAGCAGACCAGGGGTCTCCAGGGGCAGGAGGAGTGGGGAGTGAGTACTGTTGGAGCAGGGTTTCCTTTTGGGGGATGGAACACCCCCCAACTAGATAATGGTGATGCTTGTTCAGCATCATGAGTGTGCTTCATGCTCAGGAATGGTGCCATTTAATATACAAACAATAATTTCATTTATTTATTAAATTGAATGACCCTATGGAGAAACAAGGCATATAGAATAAAGAAGAATAGAGAAAAAAGAAAAAGACCCCAAAATACCCTGAATAATAAAAATTAAAAAATAAACAAGTGAATCACCCCATGAAGAAAAATAAAACAGAAAAAGAAAAGAAGAGGAAAAGGTCAACAGGGGGAGGGGGCGGGGGGGCGTTGCACAAGTGTTTCTGAGGGGAGACGGCGAGCAGTCTCAGCCAGTGGCTCTGGAGCTGGCCTTGCTAGGTTTTCAGGAGGCAGCTCCTCCTCTGAGGCAGGACCCAGGGCGGGTTCCAGGGAGGATTCCTCATCAAGGGGTGGTGGGGCCTCGGTCATGTCTGCAGGTGCTTCCCAGGCTGGCCCAGGCTCCACAGCTGCAGGAGTGGCTGCTGGAGGTGGCAGAACCTCTGGATCAGACTCCTCTAGGGACATTAGGTGCTGGGCCAGTGCTGGGGTTGTGAGAGGAGAACAGATCATCCATGCACCTGCTTTTCCAATGTGTCCCCACTTCCCCTATGAGGACATAACAGAAGCCAGAGCCTTCCAGAGAAGCCACAGCCCAGGACCCACCACAGGACGTCCTCCCCACTGGCAGTCCAGCAGGTGGTCTGGGGCCAGTCTTTGCCTCTGGCCAGCCTCTGGGGGTGCTCCCTGTGTGCTTGGCACTGAGCCCTCCCCATAAGCTCCCATGCACCTCCAACCCCATCCCACCCCACCTCCCCCACCTTTTCTCATCCTTGGGCTCTGCCTCCTGGGGCTGCAGGTCCTCTGGCCCAGTGTAATTAACATGGGCCTGGTGCTGCAGGTAGGCATCACACATTGGGAACCTCCTGCGGAGCCTGGGTGGCTCCAGGAAGGGGTTGCAAAGTGTGATCCATCTTGGCTGATTGAGCAGCTTCCAGGACGGAGATCTGCAGAACCTGATGAGCTTCTGGGGAGGGGTCCATCTCTGTCCACTCAAGGGCCCTGGCTCCCCAGACCCCCAGCTGGCCATATGCACTGCGGGCCTGCTCTGGCCCTCAGTAGTATGGCCACCTGCCCCCTCAATGGTGAAGGCAGGGCTGGGGTCTTCATCGACCAGCTGTTGTTTCTCTGTGACCCGAGTTGAGCTCTGCAATGACAGTGACCGGCAGCCGGTTCAGAGGCCTCAAGCCCTGCCCGGCCCTAGTCGCTGCTGCTTCTGCCCACTGGACCTTCTGCTCCCAGACCAGGCCCAGCCCTGTGTCTGCACAGACCTCCACCCAGGAGAAATGAGATTCACCTCCAGGGCTCGGGATAGACCTCAGGCAGAGGGCACCACCCACACTCTATGTCCACCCAGCCAGCCTTCACCTGGGGTGTGAACATGACTGGTCCACCAGGCTTCTGACCCCTCCCCAGCCTGTTTCTGCTCAGGCCCTTTCTATGTGAGC
>NW_005366833.1:3018667-3022724 GCF_000412655.1 Myotis brandtii | reverse complement strand
ATAAACCCACACACAGACACACGGAGGGGACATCAGGCTACTCAGGTGGGGTAAGAGTGGTGGCCCGGCTCCCACAAAACCACCCTGGGCCTCCCTGTGTTACCTCTGGCTCCAACCATGTCAAGGGCGACAGGGGTCTGCGCTGAGTCCTGAACCAGCGGCGGCCACTGCAGAACCTACTCTCATCACTGCCTCTCTTGAGGCCGAGGCCTCGGGACACAGGCAGACAACACGAAAACATGGTGTCCTCTCCAATGTCTTTATCCAAGTGAGATGGGAAGGGGCAGTTATAGAATGTGGCTGCCTGGTTACCATGGTTCCAGATTGTGTTAGTTTCCATCTTCAGGAAGTGAGGTCACCCTTAGGTCCCCTACCCTGAGCATCCCCTCAGACAAGAGCAGTGACCTCATTTCCTAGGGTTCCTTGGAGTTCAATGAGGAGTAAATTGTTTCATTAGAGATAACTCCTGCATAGTTATGGGCTAGGGACGTCTTGGTGCCTAGCTTTCTCAAGGCTTGGCTGTTCAACAATTCCTTTGGCTCCAATAAATTACTGCTTTTTGCTTAAATTAAGCATAATTGATTTCTGTTGCTTGAAACCAAAACAGATATACATACAAGATAATCAATTTAAGGCTTATTTTAATGTGTATATGTTGGGAATGGGGAAGTTGGAGTAACTGTTTGGGAAAATAGTGATGAAGTGAAAATGCTCGTATGGTGAAAGTGGTAACACACTTCATTGAAATGAGATCTAGTCCAGCTGTAGAACTCTACCAATCCAAATATTTTTAAAGTATGATTTGCTGAGATTTATGATGACCTACAAGTAACCTGGATACACTTCAGCTTTGTAGCTCCTCAAAGTTCCTAAAATACTCTGAATCAATAATCCCAAACCCTCCTTTTAGTATAGCTCTGTGTGCTGTATGCAGGTGGACCCAGGCTTGGATTCTTCTGTGTAAGAGAGCAGTGGAGTGAGAAAAAGTTAGGCTTAGTCTCATGCAGCCATCAGTAAAACCTTGGTGTTTTCTTGTCAAGTTTACTTTCCTCAAGCAGTCGTTAACTTCATTCACTTCTGTTGTACTTATTTATGAAATGTGGTTGTACAGAATATTCTGATGGTAAGGTCTGCATCTTATTCAATTGTGTCCCTAGTGCCAAGTAATTCTTGGCACAGGGTGGGTATATACAATGAGTACATCTATAACACAAACTATCTCACCTCAGTTTATATATTACTTGAGGTCCCCCAATTTTTTTTAAAAAAACAGAATTATTGTTAGTTGAATCAACATTTAAGTATATTAATGTCATGTGTTATTTCAAAGAGTTTTATTATAATTTCTTTTGTGATGGAAACAATCATCTCCAATTTATACTTCTGGTAGTTTGGGTTGTCATGTCACAGCTTTGCTTATGTCAAGGTACAGAAGTAGATACATACTTCTCACTTTAAATAATGTAACTTATCTGAATGTGATTCTAGCTGCCTAGGTTTGCACGTATAAAAAATTAAAGAAGAAAATTCAAAATAGTGGGGTGGGAAGTAGAGTAGAGATCCATGCTGCAGAGGAGGCTCTCAGAAGAAATTCATTGATCAATTAAGAAATCATGTCACAAGCCAGATTGTAGGGACGTCAGAGTTTCTTTTATTTTCATCTTATATATTCACAGACATGCATGACATATTCATAATAAACATGTTTTAAAATTTTAGAGCAAATTGAAGACAGTATTGTGAGTATTTTTGACATATAAAAATATAACTGCCACACTTAATTATATTTATCAGATTTGACTATATATTTTCCTAAATTGGATCCCTATTTATTTTATTTTATTTCAGAATAAAAATGAATGTCCTAATTGTGAAATCCAGATTCCCCTTTGAATCCCTCGTAAAAACGAGGGTACTATTCAAATTTATCACACTTCAAAAAATATGTTTAAATTCATCACAGGCTCCTTAACAATAAGAGGCTAATTGAACTCAGTGTCTTCTAAGTACCACCGGTTGGTATTTTCGTTGGTATTTTGAGAGAGCATTTTAATTACCACAATATTGAGTGAGATTAAAAATGGAAATGTGACCTATTTCCACAGAAACTTCAGAATGTACAGTGTTTTCCTGCCTCCTGTAGGAACGTGAGCTTTTGCAACCCTTTTACATGGAGGTCATGTATTCCTTTTAAACATTTTTGTAAAGCTTTTTGACTTCATACCCGAAACCAATTAATGGCCACTCTCTGTGAAGGGATGGGATGCACTGAGCAACGGGGCCATATGCCTGCTGTGACCCAGAGATTACTTTAATGATACATTGAGACTCAATTTAGAGATGGACCTTATTGCTTTTGAAGGATGATGGGTAGGTTCACTCATCCTGCACAGAGTTTAAATGATCTTTCATACTCCTGCACTGAAAACTAAATGAAGATAAAAGAGCAGCCTTTGTAAGGATCATTTTTATGATTTGCAGATTTAGTAATTGAATTAGTTTCCTAGGGCTGCCATAACAACGTCCCACAAACTAGATTGCTTAAAATGACAGTGATTTATTCTCTCACAGTTCTGGAGGCCAGAGTCTGAACTCAAGGTGTTAGCAGGGTTGGCTCCTCCCGAGGGCTCAGGGGGAGAAGTTTTCCCCTCCACCTCTCCTAGCTTCTGGTTGTTGGCAGCCATCCTTGGTCCTTTGGCTTGCAGCTGCATAACTCCAGTCTCTGTCTTTATCATCACATGACATGCTCCCTATGTGTCTTCTTTTAAGGACACCAGTCATATTGGGTTAAGGGCCCACCCTACTCCAGGAAGACCTCATCTTAACTAATTACATGTGCAACCCTATATCCAGAAACATAACATTCTGAGGTACTGAGGGTTATGACTTCAACATATCTTTTGGAGAGACACAGTTTAACCCACAATAATAATTATTGAAATCATTTTTAAAGGGGTGAGGTGCCTGTGTTATATATTATTAGAGAGGAATTATTTGATGAATTCCCTGGAACTTGGGGGACGGGGAAGGTATCTCTCCCCTAACCCACTTTGGAGGGTTCCTATTGAAACAGTGGGGGCTATTCATGTACTAGATGTACCACCTTCAAGTTCAGACCATCTCACTGTAAGCTTCCTGGAATCCTAGACACTGGCACTGCTCAAAGTGTTAGAAAACATCTAGTCTGTGCTTTTTATTTTATTTTAAAATTACATTTTACATTCAATATTATTTTGTATAAGTTTCAAGTGTAGTACTTTTCAAAGTAAGGGGTTTCTTATCAAGCTAGACCTCATGGGGCACTTAGTAGTTTAACAGAGAGAGCATGAGCTGCTTTCCCTGATGCAATGGAGGAGATGGTAGGGCCCTAATCACATCCACCCTCTCACCCCCAAACTCTGCAGCTATCTCCACCATCCGTGCATCAGAATCAGCAAAAAAAAACAACTTGTTAGCAATTTTGATTTCTGGGTCCTCCTCCCTCCCTGAACTACTGAATCAGTCTCAGAAGTGGAGGATTATGAATGTGGATTGTGAATACACTTCCCAGGTGATTCTTTGTGCTCACCCATGTTTACCGACTTCTCTTCTAATAATTTCATGGAGCATGGTTAAAAATCTCTGATCTAGCCCTAGCCAGAGTTGTTCAGTGGTTAGAGCATCAGTCAGTGCACCAAAGGGTCACAGTTTTGATTCTCAGTCAAGGGCAGGTACCTGGGTTGCAGGTTCCATCCAGGCCTGAATTGGGGGACATCGGGAGGCAACCAATTGATGTGTCTCTCTTACATCAATGTTTCTGTCTCTCTCCTCCGCCCCTCCTCCCTCCTTTCCACTCTCTCTGAAAAGCAATGGAAAAAAATGTTCTTGAGTGAGGATTAACAAAACTAAACTAAACAAAACAAATCTAGATCAACCCCTGAAGACAAAGAGACTGCTAAGCACACAGGCTGCCTGAGGCTGGCAGGCAGAGGAGGCTGGTCAGTAGCACATCTTGGCTCCTCTCCCCCGCCGCCCCCCCCCCCCCCCCCCCCCCCTCTCCTCCCCCCCCCCCTCCTTC
>NW_005366833.1:3008572-3018630 GCF_000412655.1 Myotis brandtii | reverse complement strand
CACCCACAATTCTTCTGGCCTCCAGCCTCTTTGCAAGTTGTGTATAGGAGGCAGCTCTTCATTTTGTAGCAGACCGGGGGAGAACATTTCCCATGCATTACGTATCAATAAAAGGTATTTCTTTTGAGGGTGAAAAATAAATCCGTTACTCATGTTTTCACCTAATAGAGCACTGTATTCCCCAGGGTCAACATTTAGGCGACTTGTAAAAATTGATCTCCCGAAGCTAATGGTTTCGGAGGGGAGGTGAAGATTTGGGTTCTAAGCCTCTTCTTTTCACTAATGGCTCAATAACAAGACTAAACTCACTTGGGACTGAAAGGAATTTCCAATGATGAAGGAGCATCTTAATAAGAAATGAGTGGGATAGTGCTGTAACCTTGAAATCTTGGCACTTTCAGTCTCATAAACCTGCCTACATTTCTGAAAGCGGCCTTTGTGCCTCATCTGGCACCCTGTGCGGGAGAGATCCCAGGCTTCTCATGAACTGAAGTGGCTGGAGTGGTGCGTCCGATCGTGTGAGGTGACACACACCAGGCCTTGGAGCTGCCTGTAAATGGAGGGCCCTCTTAGCATTCAGGATTGAACCCTGGGTGGGCAAAGACAAAGGAGCTCCTTCAACTTTTTTTCCTATTGGCCAGTTACTAGAGGCATGCGATGCAGGTTGGAAATGGATTAAGGAAGGGGGAACTTATTTCCATTAAGTAGAGGTGTAACTTGAGTTTGCAGTAGAAGGTAAAATAAGACAGGACTGTCAAACCTCATAATTTTCCACAGTATGAATCCCCCTTCAAGTCCTGCAGGGATGTGTGTACACGGTTTCAGCACTGGTCAATTAACACGCGTGCTCCTGCTGCTGATGTTCTCCTGGGAAGTGTGAAGGGTGCTGGCTCTTTCTGCATCCCTTGTTTGTTGGGAAGCGGCCCAATAGTTCCACAGAATACAGGCCAGTTCTTTGGAGAGTCATCCTCATGACAGATCTAGGAAGCTACCACATGTCTATTTCTTTTATTTATTTATTTTTACTTTTTTATTGAATTTATTGGGGGGTGACATTGTCTGTTTTTATAAGAAGTTGTTATAGGGTCTGGGCAAGAGCTGGAGGGAAAACTTTGCTTTCTGTCTTCCTGCCAGCTACAGATGCAGCTGCACTTTTATGGTAACAATGCCATCTGGCACCCTCCTCGGAGATGGATGCTCCACTCATGACCCAGTTGCGACAAAGAAACAGAGCCGCTACGTGTCGTGGAAGGCCGTGTCAGCACAGTGAGTGTGCCTTCTCTCTCTGTGGGCAGACTTTGAATGGGAAGCAGTAGCTGGCTACATAATTTTGAGGGGTCTCTTGTTCAAAAAGTGGGGGGAAATTTGTTGCTAAAATATAAAGCACTTTCCTTTCTTCCATGGTCTTTCTCTCAATGTGTCTTGCTATTTTTATTTGCTATTTAATGTCATTTTAAGTAAAGAAAAATTAAAAATTTAAATCATTGGCATGAATTTTACTCTTTATATTTTACAATATCAGTTTTAAATGGAAAGTTGAGAGCATTTAACTCATATGCACAAAATTACACAATGCATATTTTGTAAGTCATGCATGCTTGTGTATTTCATTTTTACCAGGATGATGGAATTGCTACAGATGCTAACTCAATTGTTTTTTATTTCACTTCTTGGTTTATCTTCATTGTACCTACACTGTCACCTGAGGCTTACCCATGAGAAGGAGAACTGAAAGGAAAAAGAACTATGGGTTGCCCTGTCTTTTCCTTTCTATGACATCATTTTCAGTGTAAGTGGTTGGCTAATACAGAGAAGTAACATGGATAAGGAAAGATGTCATAGTGTTCCTTGGTAATTCTTACTTGTTATAATACCATTGGATCCTTTCTGTGTTTGAAGCAAATTCTGGTTATAACAGAAAGCATGGCACCTCTGCTTACTTGGTACTTCTGCTTACTCAGTTGCAGACACAACATTCTTATAGTGAACTTACTTTGAGTGTCACTTACTTTGAATTCTGTGCTCATGAGCAATGCAAATGGGACAACATGAACATTGCTGATATCTCCTCTGCTCACGTGTGTGTTCCACTTACAAAACAGAAGTTCAAACTACAAATGTCATGGTGAGGGTAGAGCATTAAACCAAGGGTAGGTCCCTTCTGTGCACAGAGACCCGTGCGACTGGGCAGGTCACACACCCATGAGGCCAGCCTGATGGGAAGTTATAATCACAGAGTGTTTGGTAAGCATGAAATAAAGTCCAAACACTTCAGGAGATCTTAAGTGGCCACTATGGGGAATTAAGCCCAGGACATGTCCTAGCTTAAATAGCCTTCAGATCTCAGATAAGATGGCACCTTTTTAGAGAGGTTTTCCTAACCACCCAGTCTAAAGCAACTCTCCCTTCTTCATTTTTTCTCCCACAGCTGTGGTTCTCAAACTTAACTGTGCATCACATTGCTGAGTCTTACCTCCAGAGTGTCTGATTCAAAAGCTGAATGAGGTCCGAGAATTTTCTAACAAGTTTCCAAATGATGCTGATTTTGGTGATACAGAGACAGAACTTTGAGAACCACTGCTTTATTTCATCACTCTGCTTTATTTTTCTTGCAGCATATATCTGAAGTTTTCTTTTTATTTATTTACTTGTGTATCCCTAGGGCTTGCAATATGCCTAACTTGAATAGGTACTCAATAAATATGTATTTAATTAGTTGATGAATGCATGGCTGAGTTCAATGAGTGAATGGTTATTAGATGGTGGTGATTAGGGTAGGGTTGGGTCACAGAAATACTCGTACCTATGCCCACATAGGAGGCAGTGCTGGTCAAATTTCCCTCTAGGCAAATAAAATGCAAAGTTGCAAATATAGGGTCAGGGAGCAGTAATCCTGAAACATGATGTTAGGGAGTAAACTGGATAATTTAAATGGTGAGGATAAGCGGGGCTGCCTGATCCCCTTTCAGGCTTGGGTATTTGGCCATCGCTAAAAGAGAATTACATGCAAGGGTTCCTTTTGTCTATGGATGGATTCTAGATTCTTGGGGAATCTGCATGTGAGGGATCACTGCATGGCTTTTGGTTGACCAAAAGCAAATATTCAAGCTAGACCACATATTGTGATTATCTTTGTGTTTATGAACTGGGGTGAGCAGGGTGATCTTCCTGGGCAATCCCCAGGGGAATGACCATGCTTTCCCAGCCACCCCCTCTTGAGGCTGGCATGCTCTGACTCTGCAGCCCCCGGAAAAGCTGGAGACTTTCCGGGACATTTAGGTATGACTCCTGACATCTCATGTTTGACCAAATAATTCCTGAATCACTGAGTTGCTTCAGCCTTATATCTCTTAGCAATTGTCCAGCATTTTGGTCAGTTTGACCCGATTCTATTCTCTCTCTACATTTTTCTTTAAGAAATAGATTTTCATGTCATCTTAAAATACTCCTTTGAGCTGCCTTTCCAATGCCTTTGGCTGAAGCACATCATGAGGGGAGAAGTTCCTTTGAAACTCCTTGAACCCAAAAGAAAGTGGCAATTGTCTAACAGGGAATCAAGTTAAAGGAGAGGAGGAAGAGCCAAAACTCCACCATGGATATCTAAGAGTATTTCTGTGGCAAGAGTGGGCCCAGCAATGGCCACAGTAAGAGCAGGTCGAGGTGATGGGTGATCTGGGAAGCCCTTTAGCCTCTCTGGAAGAAGTCCATATGGATGGTTCTACAAACCCTAGTGTGTGAGACTCACCTAGTGTGTTTGATTGCCCCATCCTCTATTAATTGGAATTCACAGTATCTGGGGAAGTGTATTAGTCAGCTGGGGCTTTATAACAAAATACCACAGACTGGTTGGCTTACACAAGAGATGTTTATTTTCTCATAATTCTGGAGGCTAGAAGACGAGATCAAGGTGTTGGCACGGTTGGTTTCTTCTGAGGCCTCTCTCCCTGGCTTGCCAATGGCCTCTTCTCCCTGTATGTTCACATGGTCTTCCCTTCAGTGCTTGCCTGTATACTTCTCTTCTTATAAGGACACCAGTCATATTGGATTAGGGCCCACTTGACTTAATTTAACTTCACCTCTTTAAAAACCCAGTTGCCAATATACAGTCATATTCTGAGGCACTGGAGATTAGGACTTCATTGTTGGAATTTGGAGGGGACACAATTAGCCCCATGACAGGTGGAACCCAGGGAAGCTGTATCTCCAGGTAATTACGATATAGGCAGGCTTCAAGCCAATGTTTTGTAACCACTGCAAACACCTGCTATATCTGTAGCCCTGTCCACTGGCACAATCCTTGCTTTTCTTCTTTGCAAATGAGAGCTTCTCTGCCAAGCCAACTGATTTTCAATGGGATTGTAACAAATATGCTCCGGAAGGACTGGGTAACCCAATACCTTGTTGCCTGCAAATATAATCCGGGTTCATCTCTGGCCGGACTGTTGCTTGTCAACCCAGAGATTTTTCATTTTCAATGAACTATGTCCTCAAAAGAAAATCAGGTTTGGTCTTTGCAGAAAAACATGAATCTGAAGAGAGGTTATGAGTGAAACTTAGTATGCTGGAAAATGGATCAGATGTAGACATAATTGCCTATAATTTATTTTCTGTGGCTGCAGTTTGGTCTGCTCTTCAAGAATCCTCATTAAATCTTAAACCTCAGGATATACTTCCCTGTCCCCTAAGGGGTAGTGCAACACTAACAAGCATTTGCCTGAGAAGTCAATCTTCAGTATATATTTCCCTCAAATAAACCCTTCCTTTCTGCCAACTGTCAGAACTGTCCATATGGATACAAATAACTCATCTATAGTGGGAGCTGTTCTCTATGAATGTGTGTTTTGGGTAGGGAATATGGAGCTGAGGTGAGTTAGGATTAGCCTCCCTTCATTTGTCTGGAAGAGTTTAACTTGAAGAACACACTCCCTTTGCCATTTCTCGAGTTTATGCAGTAGTAAATCTGTTTCTAACTAGAGATAATATTCATTAGAGTTCTGTGGGGCAACAGTATTTTTTGAATTGTGCCTTGTATGTCTTAGGGTTGTAAAAATGATACAGTTCCCTGACTGATCCTGTTATACTGACAGCAGCAGCACTAATACCACACCCTCAATAAACAATTCACTATTTGTGTGGGAGATTAAGGCTCAGCCATCTCCAGGTTTTAATTTTGGACTAGAAGGAAGCCAAGACACAGGGGCTATACCATCCTTCTAGAACAAGCATGTGCATGTATGTGGGGTGGGGGTTAGTGCTCACAATGTCTGAGGGCATTCCTGGAATTTAATGGTGGGAAGCAGAGAAGAAAGACGTCTTGCGATGTACAGAAGAGCTTCACACAACAAACACGGATACACTAAAAATGCTTTTAATAGCCCTGTTGAGATATCAAGGGTGAACTTTAGTAACAGTGAAGATGGAATGAAAATCAATGTGGTGCCTCCTTTCACCCCTCCCCCCCAGCACGGAAGGCAGGCTAAATGGAAAGGCTGGTCTGGCTTCTTCCACCTAAATTGTTCAGGAGATCCAGAACAGAACAAGCAAGCAGGTCTTGGCTGCATCGCTCAGAAGCAAGCTGTGCCTGGGCTGTACTTCCCATACAAACTCGAGATAGGGCTTTGGGGATTTACTGCTGCTGGCCCAGGAGAGAAGTGAGGTCACTCAAGTATACATTAACCCCAACCAAAGAGCAATGTTGTCTCATGAAGGAAAGTCAGAGTGAAAGGGAATGGAGGGTTGGGTAGAGTGAAGATCAGAAGTACCAGAAAGGACAGAAGAATTTATATGTTTCTGTTTTTTTAGCTTTCATGAATGGAACATGGGAGACCTATTCTTCCTTATACTTTGAACTTCATCTTGTATAAATCTGTATGAGTACTTTCTTCATGACTTCCTCAGTTCCTCAGCATTGTCCTCAAAGAATAGGTCTTTACCTTTGATTCAATTAAAAAATCAATTTCTCCTGCAAAATAAAATCAGAAATATTGAGTTTAATTCCACTCACTGTTACCTTTGACCAAAGAGTTAAAGTGTATTTTTTAAAATATTTTTTTTTATTTCAGAGAGAGGAAGGGAGAGGGAGAGAGAGATAGAAACATCAACGATCAGCTGCCTCCTGCACACTCCATACTGGGGATCGAGCCCACAACCCAGGCATGTGCCCTTGCCTGGAATCAAACCCAGGTCCCTTCAGACCGCAGGCTAAAGCTCTATCCACTGAGCAAAACTGGCTAGCACTAAAGTGTATTTTTTTAAGTTCACATTGTTTCTGTTAAAGTTACCATAACTGATTATTTAAAGCAATAATTGTTTTTGCAAGCACTCTATATTTGTTGGTCATAACAGGACACTACCTATAAATTTTGAAAACAATCTTTACCTAAGTTTAGTTAGATTTAGAAATAAGATAATTTTTCCAATAATAGAAAGTACATATTTGTTCTGTAACTCAAGGTTCAAGACTATTTTTTACAGTAATGACCAGCAGTATGAAAACAATGTTGATTGCTTATTATGGAAATAGTTATTTCAGTTTAAAGTGTTATAATTAAGGAATGTTAAAAGCCTAAATTTTATTCCATTTTTTTTAGAGATTTCTATTTTCTCTGCACAGCCAGGATTCCAAATGTTAATTTATTTTCCCTTTGTGAAGAGAAAAGTATCTTCTTATATCCAAATCTTTCTTTGAACACAAAAGGAATAAATATATTCAAGTTTCCATTTCACAAACATTTATTGTTTAAAGTAGTCTTCTAGGTACATGGGAGATGAAAGATTAATTAGATGTAGTCTTACTATCTGTTAGGAAGTAGAGATAAGAACTGACATGGCTGGAATCTAAGGCAGGTGATATCTGTGCTGCAATGGAAATGTGGGGAAGAAATGATGTGTTATGGGTTGCACAGTTGTTCAAAAGATATGTATTAAGCATTTGCTAAGCCAAGGTCTCTCCTGAGTACTGGGGATACTATGGTCAACAAAACAGATATTGTCCCTGATCTCTTGGAGTTTGTAGGGTAGGGAGGACATACATATTCAGAAGGGACTAATTCTGTCTGGGGTTATAAGCAGCAAGAGCATTGCAAAGACCATGTTGGAATTTCTTAGGCTTGGTAAGAAGGAGCTCAACATGTTGAAAATATCAAAGGAAAAAGCATTCCTGACACAGAGAACAGAAGCTCTACGAAGAGACTTTGGAGGGTATATTTGGAAATGGAGAGTAAGTCCCAGACACTGGATTCAAGACACTGGAGCATAGGATGAGTGTAGAAAAGTCCATTGGAGATTATTCCCATGTTGTGAAAAATTCCTAGTGAGCATATTTTATTACCATTTCCTGAATCCCAAAGTGATAATACTTCTTAATAGTGGAAGTATTTCCTATTAAATTTTTTAAGGCTCACATTTTCCACTTCTTGTTGTGAGTAGTCATCAAAGTCTTAGAGCATTTTGATCAGGAGAATGCTATAATTATAACTGAGTTTGAGAAGAATAGTTTGTAGCAATAAGGCTGTTTAAGAGATATAAATTTTAGCCTGTATTGCCCCCTCTCGAGCCCTGATGGACAAGCCATGTTAGACATAGCATACGTGGGCAGTTAATTTATAGGCTATCAATTTAGTGGTGTAGCAAGAAAATATGAATGGGGCCCAATAAAAGTCTTGCTTTTGTGAACTTAACCTAAAAGAAATTTGTTAATTAACTATGTAACTGATGATGAAAGGAGACCAAGAAGTTGAATCTGAGACACTGAAATGCAAAGCCTCATGTGAGCCAAAAAATAGGGAGCTGGTGATAAAGAAAGTAGAACAGAAATCCAGTTAGTGTAGATAAACAGCAAAGGGCAGAGCCTCTGTGTGAGAAGGTGTGGTGATGCCAAGAGCAGTGTAGATTCATGCATGGCCTTGAGAGTTAGAGGGGATAGCTGAGAAATTCATGCAGGCAGGAGTCTGTGTTTTAGTAACTCCATGGATGTGGGGAAGGGAGGTTTACAAAGAAGGAAGAGTTTAATAGGACACTGAGATTTAAAGACAGTGATTAGAATAGTAGTGATTCCACCATCTGTATTAGAACACAGGAGTGAGGGAATTTTGTAGAGGCAGAAGGTACTGAATTCTGTCTTTGACAATTGAGTGGAGGTGCCTGTGGACTATCTATATGGGATAGATGTAATGATGAATGATTGTGTGAATCTATAATACAGAAAAGAGATCAGTGAAGGGGAAGAGAGCCTGTGTTTATGGTATGCCTATGATGTAGCAGGGACTGTGCTAAATGCTTTACATAGAGGTCTTCATTTAGTTAACTATCTCTGGGCAGGCCATGTCATTTGCCTGTTTGTTCTCAAATCCATCCCCTGAACTTTTCTGGCTCTGTTCTACATTGGAGAAGGCTGTCCCCTGTGACTTCTTTGAAAATGGCTCTGGCTAGGTTTGGCCAATGGAAATCATGGTGGAAGACTAGAAGGCATTAAACAGATACTTCTCTCCTTTCCACTACCTGCTGCATCTCCAGTATCAGCAGGTGCTGTATCTCTTCTATAGCACCAAATTCACACTAGATAGAAAAAGAAAAGAGGGAAAACAGGGTATATATGCTAGATGTGTCTGAATTTGCATTTAGGAGAAAAAAACTTGCCAGATTTATTTTATCCCCCTTTGTTGTATAAAATACAGGTGGTTTGGGGCTGTTATGGTAGGTTAGTGGCCTCTGTAGGGAATCAGTCATGTATCTTTCTGCTTGGCCACCTCTAGTCTAGCACCTGGATTCTATTCTCAGGGTCCCCTCATGGTCCAAAATGGTTGATGAAACTCAGCCATTATATCTGTGTTCTAAAAACAGGAATGAGGAGAGTAAAGGATTATCACTCAAATGTCTCAGCTTGCCTCTCATTGGCTGAAACGTATCACATGGCCAAAAGTACCTGAAAGGGAGTCAGTGCAACCGTGTTTTAGGTTGGCCATAATGTGCTTAGTTAAAAATCAGAGTTCTCAAGAACCCATGCCATCTTGAAGGGGAGAGCGGCCTCTTCTAGGAAGTCATAAGCACCACCACCCAGACAGGCCTTGGACACTGCCCACGACCCAGCAGCCACTCCAGCTAAAATCCTGCTGCCCCACCCACAGACCCACAGACCCTTGGACTTCCACCTCCAAAGGTGCACTGCTCCCACAGTAGTAAGTGCAACTTCCTCCCTCCCCAGCAGCAGAACGCTGGATTCCACATTTGCGCGTTTCCAACATTCACGTGTTTCCAGCGCACAGACTTCCAGGGTACACCACTCCATAGGCAGCTCTTGGATGCCACTATGAACCCCTGCTGGGTGTGATTTTGAACAGACAAGGGTGCGCTGCCCGCAGTAGAAATTCTAAATTCCTTCTTCCTGAATAACTGCCCACAGACAACCCAGCTATGCATCTTTAGCGCCAGGGCCCCTCAGAGTGTGTCAGAGTTCTGTGCCAGCAAACTCACCGCCACAGTCATGCATTTCCAAGGAGCAGGCAACCAGAGCCCATCTATCCACAGGGCACTCGTGGGAGCTGCTGCAAGCCCCCGCTAGGTGCGATCTTGGACAAACAGGGATGCACTCCCCCTGGCAGTAGAAATTTTGAATTCATTCACCCTGGATACCTGCCCACAGACGCCTCAATTAGCTGGCTTCTGTGTCAGGGCCCTTCAGAGTGCGTCAGTAAGCCACGCTGGCAAACGCACTGCTGGTTCCCCTGTGAGCCGCCACTGGGAGCGCATGCCTATCCACTACAGGTGCAGCAGCAAAAACTGAGTCTGCCCACCCCACAGCTGCAGAACTCTGGACACTACAGTTGCACGCTCTTCCAGTGCCACTGAGTCCCCGCTGGGCATGCGTGACTTCAACCAAGGGCATAAGACAGTAAAAATTGGGACACCCCCTCCATGGCTACTGCTGACTTCTAGACACTGCAGTTGCGCATTTCCAGCTCACAGGCCTACATCAAGAGAACCCAAATAGCTCAAGTAGGGAGCTATGCTAGATTACCAAGCCCAGGAGACCTGAGAGATCACACCAGTAGCACCATCCC
>NW_005366833.1:2999067-3004082 GCF_000412655.1 Myotis brandtii | reverse complement strand
GCAGACAACAGGGCGTGAGGGTGAGGGCAAGACTGGGGGGATAAGGGGACAATGGGGGAATAAAGACACATTTGTAATACCTTAATCAATAAAAAAATTTTTTTAAAAGATCAGAGTTCTCTGCCAGACCTGCGTGGCTCAGTGGTTGAGTGTCAACCTATGAACCAGGACATCACATTTCGATTCCTGGTCAGGGCACATGCCTGGGATGCAGGTTCAGACCCCAGTGGAGGGCGTGCAGGAGGCAGCCAGTTAATGATTTCCTCTCATCATTGATGTTTATATCTATCTATCTCTCTCCCTTCCTCTCTGAAATCAATAAAAATTTATTTTAAAAAAATCAGGGTTCTATTACTGAGAAAGAGAGCAAATGGACATTAGGCAGCACCTGGATGTCTCTGCCTCAACCTTGAGGTAAATAGTACCCTCATTTTAAAGATGAGAAATGGTTTGAGAGGACTTTAAAAGGTCTCACAGGTATACACAGGAATGCTGGTATTTCACCCCAAGCCTATCTGACTCCAGGGTTCATAAGCTTTTCTTTACAATAAGTGTAGGGCCTGAGAGGTAATGGGGAGTTCACCACATACGGCTAATGGTTAAAGCATGAGAGACGATGTGATTTTGTGGGAAGGACATAGGAGAGAAATAAAATCCAAAGGGGCCGAGGAAGGCCTTGATCAAAGGTGGAAGATGAAGGATCATTTGGGGAAACTAGATGGAAGAGTGGAAGAGGAAGAAAGCCAGGAAACTAAGGTGTCAATCAGGAAGGCTCGGGCAGAGGCTGCACTGCAGTTCAGGAAACGGGGGTTCAGATCTCAGATCTGTCATTTTCTGATGACATGACCTTGAGTGTTTCTTCCACAGCCTGCACTTAATTGCACTCATTTCCTAGCAAACAGAAATCATGGTCAGGTCACTGCTGCAGAATGTCAGGGCAGTTTATTTTTAAACACAGGCACAAGTAATATTGGTGAGGAGGGCATTCCAGAGGTTATGTACCCTGAGTTAAGAGCACTGCTTGCTAAATTCCTGCTCTCTTAATAGTTTCCACTACCGTGGATGTGACCGAGGAATAGGAGTTGTAGTTTATGATGCATGTCTTAATGCTGGATCACTATTTCTACCTCTATTTACAAAACAAGTGTGGAATAGTCAAAGGCAGGGAGAGGTCAAGCCATTTCCTCCCGTGATTCACTGCAGAGTAGAGGCACTCTGATGCAGCAGAATGTGCCCGGGCCTAGAATGGGTCTCTGACACTGGATGACTTCAGCTGTTTATCCATCTCCTTGCTTTCCTCTTTCCTTGGATGCCCCCACCATTGAACTTGACTTGAGGGTCCTTTTCTATGATTTGGGAGATGTTGTTATTGCATTGGCTCTCTCTGTGGTATATTGTTCAGTGCTGTGCACATTTATAGCTTGCATAAATATTGAATAATAATAAATAACTACAAGGGAGGAAGAATATTATAGGCTGGGGAGAGTGAAAGATGCTGAACTCATTATTCGAGGGCCAATCTCAGGCCTCTTGGCTATCTCCTTCAAAGAGATTTGTTTGCCAGCTGTGTTGAGAAATATACTTTCCATATGATGAGCCCAGAGAAGCAGCCAGTTTCCCTACAGAGCTCCTTCAGAGCAGCCCCAGGAGGGCCCACAGGATCGTTAATGGTGTTTCAGAGAGGATAACCCCTCACACCTCCCTGGCAGCTGGGTTAGAGGAAAGCCCTGGGGAGAATGGCTGTAGCAAGATGATGAAATTAGAGGAATGGGATGGATTCTTTTTATTTCATTTTCTGATTCCATGTGCAAACAGGGAAGCTTTCCAACCACTTTATGGATGCCTCATCGACTGAGAAGGTCACTTGCTTTTCACTTCACAATGATCTTGGCTCAAGGAGGGCATTTCTCATTTAATACGTAATCCAGGTTCAGTGTGTCAATCAGAGGCTATATCTCCTCCATCTCAAGAACTGGTTTTTCTGTTTGGTGTTTATGAACCAGTTAAGAGAGACAATTGAATTCTTAAATTTAAACACAATAAAATATTGAGTCAATATTTACAGAGCTGGGAGATTCGGAGGAACTATAATTGAAAAAAAAGCAATACGAAAACAAGTTGGACTAACCTTTTTGTAGTTCTGACTGACTACAACCCAGCCCAGCAAAGGGGGTGTTTAGTAAATAAAACTAATGCCTATTTATAGCATGATCAGTATCTGCATGTTGTACAGAAAATGTTTCCATTGTTTGTGAACAGATCATTTTCATTCACTCAGAATGTATCCACCTTGGGATGGGAATGACTTTCTTCCCAAATCTGGAATAAACAAGAATGAGCACTTGCCTTGCCCACACATCTCCTCACCTTATTTCTTTTTTAAAAAATATGTTTTATTGATTTTTTACAGAGAGGAAGGGAGAGGGATAGAGAGTTAGAAACATCAATGAGAGAGAAACATCGATCAGCTGCCTCCTGCACACTCCATACTGGGGATGTGCCCACAACCAAGGTACATGCCCTTGACCGGAATCAAACCTTGGACCCTTGAGTCCGCAGGCCGACGCTCTATCCACTGAGCCAAACCGGCTAGGGCGCTCACCTTATTTCTTGATAGGCCCTTGGGATAGCCCACCTGTGGCTGAAACACAGGAAAGAGGGATGAGGAGGAAGAGGATGGTGAACTGGACATAAGTCAGGAGCAGGAGATAAAGGTGGATAGAAATGGTGGATTTAAGAACAGCAGCTCAGTGATGGTCTTTTTAGATGTCAGGGCTCTGGAGACCTCGGTGTAGGTTTGACTTCCCAGTGTGGGTCTGCAGCAGCTGGCCCCACAGGTGTACTCCCCAAGAGAGTTCAGAGACCCGGAACTATTTGCAACGAAGTTTTGAGAATCCGATTTTGGAACCCAGCTCTTTTCTAATGGCAGCTGATGATATAGTATGAAAGCTTTTCTGACTCATCTGTCAATTATCTCCCAAAAGGAAGTCTCAGCTTTTAGATTCTTTTCTTTTCATGGAAGACTCATTTCCAGAACTGAACTGGGACGCCCTAGAAGGGACTCTCCCTGATTATTTAATAGAGAGACTGGCCAAAGAAACTGCAAGTGTCTCACCCAGAAAAGACTATTCCTGGTCCTTATCCGACGAGAAAAGGAACTCAACTCTCAGAAAGGCCCCTGCTGACCCCCTTAACCTACAATAGCCCTCCCTGTATCCCTGCTCTTGGTTGGTTTCCTTCATAACACTTCTTACAACTTGTAATTATTTTACATATTTGTTTGTCTACCATTTTGGTCTGTTTCCTCTCCTTTGTCTAATTCAGCATTGTCTCCCTAGCTTTGGGTATAGTACCAGGTATGCAATTAATGTTCAATAAATATATGTGGGAAAAAGAGAAAATAGGACAGCACAGGAGACTCAGTGTTCTTATTTTTTAAATTTTATTTTCAATTGAAGGTTCCCTCGCCACCACCTCTCCAAACACACATACACACACACAAGAGAAAAATAAGAGTGGATAGTTCAACTTCCAGGCATTACTGGTAGGTAGCAGCAGACTGTAACTTCAGCCTGGAATTATACAGACTTTGTTCTTAACTGGCTGGCTACTTGGTGATGTGCTGAGGGGTCGATTATCTGTCAGTCAGCCTCCTTGGGTTAATGTCATGAGGGGCTTCCATTATGTTTTGAAGCAAAACAGGCAAACAAAAAATGGTCCTGAATAAAACAATTCCTTGCTTCTAGCTGTTTGTCAACTTCAAATATATAATATAAAAATATCTCTTCCAAACCAGACATTCAAAAAACTAGAGACTTTGTTGATCCAGAATAATGCCATTTCATTCTCTTTCAGACTGGTACTTTTGCAAGATTTCTTAAATGGGTTGTGACTAACCATACATTGACAGATATACTCTCAGTAAATCAATAAATGGCTCTGCCTCACCTCATACCATAGAATTAAAGGGCATCTTCTAAAATATTTGCTGCACCCAGTGTACACATCAAGTTTACCAACGGGGTGAGTAGAATATAGGCAATAGAAGTTGTGTAGTATAAGAAGATCCGGTTAAACCCATCAATGTTTATTCTGATGCAGAAGTTATATCAGTTTTATTCTTGAAGAGGCAGGAAAACAAAATGCAGATTCTGCAAGAGAAAAGCCAGTTAACAGTCAGTGGAATCAAGTCCAGGGCCTGTGGCAGGAGTTTATAACACTGGTATAAAGTACTCTCAGTAAGAATTTAGCCACAGCTTGAATTTAGGACAACATTCCTCAGAATACTTCATTATCGACAACGCTTCCTATGTGGCCCAATGGGAGTTATTTTTTAAAGCATTTGGTCAGTGATCAAGAAAAAATACCATCCTGTTGTTACAGCAAAATAGAAACTTCCTCTCCCCTTTCCTATCCACTAAAGGAAGTTTGTTGTTGTCTGCTGGGTGTCTGCTGGGTGTCTTATTTTTAACAATAAAAATAAGAAATATACAAATTAGGAACTTCCAGTGCCAAGTTTTTAGCCTAACTTGATAATGCTGTGGACTTTATTGCAACTCCCAGGTGAATCTGTCCAATCTGTTGGACAGATTCTGGGTAATGGAGGAAGGGAAGAATTGAGGAGCATCAAGACTGGTGTGATTAGATTTTCATTAGGAAGTACAGAAGGGAGCAAGATTCCAAAAATATGGAAAGGAGTGGAGATGCTGAAACCAATGTGGCAAGTTTGGGACAGTACCAAGTAAAGTAAGAGAGCCTTTGGGGACAATTACCCCTGGTGTAAAATTGTGATACAAGGAGATGTAAAAGAGGATTTTAAGAATTTGGTTATATATTATGAATATACTAGAGGCCTGGTCACAAAAATTTGTGCACTCAGGGGGGTCCCTCAGCCTGGCCTGTGCCCTCTCGCAGTCTGGGACCCCTTGGGGGATGACCACCTGCTGGCTTAGGCCCGCTCCCCGGGGAATCGGGCCTAAGCTGACAGTCAGACATCCCTCTGGCAGCCTGGGAGC
>NW_005366833.1:2963858-2998416 GCF_000412655.1 Myotis brandtii | reverse complement strand
GCTGCCGGCCACCATCTTGGTTGGGTTAATTTGCATATAGTCACTCTGATTGGCTGGTGGGCGTGGCTTGTGAGTGTAGCGGAGGGATGGTCAATTTGCATGTTTCTCTTTTATTAGATAAGGTTAATTAAAATAGTGGGTTAAACAAATTCTGTTGCTAAGATGAGATGAAAAGTGGGCATTAAAGAGGGCAAATTGGCACGGTATTAACAGGCACCATGTCTTAGAGTCTATCAGTTCCTTAATGGTTTTTCTGGGGCAATCAGGGAGGAAAATTTTGGTGAAGACATTTTGGGAAGTTTTGTATTGTTTTTGCCATCAGGATTTCTCTTGTCCATGGTATTCTTCATGGAGGTTCCATTTTCTAGGTTGTCAGGAATGGTGCCATGTTTTAAGACTATCCTGACATGATATCAGAGGATAAATTTCTTGAAACACTTTAGTAAATCTTACCTCAAGTATCATAACTGGGGTAAAAATAAAAATAAGAAATATACAAATTAGGAACTTCCAGTGCCAAGTTTTTAGCCTAACTTGATAATGCTGTGGACTTTATTGCAACTCCAAGGTGAAGAACTGTCAACCTCTTAATCAATGCAAATCTTTCTGACCTTTCTGTGGCTTCTCAATATCTAGCCTCTTTTCCTTTTATTCCTTTCCCCCATTGAAGAACCCTTAATGTTAACCATCCATCACAATGTGAATCACTCACCTTCTCATAGTTTTTCTACTTCATCTCACTGCATAGGGTCTGCCTAGCCTTAAAATACCAGTTTCCACAATGTATTTGTAACCACTGGATGTTGAGTAATTAAAAAGCACCAAGGATAAATTTATGCTAAATTTCCAAGACCAGTAAAAAGGAAGATAATTTCAAAATGATTCAAAGTACTTCCATCTCATACCTTCATTTTGTTGGTTACTGCTCTGTATCAGTTATTTATAAAACTAAGATTTGCCAGGCACTATGGCTCCTAGAAAAGGTTCCTTGGTCAGCTCAATTGAGTCTAATACATTTGTGTTAAGAAATCTAAATTAAGTGTCTTACATTCAAGCAAGGAAACAAACTTAGAAGAGTGATATCTACTGAGTATGCCTGGTGAAGTCAGTTAATGGAGGGACTCATCAGTTATTAGATTTCCCAGGCTTCTTATTTGGCAACATTTCACTCCACATATGATCAGTCTTCTCTGGTTTATGCCACTTACTAATGACATAATATCTCCACACTTAAGAAAACTTCATTCTGCCCTTGATTATGATTTTTTTAAAATTTTGTTTTATTGCTTAAGGTATTACAAAAAGTATTACATATGTCTCCCTTTTTCCCCCCTTGATGTTCCCCCCAGCCTCCCCTACCCCTCAGTGTCTTGTGTCCATTGTTTATGCTTACATGCATGCATACAAGTCCTTTGGTTGATCTCTTAAACTGCCCCCCCCTCCCCACCCCACTCTCCCTGGCCTTCCCGCTGTAGTTTGACAGTCTGTTTGATGCTGCTCTGCCTCTGTATCTATTTTTGTTCATCAGTTTATAATGGTCTTTATTATCCATAAATGAGTGAGATCATGTGGTATTTTTCTTTCATTGACTGGCTTATTTCACTTAGCATAATGCTCTCCAGTTCCATCCATGCTGTTGCAAATGGTAAGAATTCCTTCTTTTTTACAGCAGCATAGTATTCTGTTGTGTAGATGTACCACAATTTTCTAATCCATTCATGATTATGATTTTTTAAAATCAAATAAGAAAAGATTGGAGATACCATTTGTTAACACTCTCCTGACTCATTTTAATCACAAGAGCAAGCCTTTGCCAGTTAGTGCAGGCTAGCTAACAAATCTAGAAAAATTTCAGAAATTATATTTTCAGATATGCCTTTTTATATTTTCTCATAGAGACCTATTAGAGTTATGGTTGATCTCCTCAGTATATATTTTATGTACCAGTTTTCCTTTCAAAATTTTTACCTCTTAGCCTTTGTGCTGTGTTCTGAGTGATTTAATCGATTGTATCTTCTAATTTGCTAATTATTTCTATAATTATGTCAAGTCTATTGTTTATTCCATCTGTCAGGTTCTTAAAAAGATAAGTTCTAAGATTTCTATGCATGAATTTATTATCATTTGCTATGGTTTTACAACCTTCTGTTTTTGTTATATAGATAGGATTTTTCTCAGAGATTTTTAGAAACCCATGCTTTAAAATTACTTTATAATTTTATTTTCTTGACTGTCAATTTTTTGGTTATGGTTTGATAACTATCTTTCCCAGTGCTAGATTTTTCTGTGTGCTTTGTAAATTCGGTTCCCAAGGTTCCTTAATTGGGTATTTTCCTTTCAATTATCCATATGTTGGCCCCTCCCATCAAGGGCTTCAGTGAAGACTTAGCCTGTCCCTCAGTGATACACAGGTCAGAAACAGGTCTGACTTATCAGAGTAGAGCTCTTACCTGCAGGAATGTCAGTTCCAGACTCCCAGCCAGAGCAGGGCCTTGCTCAATTCCCATTGTTGAGGGTGTATGTGCTCCCTCCCTTCTCCATGAAGGAAATCGGACCTAATAAGGCAGAGAGTATAATCTCAGATCTCCACCATGCTGTGTTTGATCTCTGGTCTCTATGAATACGATTTTCTAATTTGTAGCTTGAGCTTATTGCCATTTCTTTGTCTTATTGAAATAGAACTTTAGTTCTGTCTTCTAATTTGTTGTTGTGGTGGTGGTGATGGTGGTGGTGGTGGTGATGGTGGTGGTGGTGGTGGTGTGTGTGTGTATTTACCAGTAAAGTGAAGTGAAAGAAAAGGGTCTCATTCAGCCACATAGGTAATGATTTTTCCTCCCCATCCCTGACATTTTTAGCCATTAAAGGTAATAAGGTAATAGTTTTCCTTGGTGCTTGACCAGAAATCTGAACCTCAATTTAAGGATAGGGTAAGAAACTTCCAAGAGATCATATGACGTGTTCAAAGTTGGATATTAAGTAGGTGTAAAAGTCAGTATTTTAAATACACTAGGTCTTCTGGCCTCTGTGACTACTAAGTACAGTTATTAATAATCTGTTAAGGTTTATTATAAGTTCTCCTATTTCATCTGACAAATATTCACATGTCATTGCTGGATCCATTATTTCTTGGATTGGATTCTTACTGTGTGAGACTATGAGGATTCTCCCCATAATTTCCACTACATAGTGATGTGTATAATAGCAGTAGTGTGTTAAGTGAGTGAGGCTAAAACCTTTTCATATATGTCTATTACCAGCTCATGCTTCCTTGTTTGTTATGGCAAATCATCAGTAGCAGTAGGACTCCATTTTAAAACTTGAACTAGGTGAAAAAAGGTGATTCCATGCCATTTTGCCACTTTAAGCCTTGAAGATAACTACATCAGTCCCACTCAGTGCCCTGAAATGACTTAGAGAGTCAAAGATGTAATATTTATGAGGGAGAGTAAGGCCCTTCACTTGGGGCAGGGGGACGGGGTGTCAGGGAAACTTAGGAGCAGGCATTAAATTGTGATGTGTGAACTTTGTTGTTGGGCCCTCCAGACCACTTCCCACCCCCACCCTCTCTAGTGATAGGAGCACTCTCCTCCCCTCAGTACACATGCCTGAGCCACAGGATCTGATTCACACCTTGCATTCTACCTGTCTATAGGGGGCGTGGTGGAGTTATCCAAAACAAATGCTAGGGAGCCCTTCACCTGCAGAGGCCTGAATTTGGGAGTATAATCTGGCTCCTGCCTACCTGTTTATCATCACAAACTGCCACACACTCTCTTAACTTTACGCTCTAAGAACATAGACTAATCTCTCTCATATCTGTGTCTTTGCTCATACTCTTTCCTACAATTCCACTGCCACACTACATGTCTTCAAACCAGTCCAGCAGACACATGCCTACCCATCTGTCTAGTGTGCCCTCACGTAAGACTTTCTCCATCAAGTTTTCCCTGATTCCACCAGGCAGATGTAGGGAGGCTCTGCCCCTTATGTGCACATGGTACATACCTCCGTCATTGCAGTCGCCACTTCTGGTGTGTCTGTACCTGTCTGTCTGGGCACTCTGTAAGAGACTGTGTTGCCTCACCTTTATTTCCCCGGGGCATTGCATAGACATTCAAATGCTTGTTGACTGAATTACTATGAACCAAGGCATCCAAAAAAACATCCCATGTGCCTTCAGTAGAGCCAGAGGCTAACTTTGGGTTGAGAGTTAAGAAGGGAACCCCTAGCTCCAGGACACACCTTTGTTCAGTCACAGACATCTTAGTATCTCTGAATCAGAGCATAACTTAGCATAACAACTGTGAGCACAAGAGAGAGATGGAACCAGGTTGTTGGTAAAATAGCAGCTGAAATTGGGTTTGACTTCATTGAAACCTAACCCTCCAGAAAGGAATAAACTAGTTTACCTCATTTGGTCAAATAGCCTTAGTGAGGTCATACTTCTTAAACGCTCACCAGATATTGAAACATGCAATTTGTTAACAGGCAACATCTAATAATTAACAAAAGAGCTTTTTTTTTTCTAAGTCATTGAAGCCTTTCGGGTACAAAAGCTTCTCCTCTAACTATTTCGAGCTCCCTCCTCCCTTCCCCTGCCTGTGTTGACAGTTAACTTGGTTGAGTTACATTCAAAAACACTGTGACAGGTGGGTACACTTTAGCACATGAGTTTCTACTGGTCTATGTCCAAAGAGGATTACGGGTAACCAAACTCTGAATTTGGAAGAGGAATGATGTGTCCCTAAAATCCCCATTTTCATAGTGTCCTCATGGGCTGGGGCCAGGGGTGTGCTGTTCAGCTGCTGTGTGGGGTGGGTGTCCTGCACAGCCTGGTCTGGAAAAGTCTCCAGAAGCACAGATGTGCTGACAGTCCTCGTAGCTTCCAAGTGCCCCTCTGCACAAATACTCTGTCAACTGCACACAGGGGAGAGAGAGTCAAAGTGGCCAAACCCGTGGCTCATTGTGATGTTTGCTGGAGGAAACAAGGGGATGTCAGCTTTCTTCCACAGTTGTGGATTTTTGGATGCGCTCTCAGAATGTGGAAAATAACTATCTTCATTTTCTGTCACTTGCATCCTCATTATGCTTTTCTCATAATTTAAATGCAGTCTTTATTGAGTAGTATTAGTTCTGAGTTTTTTAAAAAATGTGTTAAAACTCACTCTTTTTTGTAGATTTTTATTTTTTAATTTTTTTTATTGATTTCAGAAAGGAAGGGAGAGAGAGATAGAGATAGAAACATCAATGATAAGAGAGAATTGTTGACCTGCTGCCTCCTGCATGCACCCTACTGGGGATCAAGTCTGCAACCCCGGCATGTGCCCTGACCAGGAATCAAACCATGACCTCCTGGTTCATAGGTTGATGCTCAACCACTAAGCCATGCCAGCTGGGCTGTTATAAATTTTTAAATGTTCCTAGTATGTCAGAAGAAATAGATTGAAGCTTGAAGAGGTGCCAGGGCTAATGGAGATTTTCATAGACAGAGAAACTGAGGCCAGAGGTGCTGTGACTTCTAGAATATCATCTGATGGCAGCACCATTCTGAAAGTGGAGTGTGAACTCAGGTCTCCTCTGTCAGGCCACAGGGCTCTTTTTAAGTGTACCAGGAAACTTGACATGTTTGTGGTTATAGAAAGTCTTAGGTCATGATCTCAACGAAGCAAGGCTCTTTAAAAATATTTAATTAAATTAGTTTGTCGACATTATAAACAAATGGAAATCAATCTGGATCTAGGTTCTGAGTGTTCTAAAGTGTAACTTACTTTTAGTTTTTGTTGATGCTATTTGCAACAATGAATATATCTACAAAATAGGTAGCGGACTCAAAAGAGAATGTTATTAGTGGAAATAATTTTTTCCCTTCCACAACAGGTATAAGGAAAATGGAAATGATGGCTGTCAGCCTGTGAACATTCCCAACAGAAATACAGAGTGATTTTGTGGCTGATAATTATGTAGTCTTATTTGCTAGTAGAGTTTTAGTTCTAAAAATGAAATAAAGTCATCAATCTGAAACTGTTTTACAGTGTTTGTCAAACTTTTTTTTTAATTCAGAAAAGTCAATTTCTGATAGAAGTCTCTAGGCTCCAGAAGACAGCCGTGACTGGGTTTAACTTCTTTTGAACTTTGCGTAGGGCTGCACATGAGTGATTCAACTAACATTTGGATTTTTCCCAAGCTTCCATCTTTCTTGAATCAAGGGTATGAGTGGGTGAATCTGAAGGGGAGAGGTCTCCAGCAGCCAAAATCCTTGTTCAAACAGAATAAGGAAGACTTTGCCTTTGATACCCAACCGCAAGCCAAACACAAAATGTCCTGATGATTTCTGGTTTAATTGCTGTATCTAAGAGACTGAGATAACACCAATTCCCTTGTCAGCTGTCAATCTGAAATTCTCTTTGAAAGTCAGGTGACTCACTTTCTACCCTGTAGGCAGGAGCTGTGGGCACTCGGTGGGTCATCCAGAGCTCTCAACAGAAAAGCTTATGTTCTTTGTAATGCTACATCTCTTCTTTATATCTCTTTGCGATTCTACATTGATCAGATGGGACTTGGAAGCTGAAAGAATCTCAAGACGTGCTCCTAGGCTGTATATCCTGAGAATTCTCTGAGGAAAATTCATATTCTTGCCTATTTCTTTTCTGCAGACACTGGCCAAAATAAAATGATTTCAGAAACACATGGACTGTATTGACAAGTGTAGACTTGCTCTTAAATATCTGTGATTATCTATACTTTCAGGAACTGAATCTGTGTAATTTGTATTATTTACTGGTGCTGTTGCTGAAATCAGTCATTATAATAAGAACCCCTTTTTCCATTAAAATCAGGGATGCTTCTCATTGAACTCAGGGAAAATGATATCTATATATATAAAAGCCTAAGCGACCATTACGACTGACCGAATGACTGGTTGACTGGTCGCTATGACATGCAATGACCACCAGGGGGCAGGCACTCAATGTAGTAGCTGCCCCCTGGTGGTCAGTGCGCTCCCACAGCCAACCTCCCAAGGTCCCTCTCCCCGGCTGGCCGGTCCCGATTAGCCCCGATCGGGACTGGGTGAGACAGCCCTGATCGGCCTTGATTGCCGGCCAGGCCAAGGGACCTGACCCGTGCATGAATTCATGCACCAGGCCTCTAGTCTATTATAAAAGTAAATGTCACATCCAAAGCCACAATTGATATCAACTTCCTTCCCCATTCCCACAATCTTTTAAAGAAGATGGAGGGAGTAAGTTTCATAGGCACTGGGCTTGCCCTTTGGAAAACAGGTATTAAAAAAATATTTTAGGGACAATACAAAAGGGAAAGGGGACATTGAAAATGGGTCAGTGAAAAGAGCACAGGTCTCACAAGCAACAACATGGAGGTAATAACGCTGGGTGACTGTACAAAGGAGTCAGCTAACATCTCTGCATCTCAGCTGTCTCCTGTGTGAAATGGAACTAAAAATTTCTATCACAGTGTTGCTCTAAGCACTCACTGACATACTGCATGTGAAGTGCCTGGCTCATAGTAGGAACTTAATAAATGCTCATTTCTCTCCCTGTTAGCCTCTTGGATAGTGCTTCCAAATGACATGCTGAGTTTTGCCCTGAAAGTGGTTTTTAGGTTCAGCAGCTTTTGCTGGTGCAGTTGGAAGGGCAAAGCAAATGAAGTTGGGCTGGGTCAAAACTCCATCCCCAGGAAGCTTGAGGAATCCGTGCCTCATCTGCTTCTCCATACACTGTGGAATCATGGGTGTTGCCCCAGGTTCCAATGCTCAAATCTGCCAACACTGGTGCAGTGGTTTCTAACATCTACCTGGTGTATTATTCCTCGTGTCCAATATCTTCTTGCAACAGCTGGAGATAAACTAATTTTTGAGAGTCTATGGGAGGTCAACAAACTGGTCCTCTCTTAGCACCGGGCAGAGGTTAGGTTAGGTGCGGGAGTCAAATGGAGATTCAACTCCAGAGAGGACATTAACCATATGGCCTTATAATCACAGAACACAGCTTGTGTGGTGATTCTGTGGAGCTATGTATTAGTGGGGACTCAGGCACCAGATGTGCACAGCTGTGCTATGGAAACTAACCCTGCCAGATCAAGAAAAGCCACATGCCAGTTGTTTTACGTGAGTGAGATGGAAAGGGAGATAAGTATTTTTCAGTAGAGAAAAGTAAGATTGTTAGTGTTTATTATTTATCAACTTATTCTTTTTCTTTGTTTAAAACCTAAATGGGACATTTTATATTTAACATGTTTTTTCCCATCTAAATATAAGAAAATAATTTTGCAAAAGATTTTTCAGTTCAAGTGGCCTGTTTAAATCAGGTTTTATTTATTCATTACTATATAATTTTTATGAGGCAATATTTTTCCTTGATAATTTTAATGTCATATTTGACAAGGAATGCTGATCCTGTGTACAGAAATGTTGCTTTCATAGTCATATTTTTTTTTCCTTTGAGAAAATTTATTTCATTTATACAAACCACCACCAACAAATACTATTGCTAATAGTCATATATACAGTGGGACTAACTTTTCTCTGGAGTTAGTCCAGCGATTTTCAACCAGTGTGCCACAAGAATTTTTAAAACATGCAACACCTGACTGTTTAGTCAGGGGCACTGACCTCTTTTCCCTTAAATTGTCAAATAAAAAGTGACAACAGCCAACACAACAATAGCCATCTGGTGTGAATGAATCAAAATTATACCTATTTTTAAATATACTTTTATTGATTTCACAGGGGAAGGAAGAGGGAGAAAGAGATAGAAACATCAGTGATGAGAATCATTGATCAGCTGCCTCCTGCACGCCCCCCTCCTGGGGATACCCTGACCAGGAATCAAACCCAGACCTCCTGGTTCATAGATCGAGGCTCAACCACTGAGCCACACCAACCAGGCAAAATTATACCTAATTTTTGTCATATCAGCATAAAATATATATTTTTGTGTGCTGCAGAATTTTAGTAATTAGTTTATGTGTGACATGAGATGAAAAAAGGATGAAAATCTCTGGATTAGTCCATTGAAAATGATCTGCTAGAATTTATTCATTGCTGTAGGTAATATCCTGCTTTCAAACAGAAAAGAATTTAAAATGTATTATTAAGGAATATTTACATGTCTGGGATTATTCTTAAGAAAACCAGAGTACTTTTGTAACTGAGTTACAAACAGAATGCATTCAGCCAAGATTTATATAGAAGAAAAATAAGAATATAGAAACCTTGGTTTTATAGTTCACATCTATGAAACGCTATGTTACCAGGAAAAATTGGCTAGGATAGAATATTTCTTAATTTCAACCCCTTTGAAACTGAGCTTTCTATTGTGTCAATACATATACATAATTGTGTTAAAAATGCAAGACACACAAGAAGATAGTGTAGAATTGCTTTCTAAAGGTGTCTTAATTTTTGTAATTCAATATACTGGCAATTCAAGTTGGAGATATACTAACACACTAGGATAATACTAAAAGAAAGATTAGACTAGTAAGGGAATAAAATTAGTAGCAAATCACCTTTTCCTTCCTTCTCTCTTTTTTGATGGGAAAGACTAGAAAAAGTACTTGGTTTAAACCACATGAGAAAAATACCTTTTTAGTTATCAAGCTGCCCTTTATGTTCCAGCTATGTAAACACATAGCATGACCCACAGGGGGTAGGTTCCTTTGCTGTGTAAATACTATACAGGTAGACATCCAAGAGGTGGAGTGATAAAGTCAGACAAACTGCTGCAGACACAGATAATATCTCCTGGGCCCACGATTCCAAGGCCTAGAGGCAACATTGGCATTTTGGCCTTTTGCAATAGTGAAGGACCACTGCCACCTGTGGACAGCAGAAAGCATCAGCCCTGACATGCTGCAGGCCAAGGAAGAAATACAGTGATAAGTTATGAGTGCAACATCTGGGCCACCTGCTCAGTCTTATGGTCTATATTTTTCCAAACAGCAAGCGTTTTCATGGGTACATTTGTGGCCTGGGTGGGTTTCCCCCCACAAATCATAAGCATCCTTCCAACCATATGAAGGATGTGATTATTGTGTGTTAATATAAAGCAGTGGTTCTCAACCTTCCTAATGCTGCGACCCTTTAATACAGTTCCTCATGTTGTGGTGACCCTCAACCATAAAATTATTTTCGTTGCTACTTCATAACTGTAATTTTGCTAATGTCATGAATCATAATGTAAATATCTGATATGCAGGATGTATTTTCATTGTTACAAATTGAACATAATTAAAGCATAGTGATTAATCACAAAACAATATGTAATTATATATGTGTTTTCCGATGGTCTTAGGCGACCCCTGTGAAAAGGTCGTTCCACCCCCAAAGGGGTCACGACCCACAGGTTGGCAACCCACAGGTTGAGAACCACTATTATAAAGCACAAAGCAGGCATCTTAAGCTCAAAGGCCTTCAAGGGGCAGGTAGATAATGTACATGTAAATGGTAAGAGTGAGTGGGACTGTGAATTGGAGAACACATGCCCCACCTAGAGGCATTCAATTTTATTTTTAAAAAAATGTTTTTAGGAAGTTGTATTTCATCATGCAACATAAATTTGCAGCTCAGGTTCAATCTGTAACTATCTAGCACTGCAGGTCAATGAGTGAATGTGCAAGATCCCAAGTGGCATTTGTACAGCCAGGAACAAAACTCTAAGCATACTTCTTTCACTTATTCATTAATGTATAAATTTACTCCCTCACCATAATGTATTTATTGACTGCTTCCTTTATTGTAGGCATCACTCCATATTGATAAATACGTTGGGAAAATAGATATTAAACAAACAATTACCTGAGTAGAATTACAGTTGGGATAAATGTAATGGCTAAAAAGCCCAGGTAACTATACAAATGTATACCATGTTTGATAAACTTGCTTGTAAGTCACATTACTATTTTCTATACTATTCAGAAAGATAAAAACTGATAATCAAATTATAACCCTATGCTTTCTTATCTATAAGAAACCAAAGACATGTGTTTTCTTATTTTTACATTGTGTTTCTCATTTATTGAGAAAAGTCATTTAGACTTATTTGGACATAGATTTTTACATCATAACCCCTCTTGTGTATACATGGAAAGGTAAATATAAATTAAATAAGGCATCTATAAAACTTGTTTACATTGAGAGTTGAACTCTTTTGGATCACTTTTTGACTCAGAGTCACCAATGTCCATACTTTTCTGTACAGTGTCATTCTCTGGCCATTAAAGGAGCTGGGAAGCAGCATTTCTTAAAAGTCTTTTTTACTACTGTCAGGAAT
Source organism: Myotis brandtii (assembly GCF_000412655.1). NCBI lineage: Eukaryota > Metazoa > Chordata > Mammalia > Chiroptera > Vespertilionidae > Myotis > Myotis brandtii. The sequence continues at coordinate 2,987,125 of NW_005366833.1, read as the reverse complement.
TTTCTTCTCAGAAGCTGATACCAATTCTTAGAGTTTAGATGCTGGTGCTATCTTGATCTTATACAAAGGTGTCCACAGAAGCTTTTTAGGCATCAACTAGAATTTCTATTCTTTCCTCAATGGTCCTCAAATGGCTTATTGAACAATGGCAAGAGGCTTCAGTTGTACAATGATATTGCCAGGACTAACACCCATGTTTTTCCATGTGCCAGCAATGACACTAGGTAGGACGCCCAGTTGATCTGACCCATGAGGTTGGAGGACCTCAGTGTTAGAAGCCACTTCTAGATCTCAGAGATGTGAAAATAGAAGAACAATGTAGAATCCATGAAACACAGTCACTTGATGATCTGACCTGGTCTTTGGGGCCAGCGACATTCTCTTGGAGGAGGTGATTTTAGGCGTAGACTTGAAAACGAAGAAGTTATTTAGAAGTTGAGGTGGAAAAGTATCAACTTAGTCAAGGCAGGGCCAGATTACGGAGCAGATTAGGTGTACAGCTCATCAAGAGCTCAAACTATAGGGATGCTTTATCATGCCCATTATTGGTCTGTTTCTCTTGAGTGCTCTTAATGTGTGTTTACACAAGTTGCTTTGTGCAAGTATTTCTGAAACTGGTCGTCATGGTCATCTAAAACCACATCAGGTATGGTGTAGCATAAGTGATAGGCTTTGTGATTTAAATGTAAAAAACCTTTATTTTTTCATTTTTAAATATATATTTTTATTGTTGATAACATTACAGATATATCCCATCCTCCCTCCTCCCAGCCTCTACCCCACACCCCCAAATCTTCACTACCTTATTGCCCATGTCTGTGGGCTATGAATATAAGTATATAAAAAAACACCTTTAAATATACTGTTGCACCTCCCTAAGAAATTATCCCTGTTTAATAATTGACAAAAGAAAGCCAAAGAGAGACAAAAATAGAGACCAAGTAATTATTTTTTTTCAAAATATGAATTTTGCTTAGCTCCAGGTGAAGTTGTATGTTAATTAAATCTATTTCAGTAAACAATTCTTATTAAAAGTAAATTAGGTTCACCCCACTCTCACCCAATACATATTGAACAAATATTTAAAGACTAATTGTTTGAAGGAGCTCCAGACTATTGGTCTTCCTGAGCATGGACAGATTTCTAGCTTGCACTGGCCAGCAAAGAAGGTGGCAAGTTCAAGGAACGAGTTGAAGGGGAGTGCGGCTAGACATGGAGTAGGTCATCCTACATAGGGGAGGTGAGGGAGGAAGGCTGGAGGCTAGCCCAGAGTCATACCATATAAATTCTCTGCTAAGGATTTCAGTCTTCATCCCAAGGGAATTTGGGAGTTAAAAGGTTTTCAGAATGAAATGACAGGATCATATTTGCATTTTCCACTCTGGCTGCTGTGAAGCAAGTGGACTGTTGAGAGTCAGTTATTTTCTCTCTGGGCAAGGCACAGGTCTTCATTTGTGTAGCACCATGGATTCCAAAGGCTGGTGAACCTTCTTTCAGGCATCGTTTTTTCAAAAGGGGCATGTGAATTAACCATTCACAGCCACATCTGGAAACTTTACAAAGCCGAAATTAACAAACTACAACAACAATAGCAAATCTACAAGCAATCTGTTAAATGGAGCTTTCAATGGTTCTATTTCTTATTTTTGTTTTGGATAAATCTATATATATAAAACCCTAATATGCAAATAGACCGAACGGTGGAAAAACAGAACAACTGGTCGCTATGACATGCACTGACCCTCAGGGGGCACACGCAGAACATGGCAGGCATCGGCAGCAGGTGGCAGAGCACAGAACATGGCGAGCATTGGCTGTGGCGGGGTAGTGGAGCAGGGGAGCAGGGGGGCCAGACCAAGACAGGGCGCCGGTCACTGTCATCGGGGCAAGCCTCTGGTGGTTACTGAAAATTCTTTGCTCCCACGCACTGTGGTCCTGCTGGGTGCTTGCAACTGCTTCTGGCACCAGCCCCGCTCACACCTGCTGCCAGTGCCCGGCACCAGCCCCGATCGCTCGGCGCCATCAGCAGGTGCAAGCAGTGGCTGCTGGCCCAGATCACCCCTCAGGGCTTCTCCACCTCCCCTGCTCCTGAGGGGTGATTGGGGCCGGCAGCTGCCTCTAATGCCCACACCTGCTGTCGGCGCTGGAGTCACTACTCACACCCACTGCCAGCGCCGGCTCCACTCGCACCCACTGCCAGTGCCCGGCACCGGTCCTGATTGCTCGGCGCCTTCAATGGGTGCGAGCAGTGGCTGCCTGTCCTGATCAGCCCTGAGGGCTTCTCCACCTCCCCCTACTCCTGAGGGGTGATCAGGGCAGCAGCCGCCACTTGCACCCACTACTGGCGTCGACCCCAATAGCTCCACACCATCAGCAGGTATGAGCAAGGCCGGCGCCATCAGTGTGTGGGAGCAGTGGCGGCAGTGGGAGCAGGGCTGCCGGCAGATAGGGGACCAGGGGCCATGGGGGGAGGGGCCAAGACATGCCCCTGTGCCCACTGCAGCCTTGTGGCCCGTAGTTCCTTTCAAGGTGCATGAATTCTTGCACTGGGCTCCTAGTTAATTAAATAATAAATGAATAAAATCAGGATTTGGGACCAAAAGAAAATTTCCTGTAATATAGGGTAAGAAGAGATTCAGCTCAGTAAAACCTTTTGGTAACACACCGTAAGTTGACTCTCCATACCTAAGAAAAGTGTTAATAACATTGAAGTATTCCTGAAGTATTATTGGCAGTTTTGATTTAGATGGTAGTAACTAATTACTGTTGTTGAAGAATGATCAAATTTATTTCAGGAACACTCTGTGATCAGAACTAATGACAAAAGTAGATTTGGGCTCACCAGTAATTCCCCTTAAGCACCTCTGTGCGTGGCATTTGAATTCTTCACAAAGCTTTTTGGTGTAAGCATATGGTTCTCATTTTACACCCTTTACCTGAACATTAAATTCCCATTCCAATTAAATGGGAATACTTTTGATAACGATGATGAAAGCTAATAAGAACACAGTGCTGACTAGGAACTAAGAACTTATTTAACCTTCATAATAGCCACCATAGAAAGCACTGTTATAACCCTATTTTAATAGATCAGGAAGCTAAAGCACAGAGAGGTTAAATAACTTGCCCAAGGCCACACAGCCTGTAGGAAGTTGTGAGGCTAGAATTTGGGCTCAGGGAATCTAGCTTCAGAGTCTACATGCTTCACCACTATACATATCACCTCTTTAAAATTAATGCTTTCAGAGAAGTCAGTTCATGATTTATACATATATGTATACACAATATTTTTCTCTTAAACATTTTCATAAACTCCTTTAACTGGATCACCCAACCCATCATAAAAACATGGAAAATTTTTGAAACTAAATCCAACTGTACAGCACAAGATGAGTAAAGTTTAAAAGCAAGCAGATGTTTGCAAAGCATATAAAACTCAAATTGCTCTACACTCAATGCTATTTGGAACACAGGCATAATTCTTTTCAAATATGATTTTATCTAAATGGTGTCCCTTAAAACTTCATTTTAACACCCAAACGATCCCCAGCTGTTCCGGAGATTGGCCCCTGCTGGGTCTGTTTTCCAGCACTTCCCATATTCCACCATAAATATTCATGAGGCAGTGCTCCTGCTGCCCCAAGTGGGGGGCGGGATTCATTTTTATGAACTCCTCTCAACCCGGATTAGCATCTTTCACCTATTACCCAACTCCTGAATTATGGTTTTGTTCTGGCCTGGTCTCCGTTTTCTTTATTTTCACTGATATCTGAGAAGACTGAAGAGAATGTGAAGTGTGAAAGAAACTTCTAATTCCAGGAAGTTGGCCCAAAGAGGATACAAAATCAATTTTTAAAACACAATATCTTATTCAAACTTCATACCCAGCCCAGTGTGAAACCACTGTTTTCTACTTTGCCGGGTTTCCTGGGCAGCAGCAAGGCCTCCATCAGAGGTTTGTAAACTTAATTTGAGGGCCAGGAGTAGGGATGATGGAGCAGCTGAGTGGAGGGAATGCTATTTCCACAGACAAGACACGCTTGGACTACAAAAATGATGATTTTTCTCATATGATTTATGTTTGTGTTTAGATTCCAAGAAATACTAGGAATACATCTGCCATTTTGGGGAGTGAGAGGTGGCAGAAGTGTGAATTTCCCCACCTTTGAAGCTCTTTCTCTGTCCCTCTCTCTTTTGTGTGTGTGTGTGGGGGGGGAGATCTTAATCAGCTCTACTGTTCCCATATGTCATATTTATAACATACACTTCTGTACCCAGAGATGCTCTTGACCTCATCCTGATTCAAATGAGGACATTGTGACAGCTTGCCTTGTTGGTGGGAAGAACGCCTGATTTTTTACTTTAGATTTGAGTTCTTATACCTGCTTGGTACTAACTAGTCAGACACAGTTGGATACAATATTTAACTTCTTGAAATCAACATTTTTGCATTTGTAAACTAGGATAAATATCAGTCACAGGTGCTTCCTGTGCAGCATATGTAGGATACATATGTAGATTGAGAACTCAGCATAGGCCTGATGTGATACCAGCTACGCAGTGTTGGAAGGAGAAATGGATAGTGAAGATCCATGTGGTCCTTAGCACCCTGGGCACTGTGGTCACTTCCCATGGGTTTGCCACACCAGACAATAGCAAGAGTTCAGCCTCTGGACATCCTGGAAATGCCATCCAATTCTACAAAGGTTTCTGACATAATATGAGTGGACTGTGAGGAGAGGCTAACTGAATTAACTGCACTGTCTGAGTTGCTAACTACATAGAGGAATGGGTAGTACCTTCAACTGCTCTTTCTGTAAATGTTATTCTGCTCACTTTGAAATACATTGGAACCTACCAATTACCACCAACCCTGTCAAGACTACTGCACAAGAGGAGATGCTGGAAGAACAATTACTCAGTAACAAGGATGTATTATGGAGTTCCTGGAAATGAACCTCATAGACAGACACCTACTGACACCCTCACTGCCCAAGTCAGGAGCACTGGCTAGAACAGAGTCAATGACCCCAAAATCTGGGCACAGTATGTGGGAGTCATTCAGGCATGAGCTCTGCAGTCAGACTGCTGGGGATAGAATCCTGTTTATGTTGTGCCTAGCACTGTGCCATTGTGCCTTTGTGCCATTGTGCCCATAGCTCAACCTGTATAAGCCTGGGTTTCTGATAGCAATAGGACCTGTCTCAGGTGGTTGTGGTATGGGTTCAATGAGATAGTCTAGGTAAAATGTTTAGCATACTAAACACAGGATTGGCCCAATGCACTCCTTTTGTACAAGCTTAAAAATGCTTGTTAAAAGAACTAGCTAAGGGCAAGCATTATGTTCAAACATACTTAAGCCTGGATACTTAATTGATTATGCTAGCCGGCCCTTGGCTGGAAATGCAACAAAGATCTTGAGTGTCCCCCGAATACAGAGTGTGTTTTAAACTAAATTGAAGGCTCCTTTATATTCATGCTCATATTTTAAGGGAGAATAGCATGTTGCTCTGTGTGGGGAAGTGAATAATGTGTACATCTGAAAGGTGCAACAGTGCTTTCCAAGGTGTGCACGTGGAAAGGTCATTTCCTGGATCAGAAATAGCAGTTACTATATGCAGAGCCTGGTGTCACTGGTGATTCTATTTCTTAACTATAACTGTCACCCACCAGGCAGAGATGTCCACTATTTCAATCTCAGGCACCTTCAGGCTTGCCCTACTGTTCTAAGCTGTGCTTCGGTGTGTGTTTGGAGTGTTTCTTCAGCTTTTCCTGTTTCCAGTTACATCACTTCGGCCCCTCTTGAGCTGTCTCATGGTCTCCTTTGCCACTGAGGAATCCAGCCCACTGGAGTAGTGAGGATTGGTTAGATATATTCCAGGACCATACTACTGATGCTTATTTTGCATCAGTTAAAATTAATTTAGCTGAATAGTAACAATAATAAAAGTGTTCAGGAAATTAGACATAATGTCATAGTGCTTCTGATGTGACTAACCTGACAAGTGCGGTCAGAAGCTGATCTAGAGAAACATCATCATCACCCTCCCTGCACACACTCACCTTTACCTGATGGCTTCAGTATGTACATATACAGAAACATTGTTTGGGTAGGAGGCAGACATATTGGATGAAGAGCCCCCTATGGTGTCTGTTACCACTCGGACCCCTCAGGCTGGGTTTACGCCTCTTTTTTTTTTTTAGTTTTATTTTTTAATTACAACTGACATTCAATATTGTTTTATATTGGTTTCAGGTGTACAGCTTAGTGGTTAGACTTAAGCCTCTTTTGATAGGGAAGGAGGAACAGGAATGGACTGATGCGTGGAAAACCTGGGTCTGGGTTAGGCTGTTTTGGCCACAGATTGTAAGGTAGAGCACAGCAAGTTGAGAAAGGCCGGTCTCCCCAGCTCAGTTCAGAAGCCAGCACTGTCTTGACTCCTGAGGAATTGACTGCTTCAAGCATCATTGCTAAGGATGGCACCGTCAACATAATATTGGGGTGGTTCCTTAAAGCAGCTCCACTTGACATTAACAGGTTTGGTGGGAATAGAAGAGGGAAAATTGGAGGCTAATGGTGACTGTAACTGAAAAAATGGTTCACTTTGGGGACCCGAGAAAATCCTGGGAGAAACTTCAAGGCTGTCTCAATGCTTACGTGGTGGACCTAACCAGTGGGGAAAAGAGGCTGCTAAAACTATTACAATTTAGGTGTTTAAATTCAATGTGATTTTAGCTTTTACAATAAAACATATTTTTTTGGGGGAAATGTTTTGGTGAAACCACTTTTGGAATATTCTTTTAGACAGAAATAGAAAAGGATTCTGGGTATGTTTTGCAGAGTTAGTAGTCCATAGGGGATTCACTGCCTCATTTATAAGTAAGTTATTACAAAAAAATAGTTGAAGCAAAACATGTATAACTTAGATAACATCGATCAAGAGTGGCAACCCTTTCGTGCACGGAACGATGCCCATTCAACTGGGCCACCCCAGCCAGAGTGGCAAAGTCTATATTTCTTCCCCTTGAGATTATGTGGGCCTTTGTGGCTCTCTTGGTGAATGTAATATGACAAAGGTGATGTTGCATGACTTCTGATACTAGGTCATACGAGGTGTCTTCCACCGGGCTCTCTTTCTCAGTGAGCTTGTTCTAGAAATTTAGCCACATTGTGGGGAAGTGCTGGACAAATAGGGAGGCCCCTTGTCAGTATTCTGGCTGCTTATTCCCATCATCAACCCCTAGATGTGCAAATGACTGAGGCTGGACATAATCCCAGCCCCCAGATTTCAAGTTGCCCACCCTAAAACCACCTGGATCAGACAGAGATGAGCCATCCTCACCGAATCCCACCAAATTGCAGATTTGAGAACAAAATGAATGTTGTCCTTGTTTTAAGTCACTAAGTTTTAGGATGGCTCATCACATTGCCCTAGTTAACTGCAACACAAGAGTAGGTAACCTATGCAGATTTGTATAAGATACTTTAAATAGTAAATAGCTCAGAGCAGTATAAATGCATAGTTAGACACTTACCCATTTATTAACAGTTAAAAATAATTTTCCCCCTCCCAGCCCATCAACACTACTGGATTCCTTTATGAGGAAGTTGTCAGTTTCTACTAGTTGAGAGCACCAATGTCAGATCAGTAAACCCTTACCCCCCACCCGCTCTGTCTCATTACGCTATCACCAATATACTCTGTAGGACCCTGTCAGACTCAGGATGCCTTGGAGCTTTTATCGTAGCTGCCAGCAACTGTGCATTTCATGCATTGTCTCATGGAATTTTTGCCAAAACCCTAGGATATAGATAACACCTGTATTTATAGATAAGGAACCAGAGATTCAAGAAAGCTAAATGACTTACTCAAGATTATACAGTCAATGGCACAATTGGAACTTGAATGCAGTTCTGTCTGATCCTGCAGTCTGTATTCTTCCCCTGTGCAACTCGACTTTGGCCTTGAGGTCTTCAAAGGACCTGGGGTTCACCATTTGTTTTTAGCCCATTTTACTTGTTCTGTACCTGCAGATTTTGTGAGTATAACCAGCTGTTATACTTCTGGCTTATGAGAAATTACCTTTTGAGCCTAAAAATATTTTTTGTAACTTCATAAGTTGGGATGCTGTGCTTATATATGGGCCTGTATATACACATCATATAGAATTATATATAGTATAGTACATAAAAGTATATATATTATATATAACATATAGTATTACATACAAAATTATATAATAACATAAAATTATGTATTTATACATTACATATTCTATATAATAAAGAGCTAATATGCTAATTAAACCAAACAGTGGAACGACTGTCCAGACGACCTTCCAGACGACCATACGGATGACCTTCTGGATGAAGCCTGGGCTGCGAGGGCCGAGCCCCTTGCATGAATTTCATGCATCAGGCCTCTAGTATTTATATATGATTATATAAAGGGAGGAATTATAGTAGAAATTACTAATTTATTTGTGATACTGTACAAAAAAACTAGATAGTTCTTCATTACTAGATAAAAACTAAACAGTCTCATAAAAATTAATATTACTATTCTACTCTATTCAAGATTTACTGATTGCTTTATTTAAAAAAATTATTTTGAAATAATATTTAGATTCACAGAAGAGTTATAAAGAGAGTGCAGAGAGTTCTAATATCCCTTATTCAGCGTCACCTAAAGTTAACATCTTACACATGAAACTAACATTGATACAATGCCATTATCCAGAGGACACTGTATTCAGATTTCACCAATGTTCCACCAGTGTCCTCTTATCCATTCCAGGATCTAATCCAGGATACCACATTGCAATTAGTCAGCATACCTTCTTAATCTTCTCTAACCTGTGACCATTGCTCTGTCTTCCCTTGTCTTTCATGACCTTGAGACTTTTGAAGAGCATTGGCCGGGTATTTTGCAGAATTTATTTCAGTTGGGTTTGTCTGTTGTTTTCTCATGATGAGACTGGGGCTGTGGATTTTCTGGAAGAATAGCACAGAGGTCAATACCTCGCAGCCCTTCTCACTGCATCATATCTAGGGTACGTGATATCAACATAACTTCTCACTGATCATGTTGACCTTGATCACTTGGTTGAGGTGGTGTCTGCCAGATTTCACAACTCTAATTATGCAATTTTCCCCTTTCCACATTCTATTGTTACATGCGTCACTAAGTCCAGCCCCCACTCAGGAGAAAGGAACAAGCTCTACTTCCTGACGATAGGAGGGTGACCGATGGACTTTTTTACGTGTCAGTGAGAAAGTGTCTTCACTCCTGAAGCAGCCCACAGGTCTACAATATCAGTCAGTGTCTGGCTTATATAAACACTTTGGGCATTCAAACCTTGAGTCAACCACATCTTTGATTTCTTCACCCTGGGAAATATACCTCATAAAATAATGCCCACTCTTACTTGCTACTTGATTGAGAGCCAAGTTAAGTCTACTACACATTCCCTTTTCACCCCTATAAGAAAGGGGTCACTGTTGTCTCTTACATCTCAAAGTCTGTTATGTTCGATATAAAACATATACAATGTTCCTTCACATATAGGACTCCTTTCCTCTGAAAGGAAAGGGATTTTTTTTTTAATCTTTAAATTTTCCCTGGCACCTAAGAAATAATAATTGCTATAAATATTATGTATTTAAAATTCATAAATTGGAATATATCATATATTTAAATATAGTTTATTTATGTATTTATATTTTTACAAATATGTATTATTAAATTTATGAATATAAAATTGTAAAAATTATAAGTATTATAAAATAATGATAATTCCCCTTGATTAAATACCTCCTATGTGTTGAGCACTGTGGTTGGTACTTTATAATCTTTATTTCTAATCCTTACAAGGTATCTATGAAGAAGTATAATTCTCACTTTTCAATAAAAATAATCTGATGTTTAGGGGGGGAAATTATATTCCCCAAGATGGCATGGCAAGACTGGAATTTGAACTTAAAGCTCTTTGATTGTCAACTCTGAACCTGGTAAATGTTTGTAGATTGGCTGATTAAAATTGAGTAGGGGAAAAACAGTATTTGAAGATTGGGCCAGTAATAGGTGTTTCTAAAAAATTACACAAAATCGCACATGATTGAAGAAGACAGGTGTTAGGCTGTGCTTGCATAAAGAGGCTCTGCCACTTCAAGTCAATCAAAAGAATCATCCTGACATTCAGTGTGAAAACAGCAGCTACGGCCGGCATTCTGTGAGGCAGGAGTCCCAGCATCCACTCCTAGCTGCAAACATGCATGGGTTATATTATTTTATCTCATACCCTCTGTGTGCCCCATATAAAGTGTATAAAGTGATTCCCTGTCTCACATGGTAACAGGAAATAAGAGGGTTCTTAAAACATCTACAGAAATCAGAAATGGAAAAGTTAAAAGTCACCATAAGATTGAAGCCCCCATATAATAAAGGATAATACTGAGATGAGATATAAACTAAGTAAAAACTAATGTGTGTACTATTATGTGAGAGAGGGAGAAAGAGAGAGAAATATGAGAATGTATGAATATGGATTTCAGTCCACAGCTCCCATGAGCTCAGTGTAGCAATATTGCATGTCTATATTTTCTAGAAAGCAGCCTAAATTTATCTTGTGCCCCATTCACTATTATACTATCAGATTATTAACTTTGCTTATTATTTGGACGACCCCATCCACCCACCCACTGAGGCATATTGAAATGCCTGGGGATCTTGATATTTACCTAGGAGCCTCTTTACATTGGCCTGTTCACCCAGGTCATGCTGTCTGGGCTTCATGGTCTGCCCCACAACCTCTCAGAATGTTGCTGGTAGGGACATATAATGGGCCATGCATGCTGACAGCCACCTTTCAGAGCAAGGCTGGCCTCTTGGTTCCCGAGTTGCTGCTGCTCCACACAAACTCAACTCCCAATCTGTTAACTGAACACAGGCCGTTCAGTTTAGCCATGGTGAGATGTGTGTAACTGAGCCTAGAGGACAAGCACTCAGAACTATGCCCGTCCGCTCCCTCCTAGACACCCAGCACCCACCCTTCTGCTTTCCTCTGTTTTCTGTCTTGATGCTGTAAGTTAAAAATGAAAACAGAACTTCTACTCTGCTTTCTTTCTCCCAATAATCCTTGGTCTAGGATTAGTGTTCGTCACCATTTCTTCTCCAATGTAAACAGCACCAATCTTTTCATTTTAAGTGTTGACTTGGGAGACAAACCAGTTCTCATTTCTATGTTCAGGCTGGTCTTGAAAGTGTTTTAAGACTTCAGGTTACACTCAGCAAGCTTGTGCCTGGTGGGTTGAAAGGGTACACAGGGCTGGCCCCTGTTTCTCAGCTCTGAGTTCATTGATTTGATACAGCGTCTTTTGTTACTGCTGAAAAGGAGGCAGGGAAGACTTGGATTAATAAAAGCATGAAATAAAATACATGTGTAAAATGCAGTAAATAACAAGGAAGGGTGAAGGGGTGAAGAGTGGAGGGCTAAAGAAACTCATCGTGTAAAAATTGAGGTTTCTATGGTCTCTACGGTGTTTTATTTGAGAAATCATGACATAAGCACCTCAAGATATTCACTGAGGACTGCCAACTTATGGATTTCCAAATGAATAGCTGTGCATAAGAAATTAATTTCCAGGTGTGCATGACCACTTAATTTAGATTCCCACCCCCGCCTCACCTCCCACCCCTTGGCTAATGTGGCCACAGGCACCATTTTTATAATGCAATGAATGTATCATTTGTGTCATTCATAGTAGACACTCTGCATTCTGTGGGGTGTGGGGTAAAATGCTCACTCAATATAGGCAAAGGCCCTGTTCAAAGATTTTGTCTTTATTATAAGAAATGTCCAAACTATTTGGAAAATACCAAAGGATTTGACAATGCTCCTTAGAGTTAATATATTGCATGAAAAATAATCATTAGCTAAGAATGTCAATACGATATTACTATTTTATCTAAAGTTTACGAGAAAGCAAAATGACAAAATACTTCCTACAAAATACATTCTATAGAAACTGGTGCTGCATTCTGGTCGCTGAGGTTTGTGGTTATCATTGTCATCATGAAGCAGTTATGATTGTCTGAGCTCTATCAGAAACTGTATAAAGAGACACAACTCCCTGACTTTGGTGTTGAGCACATGTATGACCTTGTATAAGTTCCTTAAACTATATTATCTGTTAAGTAAGTTGGTCTAGATCATTTTAATTTCCACTTAAATTATAAAAATTCCATGATTCTTAGCCACTAAGATTCAATGAGCACTAATCTGAAGCACAATGTATAAGGTAAATGATTTATTTTGGGTCTGATGGGGCCATCCATGCATTTATGGTAAGAGGGCAATCTTAAGATTTAAGCTATAATGGCAAGAACAAAGGATTAGATTTTTCTAGTCTATAGAAGTCATCTCAAGAATGTTCACATTAATTACTTGCAATTTAACTATTTTAAATGGCATCCTTAGACAAACAAAAGGTGAACTGAAATTTCTTCAGCATATACTAGAGCACAAAATCTTCTGAATTGTGTGACAAGGCCTTGCCCAGGACTTCCATATCAGATGTTTGGTCTACTGTCCCCATATTTCTGACAAAAAAGAGGCTTATTTAGTTTGTCTTTTTTAAATGGTCAGAAGGTATCACAGTTATTCAAATTCATGATAGATTTCACTCATTCGTTTTCAAATGATTTTCTTTATTATGTATTTTATGCTATGTCTTATATCTTTATTTGCTTATTATTATAAAAATAATATAAAATTACAGGGTATTTAAGAACAATGTCAAGCTCCCAAAAATTTTCAGTTTCCAATAATTTTCATTTTTGCATATTTATTTCCAGTCATCATAGCAATGAAAAATAGGTCTGTACACAGTTATAGTCATTGTGCTTGAGTGTAAATTTTTTTGGTCACCATCAATATCAGTAATTTTTTACTTTCAATTTGGGTGTTCTTGTGGAAGTCAATGTATGAGCCCCAACTTTTCCCTTTTTTGATATCCCCTTTTAGAAAAGGATAATTAAGCACAAATTAAAAAGAAAGACTAAAGCATAAAACTGAATAACTGTAGCCAAGCAAGTGAATGAGATGCAAAGTCACTTCAGAGGCTGGAAATCAAATGGGAAGGAAGCATATATTACCTGGTCATTGTCAGAGAGGAAGAAAGGTGAAGGTTTTTTATATGTGGAAATAAGGAATTTTCTCAGCTTTCTCTGCAGCCATCATCTGCCATATGCTCTAATTGTTAGTTTTGGCTTTCTTCCTTGATTAACTAGGTTATCTATAGCTCTTTAACTTTGAGCTCTGTTAGTGAAGCTGGTACCTATGTCTGTATTTATTAAATGGATGCACTTCTGTTTGACGGATCAATTATTTGGTTAAATGTTGAGAATGACTGCATTACTAATTGAGCTGCCTTGCCATGGTTGGGATTCAGACTGCCAAGGTTCTAGAATTTCAGGCATTAGAGATTATTGAACATAGCCTTTACCCAAGGTAAGATACATAATACAAATATTTCCAATTGAATCATTCACCAGCTTTCCGTCTCCCAGGGATGGGGTAGTTACTACCTCTATGTCTACTCTAGGAGAATTGGCTGGTTAATAGGTGAAGAAAGCAGGCCTGGAATAGGGAAATCAAATGCAGAAATCCAGTCAAACTGTTTTTATAGTTACTGAACTGTGGCATAAGGATGTAACATGATATAAATATGTAAATATTTTGTATTCAAAATTGAAAAAACAGAAACAATTTTTTCAACACAGCATCCTTTGTATGCATATTAAACCCATATGCCTGTACTTTCTCTCATTTTTCTTGAAATGTGTCTTTTTCAATCTGTCTTTTATTTTCCAACATTTGCTATAGATGCAGGTTCAGAGAAATAATTCCCTACTATGAGGAAAAAAGTGGGAGAGCATGATGCTAAATGGCAACAGATATTAAACCCCAAAGTTAGGCCTGTGGTGGGGTCTGTGGCAACCTTAGAGCCCATGCTCCCTCCAGCGGGTAGCCGGCACTCAGTTCCAGACAACTGCTGACACTTGTTGACACCTAGGAATGTGGGCCCTGTGTTACTAATCTTCTGCTTTCTCAAGAAAAGCTAGCAATCTGGATTTTTAGTAGCATTCTCTAACTTTTAAATGTTTTTTTATTTTAAAACACAATTTGGGCCAAAAAACATGTCTGGGGCCTAGATGACATTTGTGTGCTGCCATTTTGCCTTCTCTGGCCTATTCCAGGGCTTTGCAAACTATGGCCTGTGAGCCAAATCCATGTAACCCTCTGGTTCTGTAAATAAAGTTTTATTGGAACACAGCCATAGTCATTTGTTAATGGTATCTAGGGCAGCTTCTGTGCTCCGGTGGCAGACTTCAATAGTTAGAACGGAGATTGTATGGCCTACAAAGACTAAAATGCATACTAGCTCAACCTTTACAGGAAAAGTAGTATGTAGACCCCTGCTCTTGTCCAATTTGGTAAAACTCTTAATGTTTAGAAAGCTCTTCCTTATTTAATTGAAATCTGCCTTTCTGCAACTTTCATTCACTGGTTTTGTGTCTGTTCTTTATTACTCTGGGCATTCATAGAAGACATTTGGACCCTCTTAATTATTTAGTCATAAGACCATCCAAAAGCTGCCACCAAATTAGACCTCACTTCTTGGATGAGTGATATATTTTGGAATAATCTATGACATTACATGTTCATACAGAAAGTGGATGGAGTTTGTTAGCCAATTACAATCCCCCTCCCCACATCCCCAAAAAGCCCCAGGGGTGGTCAATAGGAACACTAGATGAATGTAGCCTGTGAATGTCTCTATGCAGCTTACATTCTTCTTTGCTCTTAGAATAACATCTAAATTTTGTTCTATGGTCCACAAAGTTTTGCGCAATCCAATCTGGCCTCTCCAGCCAACCATATTTCTTTGGTCATCTGGGCCTTTTTCAATTGCTTAGACATTCCAAGGTTTTTCATATCTTAGGCTCTTAGCACTTGCTTTTTTTTTCTGTATGACACACTTGTCCCTGTTTCCTCACAAGGAGGATCTTTACCTTTTAGATTTTAATTTAATTCCATCTTCTTAAAGACATCTTCTCTGACCATGGCACAGAAATTACCGCTTAGCACACTTTCCACTTACCAAATTTCTCTTCATTGTATGCATCTTGCATATTCACTAGTATCTGTATTCTCGTGTACTGCCATGAGAATGTAAGTGTATTGAGACCAGAACCTTTCCTATGTTATTTGTTGTTTTTTCTTAGGACCCAGAAAATTGTATGCATGCAGAAATAGTTGAGGAATAATTAATTGCACATCAGAAGTAGTCTAGCATCACATAAATTTCACTCCTGATTATTTTGTTTGACAAATGAACTTGCAAAACCCATCCACAGCATCTTCTAAAAAAACAACACCTTTTTACTATGAGTGAATGTTTTGAATAAAAGCATTCCTGTTGAGTAATAACTGAATATCTATATTTTGGTGAGGGCATTTTTAAGTGTTCTTGTTAGTAAAAATCTATAATCATGTACTAACATGTTGATTATGAACTAAATTAACAATATTAATGTTTTTTATATGTTGCTTTGCCATAACCAAAACCCACATCCAAAAAGATCTTGCTTTGCAATTCTCCCATGAGAGGAACTTCAGAAGGGACATTATTGATTTTCCACTTTATTTTTACAGTTGAGGAAACTGAAGCCCAAAGAGAAGATCACACAGATTGTCCACTTCTATGCACTTAACTGTGTTTTCCTTTGTTGATGATTGGTTTATTTTATAGGTTCTGGTGGCAGTGTGGACATCTCATAATAGTAAATTTCAAAATAGTAAATTTTTCTTTGTAAAGTACCCATCACATGAATATTCTACTAGATCCACATTAATCCCATGAGAAATCTTAAACAATTACTATGAACCTATTTTAGTTTTTAATTTAAGAAATGTTTAAGTGGAATTTTGGATAGCATTAATGCCATGACGAAAGTGTCAGGTAGAATGTGATAGAAATGGAGTTTATATCTCAATTTTTCCTAGTGCTCTTCCTATGGTACCTGCCTGTCCACCTTCTTCTTTTAATGTGCAAGTTAGAATTTAATGTTGAGCTTAGTGATCAATAAAAATGTAGGTGTTCAAGACATGCTAAGGACCCTTATGATGATGTACTGAAACAATAGGTGTCTGTGGGTTCATGACAATGGCAAAATCTTTTTTTATATAGTGCTTAATATCTGTAGTTATGGTTCTATTCACTTTACATTTTATTAACTCATGTCATCTTTGCAGAAAGCCTGTGAAATAAATACTACCCTATCCCCATTTTATAGTTGGGGAAACTGAGGCACAGGAAGATTAACTATCTTGACCAAAGTAACATAGATAGTTAACAGTAAAGCTGTGATTTAAAGCCAGGAGGCCTGTGTCAGTTTGCTTCCTTTCTGGACTAAAGAATCTTCAAACTAAAGTAATAGGCCTATCCTGAAAGCTGAGCTTAAACCCTGGAGAACTTGACTCAGTAGGAAACAGCAGGATTCTAAGTTACTGGGGCTACTCGTCTCCTCTCCCTCACAGCCACATTGGCCTGTGGAGATGGCATCTCTGAGGCCTTCTGTGGAAAGTGTTGACAAAGGTGCTTTGTTTCCCATGCAACCAGCTCATTGGCTCTGCTCCGTGCAGGAGGGGAGTCGTGTTTGGCTGCTGACATGGTGAGAGCCTGTCCTACATTGGGCTGCACTAATCACATAATCACATGTAACTAGCCGTGTTGGTCAAAGTGAGGTGTTTCCTCCCACAGTTTGAGGTCGAAGACCTTGTTCATGATGACAGCATGACATTTGCTAGAATGTCCCCACTGCTCAACCACCTTGTGACCTGGTGGTTGTTGCTATTGGTGGCAGAGGATTTAGGTAGTTTAGGAATTTTGCCAAATATCTTGCTTGTCATCAAAGCAAATGGTTGGTGAAGAGAAGAGATTGAATGTAGTGGTGCTGGAAGCAGGGAGGCCACTGGGAGGCCTAGGTGCTCACAAACAGGGAAGGGAGACACCAGTTCCTTGAAATAAAGCAGTTTTGTAGATATTTCCAGGGAACAAATATTTGTTGAATTGTACTATTAACTAGGCATTGGGCATTCAGCTTTGAACAAAATATATACCTTTGTTGCAGGACTTACATTCTAGTGAAAAGAGACAACCAAGAAGTGAATAGAGAAACAAGATAATTTCAGAGAGGGACAAATGCTCTGAAGGAAAAACAAATGGACAGAATGACCTATGAGGGATAGGAGAGGCACTACTTCAATTTGGGGGGTCAGGGGAGCCATCCCTGAAGAGGTGACCCTTGAGTGATGAGGAGCCAGCCATGTGAGCTTCTCTGGAGGAGTGTCCTTGCAGAGGGAACTATACTATGACCTGCTTCTCCCTTTCCTCCATCTCAGACATGCAGTCAATTTCCCCAATGCCTCTTGCATCCGGAGGCTGTGCCTGCTCTGGTCTTTGCTAGTGTGCCTGATTCCACCAGTGAAGAAAGATCCAGTGTAGAAGATGTCAGTAAAGACTATCAGGTGCCTTGTCAAAACAACAGCCCCTCTCTCCTAAAACCTCTTAGAACAACTCAAAAAAGGAACGAGTTAGTTTGGCATAATGTGTTTCTAGGGAGCACACTACTTCCTTTGCATAATTCTCAGAAGCCATCTGCTTAATAATCTATTCTTGAATTTATGCAGGGGTTGATGTCATATGCCTGGGGATTGAGTCTCTTAAATTCACTAGTTCCCCTGTTTTGAAAATATGAACAACGTTGTAAATTTGCAATCTTCTGGAACCACATCTGCTTTCCACTATTCCTCTAAGATTGCTGACACTGGTTCCGTGACCACATCTGCATGATCCCTTAATACGCTAGGATCTGATGTGCAGCACAGGACACCCCAACTCATTCATTGCAGCCATTTCCTCTCTGTCTCCTCATGTACCGTTGCAAACTGCCCTCTCCTTTTAATCTATTTGTTATATGTGGTTTTCTTATTAGAAAAGTAACAAGTGTAAAAAATTGTGAAATATGTAAAAATAGACAAAAATAACTCACATTTCTAATACCTAGTGATGATTGCTTTTTGCATCTTGTGATATATCTTTCCAGCCTTTTCTCCACTGCTTCCTTCATACTTATATATATATATGTGTGTACACATACAGTCACATACATGCACACGCAAACACATACATGTTCACATGTTTAGATTTTACAATTTGGGAAATAATGCAAAATCTATTTGTAATATGATTTTTAATTTAAAAATATTATTAGTATTATTCTTTCCAGTCTGAATCCCTTGTCTTAAATAGAAGCAATGCTGAATGGAACTAAGGCAAGTCCCCTGGGCGGCCCTTGCCGTGGTAATGCCTTTTCTGGCGATACAGAGTGCAGGCGGAACAGCACACTTTCTTGCCTCTCTTAGGACTGTCAGAACTCCTTTACCAGGAGTAAGGGATTGGCTGTGTAGTATCTGGGGGATATTTTCAGGCAGATAACAGCTAGGATGAGGCCCTAGAAAATGTGGGAGCTTGTTGGCAAGTTCAAAGGACAGCAAGAAGATTAGTGGATGTGCACAATTGAGGGAATGTAGGAAATGAAGTCATAATGGTAAAGATTAAAGGATGAAATTACCATCAACTGAGATGGGGAAGACTGCACATAGAGGAGGGCTGTGGGGTGGGGTTAGATCACAGATTTACCTGGGGCATGTTAAGTTCAAGATGACTATTTGACTTCCAAGTAGAGAGTTTGAGTAGACAGTTGAGTATATAAGTCTTCAGAAGTCTGGGCTTAGAAGAAAGGACTGAGCTATAATTTGGGGAGATTTCAGTAGATAGATGGTTTAAAGTCAAGAGACATGATTTACACATACGCACTAAAGTGATTGTCTATATTTAGAGAAGTGGAGGGATCAGCGATGGGATCCTGAAATACTCTAGTGGCAGGAAAACTGGATAAAGAGAAGGAAACAGCAAAAGAAACTGAGAAGAAGTGGACAGTGAGACCTAAGGGAAGTCAGGAGAACGCAGTAGAAGCCAAAGGGAGAAAAGACGGAAGGCAGCCATCAGTGTGTCCCTTTGGGTAGATTGTTTTTATTTCTTTTCTTGTGGGCGATATTTTTCTCACTTCAGCTTCTTCTTGATAATGATTTTCATGTCCTTCTAATTCTGATCTTTTCTCCACTGCTTCCTTCATACTTATATATATATATGTGTGTACACATACAGTCACATACATGCACACGCAAACACATACATGTTCACATGTTTAGATTTTACAATTTGGGAAATAATGCAAAATCTATTTGTAATATGATTTTTAATTTAAAAATATTATTAGTATTATTCTTTCCAGTCTGAATCCCTTGTCTTAAATAGAAGCAATGCTGAATGGAACTAAGGCAAGTCCCCTGGGCGGCCCTTGCCGTGGTAATGCCTTTTCTGGCGATACAGAGTGCAGGCGGAACAGCACACTTTCTTGCCTCTCTTAGGACTGTCAGAACTCCTTTACCAGGAGTAAGGGATTGGCTGTGTAGTATCTGGGGGATATTTTCAGGCAGATAACAGCTAGGATGAGGCCCTAGAAAATGTGGGAGCTTGTTGGCAAGTTCAAAGGACAGCAAGAAGATTAGTGGATGTGCACAATTGAGGGAATGTAGGAAATGAAGTCATAATGGTAAAGATTAAAGGATGAAATTACCATCAACTGAGATGGGGAAGACTGCACATAGAGGAGGGCTGTGGGGTGGGGTTAGATCACAGATTTACCTGGGGCATGTTAAGTTCAAGATGACTATTTGACTTCCAAGTAGAGAGTTTGAGTAGACAGTTGAGTATATAAGTCTTCAGAAGTCTGGGCTTAGAAGAAAGGACTGAGCTATAATTTGGGGAGATTTCAGTAGATAGATGGTTTAAAGTCAAGAGACATGATTTACACATACGCACTAAAGTGATTGTCTATATTTAGAGAAGTGGAGGGATCAGCGATGGGATCCTGAAATACTCTAGTGGCAGGAAAACTGGATAAAGAGAAGGAAACAGCAAAAGAAACTGAGAAGAAGTGGACAGTGAGACCTAAGGGCAGTCAGGAGAACGCAGTAGAAGCCAAAGAGAGAAAAGACGGAAGGCAGCCATCAGTGTGTTCCTTTGGGTAGATTGTTTTTATTTCTTTTCTTGTGGGCGATATTTTTCTCACTTCAGCTACTTCTTGATAATGATTTTCATGTCCTTCTAATTCTGATTTTTTTAATGATATCCTTTATTATCATCACAGTCCATATATAAAAAGAGTATTGTTGGCTCCAGTGGCCAGTTAGGCTGAGCAGTAAATTCTGGAACCCTATTCCATTTAGGCTAACGTTCTCTGGTTTATAGGGAAGTGAAACAGTAATGTGAGCCTGAAAACCAGTCTGACTGAGGCACCTTGCACAGAGCATAGAGATAATTATGGACATGGAGAGAAACCTGAAAGCATTATATCTGATAGTACCTTTTTCCAAGTCCCTTTGTGTGAGGTTAATTCATGTATCAGATCACTCATTCATTCTCAGGAACTGAGGAATATACATCAGAATAAAACCATCAATCAATAAATGTAAGACTTTTAAATTGATGAATACCACCAGTTAAAATGATAAGAAACAGCACTTTCCATATAATGCATTATAATTAATATAATTAGATTTAATGTAAAATTGGTAGAGTGATAGTTTAATTAAAAAGATGCATTTGAGCCCTAACCGGTTTTGCTCAGTGGATAGAGCGTCGGCCTGTGGACTGAAGGGTCCCAGGTTCGATTCCGGTCAGGGGCATGTACCTTGGTTGCTGGCACCCCAGTAGCGGGTGTGCAGGAAGCAGCTGATTGATGTTTCTCTCTCATTGATGTTTCTAACTCTCTATCCCTCTCCCTTCCTCTCTATAAAAAATCAATAAAATATATATTTTTTAAAAAGGTGCATTTGAGAACTTTATGGTGTAGCATTATGGTAGATGCGGGGGGGTGGGTAATTTACAGAAACATAGGACAGAATTTGACTGTGCTATTGGCAAAACTAAGCTTCTATAACCAGAAAGCCCCCACAATGCTATGGCAAAAAGAAAATAGATGTTTATTTCTTTCCCACAAACAAATCTGAGATGAATGGTCCACGTGGACAAGGAAGCTGTGCTCACAAATTCATTCAGGAACCCAGGTTCTTTCCATCTTTTTGCTCTGCCATTGTTTACAATATTTTCTCCTGTCAAATGGTTTAAGCTTGGATGCAAGTACATCCACGATCAGGTTCCTGGCATAGGGAGAAATATAGATAAGTATATTTTTAGGTTATTTCATCAGATCTTGAAGTTGCAGACATCACCTCAACTCACTGTCCACTAGCAAAAACATAGTAACATATAGATTCACATAATGGCAAAGGAGGCTGGGAAATGTAGTCTCCACACACAACAACCTTATGATTTTTTCAGGGAAGTGAAGACTAGATTTCAATGGATAGGTGTTCATCTCTACCGCTGTTCTTCAAAGTGCTTTCTATCTTGTAAAGGACATAAGATGGTATGACTTTCATAAGTAACCATGATACTCAGTAGACTGTGAAAGTCCCATGAAAGTTTCTATAGAGTGACAGAGGAAAAAAAAGAGTATTCACAATTGGAAAGATAAGTGAGCCTTCTGGGAGGAGATGGCAATTAGGTTTGGCAGGATATCATTAGGTGAGAGTGCACAGAATATCTATCCAAGAGCATTCTGGAGAAAAGGTATGAAGTTGGGGGTATGAAGCTGGGCATGTTTAGAGAATAAGAAATAATCCCATTTGGCTAGAGGGTAGGTTATTTAATAAAGCTACAGTGTCTTTAGACTAAATCTTGGAGACCTTTAGAATGCTAAGATATGATGTTTGGATCTTTATCACAAGTACCAAAAAGTTGTGGAACTTCTTTGGATAGAGAATGATGTAATCCAGACCAAGGATTTTTACACTGTATTCTGAGGAGCCTGAGGATTCTGATGATGGACCTCAGGGACCAAGGGGATGAGAAGAGCAACTGACTCTTGAGGTTGCACTCCCACTTCAAATAGCAGCAACTCTTTCATTGGCTTATATAATAAGGATATATATCGAGAAAGATTTCATTGAAAAAAGGGTTCTGTAGCCAAATAAAAGGTGTGACAACTCTTGCTTTAAGATGCATGTTTGGAAAAGTTATCTACTGGTTTTGGAAATATAATAGGAAATGTGTGTGTGTGTGTGTGTGTGTGTGTGTGTGTGTGTGTGTGTGAGCGGGGCGGGATATGCTGTGGCTTAAACATAAAATGCCTAACCTAGATTAAAGGTTTTCAAAGTACATGTTTCAAAAATATTGTGCAGGTAAATGACACATTCTTGTAGGCTGTCAGTTTGCAGCAAGAAGAATACATATGGAACTTTCTCCACTAAACTTGACAGATTATTAACACCTTGTGAAGAGATATGTAGCTCTGCTTTTGGCCATGGCTTTCTCTTAAGTGTGCGTGTAAACAGCTAGGGGAGCAGGCTCCACTCAGCACTGGAGGGGGGGGGGTCTGATATCAGTTCTTATTACATGATTTTTCTAATGAAAAGGATCATTTGAATAACTCTAAATCAACTTTTTAAAATTACCCTTCCTTCTTTCCTACCCTCCTTTCTTCTTTCCTTCTTTCCTCTGTCCTTCCCCACTGTCTCCCTCTTCCATTTCTGTCTCTCTTGTTTCCTTCTTTCCTTTCATTATTTGTGTTTATTTATGTTTTTCTATAATTTATTTTCTATGATTTTACTTAGATATAGCTCTGCTTTCTCCTTTTCAAAATTATCCGAATAGGCCACCTTCTGGTAAATAAAAAGATCAAAACATATGATGGAAGAATAAAATGAAAGTTAGTTTCCTTTTTGTTCAAGTAACATTCCTGTTATGTAGGTTAGCAGGGTAGCTGTCCTCCATGTGTTAATTTGGGGGCCCAGATTGATGATGGCTCTGTCATCTTCAAAATATAGTTTCCAAGGTCACCCTGAGGGGGTGACCATCTTGGTTTGCCAGGAACTGAATGAAGGGTTTCCTGAGAAGTAAGAATCCTAATATATAAAAGGCCAGGGGCCATCACGACCGAAACAACTGGACAGATGACTGAACAGCAGGCTGTGTGGGGCGACCAGGCTGGCAGGGGGGCAGTTAGGGGCGA
>NW_005366833.1:2958452-2963583 GCF_000412655.1 Myotis brandtii | reverse complement strand
AGCAGTTGGACATCCCCCGAGGGGTCCTGGATTGGAGAGGGTGCAGGCTTGGCTGAGGGGGACCCCCTCCCCCGTGCACAAATTTCATGCACTGGGCCTCTAGTTTTAGTGATAAAGCTGGAAAAGTTCTGATATCAGGATGATTGGCCATCCACCTGGAGATCTATATTCCAGTCACCTGGAAGGGGAAGAGGATAGAGAATTAAACAAGAGATTTTTGGTCAGGCCTGAAGTCACCTCTGCTTACATTCTCTTAGAGAACTCTCAGACCCATGACCATACCTAACAGAAGGATATTGGAAAATATGGTCTAGCTGTGTGCTCAAAGAAAAGAAAGGATTTTGACGGACAGCTAGAGGTCTCTGCCACAAAGAGAAACCAAAATTTTTCAGATCCTTTATATTTAAAAAAAATTATAATTGGATGATAGGTCGAGGCTAGCTTACTTTCTAGGCCTATACCATCGGCTGTTTTCTGTTTTTAGTTTTAATATGCAACTGACAAGCAGAGAGTGAAGGGGACAACTTATCAAGAAGGTGCAATAGGAACATATTTGCTAAATATTTCTCTTTAGTTCTCTTGTCCCAATGTGTGTATCCCTGGAGCTCAAGAAGAAATTTACCTATGCACCATTGCCACAGAAATGGGATTACACATGAATACATGAACCAGGTAGTCCCTCCCAGATGACAGCACTGTCTGATACACACACTGGCAAGATAGATAGGGATGAAAGGGGGGGTATTTCAGAAAATGATGACACTTCTGAAGGGCATCCTGAGAAGTCTCGTGTACTCAAATGCAGGGAAGCTGTTCCTGATTTTTAATATGAGGTGTTGTTGGGGGGGGTTGCTTAATCCCTTCACCTTTTTTGCCCAACCCCCAATTCCCCTCCCCTCTGATAACTGTCAATCTGTTCCCTACCTATGAGTCTGTTTCCATTTTGTTTTGTTTTGTTTTTGTTCATTAGATTCCACATATAAATGAGATCATATGGTTTTTGTCTTTCTCTGAGGGGCTGATTTCACGTAGCAAAATACTCTCCAGGTCTTTCCATCCTGTCACAAAAGGTGAAATTTCCTTCTTTTTTACTGCTGAGTAGTATTCCACTGTGTAAATGTACCATGGCTTTTTTATCCCCTCATCTACTGATGGGCACTTGGGCTGCTTCCAAATCTTGGCTACTGTAAATTACACGACAGTGAACATAGGAGTGCATATATTCTTTTGAATCAGTGTTTTGGGTTTCATTGGATATATTCCCAAAAGTGGAATTGCTGGGTCATAAGGCAGTTTCATTTGTAATTTTTGAGGAAATTCCATACTGCTTTCCACAGTAAGGCAGTTTCATTTGTAATTTTTGAGGAAATTTCATACTGCTTTCCACAGTGGCTACACCAATCTGGATTCCCACCAGCAATGAATTAGTGTTTCCTTTTCTCCACATCCTCGCCAGCACTTGTTGATTTATTGGTGATAGCCATTCTGACAGTTATAAGGTGATATTGAGGATTTAATTTGCATTTTTCTGATGATTAATGATGTTGAGCACCTTCTTATATGTCTAGGGGCCATCTGTATGTCTTTGGAGATATGTCTATTTAGATTCTCTGCCCATTGGATTGTTTGTTTATTTGGTGTTGAATTGTATGAGTTGTAGGTGGCGCCCTCTGCCTGAGCCCTGGAGGTGACTCTCATTTCCCCTGGATGGAGGTCTGTGCAGCCACAGGGCTGTGCCTGGTCCGGGAGCAGATGGTCCAGTGGGCAGAAGCAGCAGTGACTAGGGCCCGGCAAGGCTTGAGGCCTCTGAATCAACTGTCGGTCACTGTCATTGCACAGCTCAATCCAGGATATAGAGGAACAGCAGCTGGTCTTTATTGTTTGCTTGTTTCCCTTGCCTGAGGAGATATAGCAGGAAAAATATTGCTACGGGAAATGTCTGAGATATACTGCCCATGTTTTCTTCTAGGATTTTTATGGTTTCAAGTCTCACATTTAAGTCTTTAATCAATTTTGAGTTTATTCTGTGTATGGTATAAGAAGGAGGCTTGGTTTCTTTTACATGTCTGTCCAATTTTACCAGCACCATTTGTTGAATAGACTGTTTTTACCCCATTGTATGTTCGTGGCTCTTTTGTCAAATGTTTATTGGTCATAAAGGCATGGGTTTATTTCGGGGAACTCTATTCTGCATTTTCCTCATTTCTGTTTTGGACACAGGAAGAGCCACTCATTGCCTGACTGGCTTCTGGCCCTGGGGTCACACTTAGCACAGGGGTCTCTACCCTGAGATTATGCACACACTTACTATCAGGGCTTCTTTCTTTTTTACATCTGATCTTTAATCCATCTGCATTTTCCTTTCGAATAACAAAAATGCTAGTTCATAAAAACACCAACAAAAACTATGTGAGCAGACACAAAAGGTACCTATTTTAAGATTCCATGTGTAGGGAACGTCTAGAACAGGTAACAGAGCAGAGACAGAAAACAGACCAGGTTTCCAGGGGCAGGAGGAGTGGGGAGTGAGTATTGGTGCAGGGTTTCCTTTCACCCCAACTAGATAGTGGTGATGCTTGCACAGCATCATGACTGTACTTTATGCTCAGGAATGACACCATTTAAATGCAAACAATAATTTTATTTATTTACTAGAGGCCCAGTGCACGAAATTCGTGCATGGGAAGGGGGTGTCCCTCAGCCTGGCCTGCATCCTTTCTAATATAGAACCCCTTGGGGGATGTCTGACTGCTGGTCAGTGGGACATCTCTCTCGCAATCTGGGACCGCTAGCTCCTAACCACTCACTTGCCTGCTGGCCTGATCCCCCTAACTGCTCTCCCCTGCCAGCCTGATCACCCCTAACTGCCTCTGCCTTGGCTCCGCCACCATGGCTTTGTCTGGAAGGACGTCTGGTCTGATTAGCATATTACCCTTTTATTAGTATACATAGAGGCCTGGTGCACAGGTGGGAGCCAGCTGGTCTTCCCTGAAGTGGGTCCCAGATCAGAGTAGGGGTCCCCTTGGGGGGCGGGGGGCTGCTGGAGGTGGGCTAAGGGCCTGGGGCATTTTGCAGGCCGGCCACACCCCCATCAGGGTGGGGGTCCCCACTGGGGGGCGTGGCTGGCCTGGGTGAGGGGCTGAGGGCCATTTGGGGGCAGTTTTCAGGCCGGCCAAGCCCCAACTTTGTCCAAAAGGACGTCTGGAAGGTTTCCGGAAGGTCTCCCGGTCTAATTAGCATATTACTCTTTTATTAGTATAGATTTATTAAATTGAATCACCCCATGGAGAAACAAAGCATAAAAAAAGGAAGAATAGAGAAAAAGAAAAAGACCCCAAAATACCCCGAATAATAAAAATTTAAGAATAAACAACTCCATGAAGAAAAGTAAAACAGAAAAAGAAAAGAAGAGGAAAAGGTCAATGTGGAGGGTAGCACACGTTTTTCTGAGGGGAGATGGCGAGCAGTCTCAGCCAGCAGCTCTGGAGCTGGCCCTGCTAGGTTTTCAGGAGGCAGCTCCTCCTCTGAGGCAGGACCCAGGGCAGGTTCCACGGAGGGCTCCTCATCCAGGGGTGGTGGGGCCTCAGTCATGTCGGCAGGTGCTTCCCAGGCCGGTCTGGCTCCACAGCTGCAGCTGGAGTGGCTGCTAGAGCTGGCAGGACCTCTGGATCAGACTCCTCTGCATGCACATAAGATGTTACCACAGGAGCCTCCTCTGCCTCCTGGGCCAGTGCTGGGGTTGTGAGAGGAGAAAAGATCACCCACATGCCTGTATTTCCACGTGCCCCCTTCCCCTCCCCCCAAGGAGATAACAGAAGCCAGAGCCTTCAGAGAAACCCTAGAGCAGGACCCACCAATGGACATCCTTCCTGCTGGCAGTCCAGCAGATGGGTGGTCTGGGGCCAGGCTTTGCCCCTGGCCAGCCTCTGGGGGTGCTCTCTGTGTGTCTTGTACTGAGCCCTCCCCATAAGCTCCCATGCATCTCTACCCCCCATCCCACCCTCATATCCCCCACCTTCTCGCCCTTGGGCTCTGCCTCCTGGGGCTGCAGGTCCTCTGGCCCAGTGTGATTCACATGGGCCTGGTGCTCCAGGTAGGCATCACACATTGGGAACCTCTTGCGGAGCCTGGGGGGCTCCAGGAAGGAGTTGCAAAGTGTGATCCGTCTTGGCTGATTGAGCAGCTTCCAGGATAGAGGTCTGCGGAACCTGATGGGCTTCTGGGGAGGACTCCATCTCTGGCCAGCCACTCAAGGGCCCTGGCTTCCCTGACCCCCAGCTGGCCATATGCACTGCAGGCCTGCTCAGTAGTATGGCCCACCTGCCCCTCAATGGTGAAGGCAGGGCTGGGGTCTTCATGGACCAGCTGCTGTTCCTCTATATCCTGGGTTGAGCTGTGCAATGACAGTGACCAACAGTCGATTCAGAGGCCTCAAGCCCTGCCTGGCCCTAGTCACTGCTGCTTCTGCCCACTGGACCTTCTGCTCCTGGACAGGCCACCGCTGGCTCACGGCTCAGCGCCAGACCCCTGTCGCCCTTGACACGGTTGGAGCCAGAGGTAACACAGGGAGGCCCAGGGTGGTTGTGTGGGAGCCAGGCCACCACTCTGACTCCACCTGGGCAGCCCTATATCCCCTCCGTGTGTGTGTGTGTGTGTGTGTGTGTGTGTGTGTGTGAAAGGGGGGGTTCACATAGAAAGGGCCTGAGCAGAAACAGGCTGAGGAGGGTTCAGAAGCCTGTAGACCAGTCATGTGCACACCCCAGGTCAAGGCTGGCTGGGTGGATGGGGAGTGTAGGTGGCGCCCTCTGCCTGAGCCCTGGAGGTGACTCTCATTTCCCCTGGATGGAGGTCTGTGCAGCCACAGGGCTGTGCCTGGTCCGGGAGCAGATGGTCCAGTGGGCAGAAGCAGCAGTGACTAGGGCCCGGCAAGGCTTGAGGCCTCTGAATCAACTGTCGGTCACTGTCATTGCACAGCTCAATCCAGGATATAGAGGAACAGCAGCTGGTCTATGAAGACCCCAGCCCTGCCTTCACCATTGAGGGGCAGGTGGGCCATACTACCGAGGGCCAGAGCAGGCCCGCAGTGCATATGGCCAGCTGGGGGTCAGGGAAGCCAGGGCCCTTGAGTGGC
>NW_005366833.1:2957587-2958251 GCF_000412655.1 Myotis brandtii | reverse complement strand
TCCGCAAGAGGTTCCCAATGTGTGATGCCTACCTGGAGCACCAGGCCCATGTGAATCACACTGGGCCAGAGGACCTGCAGCCCCAGGGGGCAGAGCCCCAGGAGAGTGAGAAGGTGGAGGAGGTGGGAGTGGGTTGGGGAGGTGGTGCATCTGAGCTTATGGAGAGGGCTCAGTGCCAGGCACACAGGGAGCACCCCCAGAGACTGGCCAGGGGCAAAGCCTGGCTCCAGACCACCCACTTGCTGGACTGCCAGTGGGAAGAATGTCCTGTGGTGGGTTCTGTGCTGGGGCTTCTCTGAAGGCTCTGGCTTCTGTCATATCCTTGGGGGTGGCGGGGAGGAAGGGGGCACGTGGAAATACAGGCACATGGATGATCTTTTCTCCTCTCACAACCACAGCACAGGCCCAGGAGGCAGGGGAGGCTCCTGCAGTAACTCTAGAGGAGTCAGATGAAGAGCTTGAGGCATGTGCATCTCCAGAGGTCCTTCCAGCTCTAGCAGCCACTCCAGCTGCAGCTGTGGAGCCAGACCGGCCTGGGAGGCACCTGCAGACATGACTGAGGCCCCACCACCCCTGGATGAGGAGCCCTCCGTGGAACCTGCCCTGGGTCCTGCCTCAGAGGAGGAGCTGCCTCCTGAAAACCTAGCAGGGCCAGCTCCAGAGC
>NW_005366833.1:2952385-2957512 GCF_000412655.1 Myotis brandtii | reverse complement strand
ATGAAGACCCCAGCCCTGCCTTCACCATTGAGGGGCAGGTGGGCCATACTACCGAGCAGGCCTGCAGTGCATATGGCCAGCTGGGGGTCAGGGAAGCCAGGGCCCTTGAGTGGCCAGAGATGGAGTCCTCCCCAGAAGCCCATCAGGTTCCGCAGACCTCTATCCTGGAAGCTGCTCAATCAGCCAAGACGGATCACACTTTGCAACTCCTTCCTGGAGCCCCCCAGGCTCCGCAAGAGGTTCCCAATGTGTGATGCCTACCTGGAGCACCAGGCCCATGTGAATCACACTGGGCCAGAGGACCTGCAGCCCCAGGGGGCAGAGCCCTAGGAGGGTGAGAAGGTAGGGGAGGTGGGAGTGGGTTGGGGAGGTGGTGCATCTGAGCTTATGGAGAGGGCTCAGTGCCAGGCACACAGGGAGCACCCCCAGAGACTGGCCAGGGGCAAAGCCTGGCTCCAGACCACCCACTTGCTGGACTGCCAGTGGGAAGAATGTCCTGTGGTGGGTTCTGTGCTGGGGCTTCTCTGAAGGCTCTGGCTTCTGTCATATCCTTGGGGGTGGCGGGGAGGAAGGGGGCACGTGGAAATACAGGCACATGGATGATCTTTTCTCCTCTCACAACCACAGCACAGGCCCAGGAGGCAGGGGAGGCTCCTGCAGTAACTCTAGAGGAGTCAGATGAAGAGCTTGAGGCATGTGCATCTCCAGAGGTCCTTCCAGCTCTAGCAGCCACTCCAGCTGCAGCTGTGGAGCCAGACCGGCCTGGGAGGCACCTGCAGACATGACTGAGGCCCCACCACCCCTGGATGAGGAGCCCTCCGTGGAACCTGCCCTGGGTCCTGCCTCAGAGGAGGAGCTGCCTCCTGAAAACCTAGCAGGGCCAGCTCCAGAGCTACCCCCCATCGCTGACCTTTTCCTTTTATTTTCTTTTTCTGTTTTATTTTTCTCCATGGTGTGATTCCATTGTTTATTTTTTAATTTTTATTATTCTGGGTATTTTGGGGTCTTTTTCTTTTTCTGTTCTTCTTCTTTTATGCTTTGTTTCTCCATGGGGTGATTCAATTTCATAAATAAGTAAATTTATTGTTTGTATTTTAAATGGTGCCATTGCTGAGCCTGAAGGACACTCACGATGCCTCACCATTATCTAGTTGGGGGGTGTTCCATCCCCCAAAAGGAAACCCTGCTCCAACAGTACTCACTCCCCACTCCTCCTGCCCCTGGAGACCCCTGGTCTGCTTTCTGTCTCTGCTCTGTTACCTGTTCTGGATGTTCCCTACACATGGAATCTTACAATAGGTGCCTTTTTGTGTCTGCTCACATTTTTTGTGTGTTTATATGAAATGGCACTTTTGTTATTTGAAAGGGAAATCACAGGTGGATGAGAGATCAGATGTAAAGAAAGAAAGAAGACCTTTTAGTAAGTGTGTGCATAATCTCGAGGCAGCTGTGCTAAGTGTTTCTCCAGAACCAGAAGCCACTCACACAATGACTGGTTCTTCCTATGCCCAAAACAAAAATGACAAAAATGCAGAAATCTGGAAAGAAAAATCACAAGTTGCAAAGCATTCCTCACAACCCAAAGCCAGAGAAAAGTATAATGTCCCTGTGGTGCAGCAAACTCCAATAGTCAGTGTTTTCTAAAGGGACAAAGAGCAAACACACTTCCAACAAGAGGCTGTGCACATGCCTCTACATGTCAGAGATGCCCCACCTCCCCGATGGGGACACATGCACTGTCAATACTGAGGGGAGAGCACTGTCACCATCAGACTGGCAGGCTTCTGGTCTGGTGGCGACCAGCCTGGGGACAAAGTGAGGCAGCAGAGGCCCCAGCAGGTCCCCTGGGCAGGAGGGGAAAGTCCCCTCCTCTGGAGAACAGTGAGCAGGACATGCCAAAGCTCCACAGGGGCACACCTGCACCTGGCAGTGCTCACCCTACAAGGTTACCTCACAGAAATTCTTGCACAATTGTTCAAAGATGAATTTTTGAGATTGCCCATCAGATCACTGATGAAATAGCCTGGAATTGGAGAAACCACTAATGTCCATGGAGTGGGGATGGGATCTACCAGTATGTATAAATGACATGATACTGTATATAAAGAACCCAAAAAATTCCCACCATAAGCTACTAGAACTGATAACTGAATTCAATAATTCAGCAGGATACAAAATCCTAGAAATCAGTTACATTTTTATATACCAATAATGAACTATCAGAAAGGAAACTAAGGAAACAATATCATTTACAATTGCATAAAAATACTAGAGACCCAGATACAGTGCACAGATTCGTGCACCAGTGGGGTCCCTCAGCCTGGCCTGCACCCTCTCGCAATCCGGGACCCCTCGGGGGATGTTGTAGTGGCAGGCGGCCGGGGAGGAGCCTGAGCCTGGGCCAGGTGCCGCAGGTGCCGCATCGTTCCCACTCATCCCAGCCCCACTGTGCCTGCCACCGCCGCTTGGTAGTGTTTTCATGGAGGCGGGAGAGGCTTGCACCGCCGCAGATGCGCTCACCAGCCATGAGCCCGGTGTCTGGTGGCCATCAGTCAGCTGAGCGGCGCTCCTGCTGTGGGAGCGCACTGACCACCAGAGGGAAGCTCCTGCGTTGAGTGTCTGCCCCCTGGTGGTTAGTGCGCATCATAGTTACTAGTCAAACGGTTGTTCGGTCACTTAGGCTTTTATATATATAGACTAGAGGCCGGGTGCACAAAAATTTGTGCACTCGGGGGGGTCCCTCAGCCCGGCCTATGCCCTCTTGCAGTCTGGGACCCCTCGGAGGATGTCCACCTGCTGGCTTAGGCCTGCTCCATGGGGGATCAGGCCCAAGCTGGCAGTCAGACATCCCTCTGGCAGCCCGGCCGCCCTCGGGGGATGTCCACTTGCCAGCGGGGAGCAGGCCTAAGCTGCAGTCGGACATCCTTAGTGCTGCTGAGGAGGCGGGAGAGGCTCCCACCACCACCGCTGTACTGGCAACTGGTGGCCTGGCTTGTGGCTGAGCAGAGCTCCCCCTGTGGGAGCACACTGACCACCAGGGGGCAGCTCCTGCATTGAGCGCCTGCCCCCTGGTGGTCAGTGTGTGTCATAGTGACCAGTGATTCCCAGTCATTCTGCTATTAGGATCAGTTTGCATATTACCCTTTTATAATATAGGATAGAGGCCTGGTGCATGGGTGGGGGCCGGCTGGTTTGCCCTGAAGGGTGTCCTGGATCAGGGTGGGGGTCCCACTGGGGTGCCTGGCCAGCATGGGTGAGGGGCTGATGGGTGTTTTCAGGCTGGTCACACCCCCTTCAGGGTGGGGTCCCCACTGGGATGCCTGGCCAGTCTGGGTGAGGGGCTGATGGCTGTTTTCAGGCTGACCACACCCTCTTTAGGGTGGGGGGTTCCCCCACTGGTGTGCCTGGCCAGTCTGGGTGAGGGGCTGAGGGCCGTTTTCAGGCTGGCCAAGCCCCCGGGCAATGGAAGCTCCCAGCCTCTTCTTTTTTTCTTATTTTTTATTCTGGGATTTATTTACCTTCTATAATTGAAACTTTGTAGCCTTGAGAGGAGCTCAGAGCCAGCCATGGTGGGTGGGAGGGAGGGAAGCTTGGCTTCCTCCATCATTGGGGCAACCAAGCTTCCTGCTTGCTCCAGCTCTGTGGCTGCCGGCCACCATCTTGGTTGGGTTAATTTGCATTTAGTCGCTCTGATTGGCTGATGGGTGTAGCTTAAGGTGTAGCAAAGGTATGGTCAATTTGCATGTTTGTCTTTTATTAGTGTAGATTATACCTAGGAGTAAATTTAACCAAGGATGCAGAAGACTTGTACTCAGAAAATTATAAGACACTGAAGAATAAAATTGAAGAAGATACAAATAAGTGAAAATCAATACAGTGTTCATGGATAGGAAGAATAAGCATCATTAAAATATCCATACTACCCAAAGCAATCTATAGATTCAACACAATTCCTATCAAGATGCCAATGGCATATGTCACAGAACCAGAACAAATATCCCAAAAATCTATATGGAACCACTAAAGACCCAAAATAGCTACAACAATCTTGAGAAAGAAGAACAAAGTTGAAGGAATCACATCACATATAAGACAGCTTGATATCAGCTATACTATAAGGCCACAGTAAGCAAAAGAACATGTTACTGAAATATTCAATGAAACAGAATAGAGAGCCCAGAAATGAACTCAGGGCTTTATGGTCAATTAATGCTTTTCAAAGAATATACCATGCGTTGAACATCCACTTTAAAATAGCTTTGCACTGAAAATATGTAGAGATCTCACAAAGTTGCTGTAGAAACTTACTATGACCTTAAGATTCCTTTAATCAATCCTCTTGCAGAGCTTGTGGTGTCCTAATGCTCAGTTTAGCCCTGAATGACAACACTTGTCTCTGACAATAAAATCTACTATAATCTACACTTATAGCAGTTAGAGAAAAAACTAGGGCTAAGTTTGAGTGTGAATGATGACAATCTTCTTTGACTTATATTAATGAACTGAATTACTTTTTTCATTCACAGCTTCTATGTCATTGGTTCTTAGACTATTTCTAGAGGCCCTGGGATGGAGATTATTGGGCTGGCCTAGGTTTGGAGTGATCTGCCCCTTCTCTGAATTCCTTAGTGTCATTAAAGTTCTGACACTTAGCATATAGAGCCTTCTAAATATTCTGACATTTAAATAATTTTATTGTGGAATTCATTTTTTCTTGTGAAAATTGAATTGTAAACTTTCTAAAGCTATTTTTCATAGGTCCCTTAAATTATCCTCTTTCCCCCCCCTTTTAATTGTCATGGGGATATAAAGTATAGCATAAGGCAGATAGTGAATAATATAACTATGTATGGTGCCAGGTGGGTAATAGAATTATCGGGGGGGGGGTCACCTCGTAAGTTATATAACTGCCTAACCACTGTGCTATATGCCTGAAATAAGTATAAAATAATATTGAATGTCAACTGTAATTTTAAAATGAACATTTTTAAAAATTAAAAACAAAGAATATATATGTAGTAGTATATATTTAGATCAGAATTTTATGAATCCCTCCCCCCCACACACCCCCACCACACACACACACACACACACACACACACACACACACACTTTGTTTTAATTTTG
>NW_005366833.1:2947340-2952149 GCF_000412655.1 Myotis brandtii | reverse complement strand
TCATTTGGCTGCCTCCTGCATGCCCCCTTCTGGGGATGGAGCCCACAACCTGGGCATGTGCACTGGCAGAGAATCGAACGGTGACCTCCTGATTCATAGTTCGATGCTCAACTACTGAGCCACACTGGCCAAGGGGGGGAAGAGAGAGAGAGAGATAAAAAAAGAGAGAGAGAGAGAGAGAGACAGACAGACAGACAGACAGACAGACATAGATGTGAGAGAGAAACATGATCGTTGCCTCCCTTGACCAGGAATCGAACCTCAACCTTTTGGTGTGTAGAACAACGCTCCTACCAACTGAGCAACACTGGCTAGGTCTTTTGATCTTTATAACAACCCTACAAATTAGGCACTGCTTGACCCCTTTTCACAGATATGAGATTGAGTGCCTTGACTGTTTCCACAGGAGTAAGTGTAGAGCTGAAGTTTGTCCCTAGATAGTCTGCTGTGCTAGCTCTTGATCTTTTGACATTTATATGGCCTCCGTGGCTTGAGACTGTCATGATAATAGCAGAAATAACAATTGTTTAGTAGTTTACTGGTGACATTTTCAAATCTGTGGTCTTACTTGAAATTCACACCTACCCTGTTAGATACAACCTGTCTTTTTATAAATGACAAAATGGATTCAGAGAAGTAAACTGATTGACTAAGTTCACAGAATTTGCTATTATTATTTAGGACCAGGACTCAGATATCCAGATGTGCATTCTTATTTTTCTCCCTAGTAGACTATATTAACTCAGTAAACACTTACTAAATATATAGTGAAAGAATTAAATAGGAATAACTTTTTGTAGTTGTTATTAATCCTTACCTGAGGATATTTTTTTCTATTGATTTTTAGAGAGAGCAGAAGGTCCAAGGGAGAGAGAAACATCGATGAAAGAGAGATACATGGATTGGTTTCCTCCTGCATTCCCCGACCAAGGACCGGGAAATAAACTTGCAAGAACCTACAACCCAGGTATGTGCCCTTACCCAGGAATCAAACCCAAGACCCTGCAGTGTGTGGGCCAACTCTCTACCACTGAGCCATACCTGCAAGGGTGGAATAACTCTTACTAAGCTGAGTTGGGGAGCTGGGGCATTCAGCTCAATGAGGTTATTCCAATTGATTTTAGATACCATGGTCCTCATGGAAGCTGTTTACAGAAATTGGGGTGGCAACTTCTATAGACCAACTCTTTATGAAGGTGGGAAAGTGCTCCATCCTTCAGATTATGATTTTTGTTAGTTTCAAATAAAAATATTTTGTATTTACATCAAATAACTTAGTGCAACCACATTTGAGTGATTCTTAATGCCAGAGACAATGTAAGGGTTGAGTCATGAGAAAAGCTTATTCAGTGTTCAGCAGATGTCATTATTAATTCTCCCACTTGAGGTGATGAGTCATAAATTGGGTTGGGATTTAAAATTAAGGCAGAGTATATGTGTGAGACCTCACACAACTCAGAAACTCAGTGTTCCAAGAGGCTGGAGAATGACAAAAAGAATGCTTAACAGGACTTGCTATAATTAAATTTAGTGGGTCTAACACATATAGCATAACCGTTGGACTCACTAAACAACATACCGGGTTTACTATTGACCCCCACATCCTTCTCAAAATTATATAAAATTTTACGTTTGGTTTTGTGGGTAGAAAGAGAGAATGTTTACATATATGTTCTGCACATTTGATATGGATGTTCTGAATGGAAAACTTAACTGCAATGTACTGAGTGTTATTGCTCCTAGAGATGACACAATTCTTTGGATCATTTTTGGGTGTAAACTTTGCCAACTATAAAGTTGTTGTAGCATAATTGCATAAATATGTTGGGAAATTCCTGACATCACACAGCACAACACAATTATCCACCTTTTGGAGGGTCCAGGAGCATGAACATAGTATACTCAAGCTATAATTGAAGGCCTATGAAAATATAGGGGTATGGCAAGCATTTCATGAGCTGCTTACAATGGGGCCTGGGGTTGGGGAGAAAGAGAATCAAATACCATGATGAAGCTCAGACTGCTGGAAAAATCCCATTAGCATGTGTAAAAAAATTATTGAATTCAAACAAACAATTATCCATGCTTTTACGGATATTGTGAAGAGCTATAGAAGCAGCAGGCTAATATTGTGGGTGATGGGGAGCATGAATTCATTCAATCCCATGTCACCTATAAACTTCTTTCTTGAGGGGCCTGGATAGGAAACAGTAAACCTCTGGTTGACGGAAATTAGCACGACAAAAAGAAATTGTATACAATATCATTGTTGAAGATACTGTGCTCAAGCATATAACATGCTAACCCAACCCCTCCCATCCCAGCCTTTTGAAACAGTACACCTCATAAATTTGATAAGACAATGTGTATGCCATTGTACCTTATTAGAACACAGAAAACAACATACTGGGTTTACTATTGTCCCTGAATATCGATTTAAAGATCTATTTCATGGGCTATCTGGAAGGATATTTTGCCCATCTTATTGGGTAATTGGGCTGCTGCCATTTACTCTTTTTATACAATCTCCATTTTCTATTAAGTATACCTGGAAGTGAGGCTACTAGACACATGAGGACAATCTGAGAAGGCTAATTATTTGGTGGTCCTTACAGCATACACAGTGGCGATATAGATATAGATATAGATATAGATATAGATATAGATATAGATATCCATATACATACACATACACATATACATATACATATTCATATATAGACTAGATATAGATATAGATATAGATATAGATACACATACACATACACATATACAAATATATATATACACATATAGATATATAGATATGTTCTGTATTAGGAAAGAAAACTGGTATAGGCTCAGGAAGGTGGGAAGGAGGTCCTGACTACATGAGCAGCACCCAATGGCTCCTTGATTTCCCAGAGCCGAAACCTTCACATACCTCACTCAGCAAAGAGAAGTTCTGTAGGAAACAGCCTCAGCCTTCTTAAAATAGTATAGTGACCATTTGTGGTCACTCTAGCTTACTTTCCCTCTTCTAAATAGGCCATAAAAGTACATATCGTACTGTTTT
This sequence comes from Myotis brandtii, assembly GCF_000412655.1. Classification (NCBI taxonomy): domain Eukaryota; kingdom Metazoa; phylum Chordata; class Mammalia; order Chiroptera; family Vespertilionidae; genus Myotis; species Myotis brandtii. The sequence continues at coordinate 2,949,094 of NW_005366833.1, read as the reverse complement.
TTTTCTGAGAGGTGCTCTGATAAGTACAAATGTTTTTATCTAGTGCACTATTTAACCAGGGATGAGTTACAGTTCCTAATGGTAACAAGGCAATTTCCCAGCTGTCTTTTAAAAGGGCTTTGCCTAAAAAGTCTATCTTATATGTAACATTTAAAATTTTCAGTTTTCAAATGCACTTTGCAATTAGTCATTTGATTCACAGACACATGAGGATCGTTATTTCGAATTTACACATGTAGAGAATGAGGCTCAGAGTTGGAGACTCGTAGAGTATTGGGAAGATGAAGAAGAATGAGGAGGAATGAAGTCTGCTGGGATTCTCCTAACCACTAGAGCAGGGGTGGGGAAACTTTTTTCTGCCAAGGGCCATTTGGATATTTATAACATCATTTGAGGGCCATACAGAATTATCAACTTAAAAATTAGCCTGCTATATTTGGTCAAACATTTAATTAATTCACCTGTAATGCCTTGGCAGGGCCAGGCCAAATGATTTTGCAGACCTTACATGGCCTGCAGACCAGAGGTCCCTGCAGTACAGTGTTTCCCATGCTTTATAGCCACACGAAGTTGGGAGGACAAAGCACAGGCTCCTCTGTCACCTCTGAGGCAGGCCATCCAGGTGCATCTGGAGGGGCATCTCATACATTGCTGAAATGCTCTGTTCCATCTGCGAGTATGGGAAAGATGCTCCGAAACCACAGAAATTGACAACTGAGGGTTTAAAGCGCAAAATGTGACACATGGTGTATTTTGGAGTCCCTTGGGTGTTGGAAGCATAGAAAGAAAACCCTGGTAAAAGGCTAGAGCTTTTCAGGATATTTTCCTGATCCAGGCAAGCACCTGAATGGCCTGCCTCAGAGGTGACAGAAGGGGTCTGTGCTTTGTCCTTCCAACTTTGTGTGGCTATAAAGCATGGGAAACACGGCTCGGGTGTGGGGCCAAAGGGACCAACCTAAAACCATAAGAAGTGGAGACGGAGGACAGCCATGAGTGCTAAGAACTTGTTGAAAAGACAACCCTCTTAAGGGTGTGATTGAGCAGACTCCTGGTTAGACAGACTCCTGGTCAGTTGTGAGAGGGCCTGGATGGTGCCTTAAGTATCCTTGGCCCTGTGGCTGAGCTTTGCTACTTTTTCCATGGTTAGGACACAGCTCCAAGTGCAAGGCTCAGTGCTTACTGAGAAAGGAAGTTATAGTTTCCTAAATGAGCCCACCCCTTTTGATGAGTTATGCAGGAGGGGTGGGCAAAAGGCACCCAGATCATTTCACTCTGCATTATTTAAAAATATTTTTAAAGTAAGGTGGTGAGCTCTCTGAGGGGAAGGACAGCATTAAGTTCTGAAATCCAAATAAATTACTTGGTACCAGCAGGCTATATATATATATATAGCTAATAGGCTAAGTGTCCGACCATTCGACCGGTTGCACTGACCATGAGGGGGAAGACTCTCAACGCAGGAGCTGCCGTGACACACACTGGCCATTTACAGAGAAACGGCACTGCAGACCTGGTGCCCACAAAGCAACACTTGGCGTCCCCCAAGTGGGACATAGGCCCCGCCACCACCCCAGAGTGACACCCCACCAAATCGCAGCCAACACTGCAAAGACCCCATGGCACAAAATGCGTCCCACAGCCCAGCCCAGACCAGAAACGGTGGCTGTGGGCACCGGGTAATGACATCATGTAGCAACGCCTGGCTTCCTCTCCCTAGCAACTAGCCTCCTTGGAGTTTCTTCAGCCCAGGAACA
>NW_005366833.1:2944920-2945281 GCF_000412655.1 Myotis brandtii | reverse complement strand
TAATAGGCTAAGTGTCCGACCATCTGACCAGTTGCACTGACCATGAGGGGGAAGACTCTCAACGCAGGAGCTGCCGTTTCACACACTGGCCATTTACAGAGAAACGGCACTGCAGACCTGGTGCCCACAAAGCAACACTTGGCGTCCCCCAAGTGGGACATAGGCCCCGCCACCACCCCAGAGTGACACCCCACCAAATCGCAGCCAACACTGCAAAGACCCCATGGCACAAAATGCGTCCCACAGCCCAGCCCAGACCAGAAACGGTGGCTGTGGGCACCGGGTAATGACATCATGTAGCAACGCCTGGCTTCCTCTCCCTAGCAACTAGCCTCCTTGGAGTTTCTTCAGCCCAGGAACA
>NW_005366833.1:2929788-2942526 GCF_000412655.1 Myotis brandtii | reverse complement strand
AAAAGAAGTAAGAAATGGTGGACCTTGAAAATGACTTCAGGTTTTCTTACTGTGCAGAATATAGTCAAACACTGCTGCAGTTAAATATTTTACCCTTTGTTCTCCCTGCGTGATCTAAAATAATCTGCTTCGTGTTGATATTTACTGCCCTGTTGCTGGAAATTACTTGAAAGAGAAGTTGGGGTGCTTCACTGGGCTGGAAAAAGTTTAGCTACATCAGAAATCAGGTCTATTAAGCAATTTATACATATAAAGCTCTTGCTGGCACCAATCGCACACATGTGTTTTGATCTGTCATTGTCGATTGTGAATTTGGTTGACACGTCTATCATAGAGAAAGGGCGAATAGCTATATTAAAATATTTCTTCTAAATAATTTCCTTTCAGTGTGCACGAATTCATGCACCAGGCCACTAGTTGTGTTATAATAACCATAAACCTGGATTTCCTGAGATGGTCCTAATTTCAAGTCTCTGTCCTGTTGTCTTTATTTGTTATCAAGTGTTCCGGAAATGCAATCATGTGGGTGATCTTAAGTGAAATTGATAAAGAACCTACCTACTATTCACCAGGTGTGTTGCCAGGAACTAATGACATAGACCAGAGATTCTGGTTCCCCTGAGCTAAGATCCCAGAGAAGCAGGTAGGCCTAGAGACAAAGAATCACAAAAGAGTCTTGTGGGTCTAAGATTGTGGAGTGCATCCAGTCTCTAAGAGGAAAAGGTGGGCAGCCTAATGCAGGCTGGAGGATGGGAAGCCTTTCTAGAGAAAGTATCAATGAGTTATGGCCAGGTGGAGGGAAGTATGACAGAATTTTAAATAGAGTGAGTGTAACATGGGGAAAGTCTGAAATCAGAGATCAGAGTGTGTTTGGGGCTATCAAAATATTTTGTTTGATCTTAGAAAAAAAAAAGTTTGTTTGTGGAAGGGAGTTTTACAAGGATGGAGGTGGTGAAAAATAAATTTGGGCAGGTGGCCATGAAGATAACAGTGTTTATACTGAGAGAATAAGATTTAGTTTTATGGTTCCCAAAATTTCTAGGGACATTAGTTTTATGTTTCACCAAATCTTTGTGACAAATTAGAAGATGATTTAGGGCAAATCAAGACTTTGGGCTGGTACAGGAATACAGGGGAGAAGGAAAGAGAGCCTGACCTAGTGTTAGTGTTTGAGATGGAGAGGGGAGAAGACATGTGAGACCTTTGCAGGACTTGATGAACTCTTCCTTGCCAATTCCCTATCCCTTTGCTTTTCTTTCTTTCTCCAATTCTGAATCATGCTGAGATAAGGGACATAGGAAGCAGAACAGGCTGGGGAAGGAAGGTCATGAATTTAGTTTGGTACATGCCAACTGTAAGGAGCTTTTGTGGTACCCAGGTGGAGATGTCCTATCCATAGGAATTTGGAGCTCAGGAGAGATCAGCCTGCACTACATATATTTATTTTGGGATCATTGACCTCAGGATGATGTGGTGAAAGTGGATGGATGAACTTTCCAAGGAAAGATGGTAGAAGGAGAAGGGAACAGAGTCAAGGACAGACCCCAAGGGGAGCACCACAGTCATGGATTGGCCGATGAAGAGGAGGATGCAGAGCAGACTCAGACACTGAGGCCAGAGATTCAGGAGGTAACTGATAGACCAAGAGAAAGCAGCATTTCAAAAAGGAAGATGATTAGGAATGTTAAAATGCCTCAGGTCAGAGGGCAAAGGGTTTAAGTAGCAGCCATTGGATCAATTAATCAGGAGTTTGTAGGAGACCAAGTGCCAATTTATGTCATGTGTCCAGAAATGATGCAAAATTATGTCAAATGATATGTACCAGTTCTCTGACACCCCCCCCCCGCCCACACACACACACCTCTGACTAGCACACACATTCCTTATAGATGGATTTCTTATCTATCCAACATGCCAAATGAATATCTGTGGGTCTTTCCTGCTACCCACTCCCCTGCAGGAGATGTTCTTTCCCTCTTCTCTTTGATGACCTTACCACTGCTCCTTTCTCAAGGTTTAACCTGGTTCCTGTGTTGTGAAAGTCTCTAATTTTGCAAACTCTACCTTTCCTCCTCTCTCCACCTCTCTCCATTCTTTCAGCATTTACTGCCAACATAGTTGTTTTCTGTTAGCCTTTGTGTGCTCATCCTCCCAATTAAAGGCCCTGTGAGGTCATAATTTATTTGAGGACAAGTGCAAACAAATTGCATTTTTTAAATACCATGATATCAGGGAATATAGCACTCTTGAGCACTTCTTAAAAATCAACTCCACAACATCTTGCCCAAAAAAAGATAAGCCAAAATAAAGAACTCAAGAACAGAAAATACCTGGTAAATACAAATATAAAATTAATATAGATCTAAATAGAGAACCACAACTTAGTAACTTGAGCAAATATAGATGGAGAATAGAATGAAAATTTCCTTCAGTATATATGAGTATTGGAAGTTAAAGGCATTGCCTTGGACAAAATACATTCTTTCTGGCTCCTTGGTGCTGATTAGCACTATGTTGGCTGAATGGGAAATTCCCCAAAGAGTGGTATTTATGGCTTCCAAAATTTCTAGGGACATTAAGCCATTTCATCACAACAGAATTTGTAAGTAATACATAAATTAATAATTTCCCTAAGTAGAACTCTTGAACTTTGTCAAGTAGAGGAAGTCCCACAAGCTCAAACCAAAGCCTTACTCTTATTGAGTTACAACTTTAGAGATAAATAGAAGGAATGGCAAGGCTGGGGGAATTAGGTAGATTTTGGCAAAATGACTTTTTCCAGGATGAGAGCTATGGTAGACATTGAAATTCTTTTATAAGTAAGATTCTATGAAGGATATGGGACAAAAAGAAGTTGATTACTTGTCCAATGCACCTAACCAGTTTTCCATCCATACTTTTTAAAATATATATATTTTTATTGATTTCAGGGAGGAAGGGAGAGGGAGCGAGGGATGGAAACATCAATGATGAGAATCATTGATTGGCTGCCTCCTACACACCCCCTACTGGGGATTGAGCCTGCAACCCTGGCATGTGCCCTTGACTGGAATTGAACCTGGGACCCTTCAGTCTGCAGGCTGACGCTCTATCCACTGAGCCAAACCAGCTAGGGCCATCCATACTTTTTTGAGGTTGACTGTGTCCTCACACTTCCACAGCCACTCCAGCTTCCTGTTATTATTAGCCAATGAGTCCAAAATGTATCATTTTCTTCATTTTTTCCAGATGGCCTGCATATGCTGTTCAGTCTTCCACTCCATGTTGGGCTTGCTCTATCAATCAAAGATTGACTATTTCCTCATAAGGCAGACTCCTTGGGTGGTCAGTTGGCCTCAGAGTTCCTATGTAATAATGAAAGATGGGAAATTACGCAACACATGTGGAATTACATAAGGGACATTAATGGGCAGATTTCTGGGATAGAACGGAATGGACTCCTCCTCTCCTCCCCCTTGGGGTTCCTTGAAGGTTCCACTGAAAGCAATTTAATAAATTGAGTCAGGCAATAAATTCATATTTTTTACATAAATAGCTCCATTGCAACTCAGGCAGAGGCACCACAGAGTTCCTAGACAAAGATTATCACTGTCCGGGAATGTGTTTTCAAGCATTCATCTCCAACAAGAACAAAAGCACTGTGCATTTTAATAGGCTTCCTCCAAGGCAATAACAAATTACCTGTAGTCAATATGATAATGTGTGTGTGTGTATGTGTGTGTGTGTGTGTATGTGCTCTTAAGTTTAGGAGCAGCTAACACTTCTGCACTCATGAGAGACCCACAGAGGCTTTCTGAAAACAAAGATGGGAGTGGGAGATCCTGAATTCATTAGTACTTCACTAGACTCTGCTTTAGAGATATGTAAATTACCTGTTTGTGTCTCCTGCTGGGTAGTATACTCTGTGAAGGCAGAAGTACACTTATTTTTCATGAATTAAAATTAGAGATTAAGACAAGTAATGAGAAAGTAGAACTCCCTTGAGAAAGAAAGAAGAAATGTTGACTCCATAGAAGGATGAGTCTGGCAAGCATTACAGAATGTCCTTTCATATCTTCATGCAAGGGATTGGCCAACTTTGCCTGGGAGCAAGGAATGATATCTTCGGAGTTAGGAAGTATCATTTGTTGGAAGCAATACCTATTTAAATTGAAATCCTGCATAAGTCATATCAATTTCCCAGTTTTAGTCTTTGATGTGGCTGTGAAAGTATATTTTTAGATGATATTAAGATTTAAATCAGTAGAGTTTGAGCAGAGCAGATTGCCATGAGGGTGGGCCTCATCCAAACAGTTGAAGGCCTTAAGGAAAAGAATGACTTCCCCTGAGGAAAAGGACATTTTGCAAGCCAACTGGTTTTAGGCTTGAACTGCAGCATCAACTCTTCCCTGGGTCTTTAGCCTGCCAGTCTACCCTGCAGATTTTGGACTTACCAGTTACAATTTTTATGGAGAGCCCTCACTAGAGTCTCTCTCAAAAGGTGAGAGTACAGGTCCCCAATTCCAGAAGGCACTCAGGATGTGAGTGAACTGAGCAAAAACTAGACGTTCTAATTGGCCCTTTTGTATTTAAGAGCTAAAACAGGACGTGGCCTTGACCCAGGATGAGCCAAGTTAGGCAGAGACTATCAATTGGTATAGGTGTCAGCACAAGTTGATCCTATGATCTGACACCAACCTTTTCCCAGGAGGTAGCTGTGCATGTAAATCGTGTTATGCCATCTGGCTGTACCACCTACCACCCCTTATTGTTGCTGTCATCTATTTACAACTTGTCATGAGACCCCATCTCCATCCCTAGATCCCTGAAAATATTGGCTCCTGGCCCTAATTCTATCATCATTTTTCATTACTTCAGTTTGAACAGCAGATGACCCATCTAACACACTGGCCTCTCATTCCCTTAACTTCCTCACTTCCAACAACATATTATTTTCCAATGCACTGCATCCAAGTTTTGTCTTACCTTGTCATCACCAGTAACTACTCCAATTCCAAAGTCTCAGCTTTGAAATCCACTTACTGCATATACTACTTTCTATACTTCCAGCTTACTCACTGTAGCATCCCTTTGCTACAGTTCCTTGCCCAGGGAGTCCCACAAATTCCTTGATCCACTACTTTTTCACCATCAATCAATGCCTTCCTGTTTTGCCTGACCCCTCCTCCCCTTGTTCAGTTTATGATCACATGGCCCCTCGTTATGTTAACACCAGAGAAAATGCCTTAAACTAGGTAGAAGCAAAATGAGTGGACATCATTGGTCATTTGAACCTGTGAATTCTTAAAGGACTAGGCCTTGATCATTTTAAAGGGAAGCATATTCTTAGGAAATGTGATGAGATGGCAGGGGCATTTAAAAGCCGTAGGGAGTTTGAAATAGATTTCTTAGTAGGTAAAATAAAGTTGTTGTTTTTAAGTTTATCAGGTTGAGGCTCCTTGTAAATGGCCAAAAATTAACCTTAACTTTCAGAACCCTACCAATTGAAGCAACTTAATGTTGCCACCACGTTGAAAATTTTTCCCTTGATCTGAATATGCAAAAATAGAAAATATTTTTGTTTTATAACACTTAGGCAACTTGGGGAACTTTCTGGTTTCTTATATATCATATTCAATAAAGAAATTCATCATCACAGTTATATTTTCGAGTTGCTGACTATCCAATCCAAAATAGTCTACTCATATTAATTCCAGTGGGTTGGTAGTTTGAATAATCTCTAAATAACCTACTCATGTAGGCAAAATGACACCCACATAAGACTATTTAAAATTAATTAAAACAAAGTAAAATTTAGTTTCTCAATCAGACTAGCCATATTTTATATGCTCAATAGTCATATATGTCTAGGGGCTACCATATTGAACAGTGCAAGAAACATTTCCATCATCATGGAAAGTTCTGTTAGGTAGTGCTTTCTTAGATCAGGGGTGGAAAATTAAGTACTAGGTCAGATCTGGCTTTTGGCTTGTTTTTTGTACAACCTGTAAGCTAAGAAAGGTATTTACATTTTTAAAAGATTGTAAAGAAAAACAAGAAAGAATATATAACTGAGACCATAGGTAGCCTACAAAGCCTGAAATATTTATTATTTAGCCTTTTACAGAAGAAAAGAAGGTTGTCAATCTTGTCTTAGATAATAAATCACTTAAATATCTATGTTTAAATAATGCATTGTGAAATGTAACTGCTTGTGGTCAAAAATTATATTTTTCACAGTGCTATTGTATGAAACCCAGTACATGGCTTATATCTAGTGAGTCTTAATTCAATTAAATAGATACTATTGAAAGCCTTTTAAATGCCAGTTGCTGGAAGTTTTTAGATAAATAAGACACTCTGGAAATTCAAGGAATTCATGTTTTAGTGGAGTAGGTAGACATTAAAGCCCTAGCTGTAGTATTACATAGACTACAGTACTTCTAATAATGGTATTAAATACAGTAGTATTGGTGTGTAGAATAAAGAATGACGAGTTCTGACTAGGACTATGTGTAGCTGGGGAATAAAGAATGAAGCATACAACTGGGACTTTGAAAGATAAGTAGGAGTTGAATAGGCAGATAGGCAAAGAAAGGCATTCCAGGCTCAGGTAATGGCAGGAACACTTGTGTGTGGAGTGGTGAAAACACAAGGTGCATTTGAAGAAATGTCAAGTAGCCAAATAGCATGAGGAGTAGGCAGTGGTCCCAGGAAATAAGTAGGAGGGGTTGGTATTTGATGAGAGATGCTGGTTTTCCATCACTAGATAGTGAATAGGAGACGATCATAGGGTCTCAAAAGAAAGCCCTCGTCTGTTGACTGCCTGAAATGGGAAATGGTATGTCCATTTTTACACCTATAAGTTTGGCTTCCATACCTATCCGTGTGAACAAGGACTTGGAAGCTGATGGGATGGTGGAGTCAGGAATAGTATAGCAATTGAAACTGATACAGCACCCTAGTGATGTAGCATGGCTCAGAACTTTTTAGTTTTCTTGCTGCTTTGGATCAGCAAGTCTTATTTGTTGGGACATGTGAATTGTGGTGTTGGTCACAATAAACTACCACAAAAATGTACATTTTGCTTGAGACTACAGAAAAAATATTGGAAGAACTTTCTGTTTTGCATAGCTATTGTAGACTTCACTGTTCAATTCCCAGGTAACAAAGCAGAGTGATAGAATCAATGTAAGAGTCACAAACTATACAATAGCATGGGATTGCATCCAGTGCTTCTCCTAGCCCCATTTTCTGGAATTTTATCATCCTGAACATTTGACAAAGGGCTTAGCTGAATCATCTGAAATACTAGTGCTTAGTTTCTGGAAACGAATCAAGTGGCCTGTGAGCTTCTTAAATAACATCCATGGTTGATGCAGAACTCCTGAGAAAGAGTTTGGATTTTCCCCTTGCCACATGAGGACATGTAGTGTTTTATCATTAGTAGACTTGTTCAACTTTTTCATTTTACTTAGACCTCAAAATTAATTTAACCAAGAGATTATCTTCTTTAGCCAATGACTATAAGGGCTAAATATGGAATAGTTTATGCCAAGTTTAGAACCTATCCAAAATTCATGCATATGAAGTTTCAACCTGAACTCAAACCTTTTGGTGTCCAAACTAATTTACATTTGGCAAAGAATAATATTCAGGTTTCAAAAGGAAACAAACAAACAAACAAAAAACCAAAAGAAAGTTCTGTGGAAGCATATTTTAAGGCTTCTTGGATACCATATACCTCTTAGGAAAAAATAAATAAAGCATTGTTTTAAGAGAAAGCCAATCAAAGACACATGGATTAAATTGCTTTCAAAATAAAGAAAACTAAAAATTAAGAGGGAATAGGACTTTAGAAAAACCTACTGATGTTTTCAAAACCCAAAAGTTTGGAAGAATATGAATAAATCCAAACACACTTTAAAAATAAATGCCTTTTTATCTCACCAAAGTTAATCATCACTAATTTATTTCCTACTGCCCCTGATTTGTGCATGTGGAAATTGAGACAGTGGGCCCCCAAATCATGCCATGTGGAGATCAAGGATTTATCCATGAAATGGTGATATCACTCACTTTTGTCTGAGTATGGGAGATAGAGGATGGTGTAATTGTTTGCCTGTAAATCCTACATAGTGATCTGGAATCATGGTGAACTTCTACAATCCTTTAGAGAACTGTTGCCCAAAGAGGAGCAAGAGAAACTTTCATGAAACCTAAGTTTTGGGCTGCACACTCACTAGGTCTTATATAGTATGTTCTTTATACCACTATGTAAAGGCATTGCATTATAAATGCATGCAATGTATGCAAATGCAACTATTAGTGCTGTCCAAAGTTTAAATTGAAAACAGAGACAGAGAACAAAAAATAGCAATGAGTGTGGGTGATTCCAGTTACCATGCTATCCAGATTTGCCTCCCATCTCACGCTGTATGAGATGGGAGGCAAATTCCTTCAGCTTCAGGTGATCTCTATTCAGGGAACTTTCTTAGTGAGAGCATCTTGTTGCATTGAAAGTAACTCTAGTGATTAAATACACAGGTAGGTGTTTTGTGTAAAATGGCCCCTTAGTGCAAGCAACCTCTACAGCTACTGCTCAAGAAAGAAAGGGTGATTTATTTTCCAAAGATAACTGTAATAGATTCACTGGAAAATTGTACATTTGCTTGCAATGTGACCCCTTTCTAAGAGTTTTTTCAAGAGGGAATTTGATATTATGGAAATTCTTTTCTTATGCCCTGACTTTAGAACTTAGCCACTGCATAAAATGGAATTCCACTATTATCCACCTGCAGAAGCCCAGGAACTGAGTGGCAACAGGAGACTGAGAGTTAGGAAATTATATCTGTGGCATGGTACCATCAACTAATACTAGTGTTCAATGGGAAACATTGAAGGGAAAAGAAGGGGAGAGCTGATTATGAAACAAACATGGCCAAGAAGCAGGCTTTGCAGAACCCTGATTTTCTATATCTAAAGGAAAGGCCAGGATGTAGAAAAGAGAATTGTAATGGAGGAAATAAGCAAAAGAGGAAGGTTGCACAGCAATGACAAATCAAGTGTGGTTGCGAACATGGGAGGGTAAGTGAACTATGCCAAACAGATAGGATCAATATAAAGGAATCATCCACATGGGTATTCACATGAGTTTTAAGTATTTGACTTGCTATCAGAGGGCATAGTACTAGTTCTAATGGAAAGTGCCAGACCCCGAGTCTACTGAAAATCAGTTATGAAAGTGAGCAGTAAGTGATGTAGAATGAACACAGAATTTGGTGTCATATTATGAACCTCACTTCATCTGCAAAACAACTGTAATAATAATAGTGCTTAGCCCATTGGATCGTTAAAAGGCTTAAATGAGATATAACAAAGTGCCCACCATAGTATTTGGCAATTGGGATGTGAAAAGGCTGAGTCTTTACTTGGGGGCATGCAGAAATTCTCTAAATGTAGATGTGTTTGTCAGATCTTCTCTCACCTTGCAATAAAACTCCATCTTCCTAGATATGAAAAATAAGGGCTGTGTGTAAAGCTTTGGAGTCAGATAGACTTGAACTGGCTTACTTCCATCTCTCTAGCTGCCTGATAACCTTGAGGTAATAGCTCAGTCTAGCTTTCAGAGTTTTTGTGAGGATTAGATGAGGTAATAAATTCATTGAAATAACTTAATACATGGTTTTTACTCAGAATCTTAATTCCTTTCTCCTTCACTCTTTTTTGTAGTATCTCAAACAGCTTTAATACAATTAAAAATTTAGAATTATTTCTATTTGTGAAGTTCTGAATTGCATTAGTAAACTTCATTATGACTTAAATATTTCTAATTAGCAGCCTTAAAAAATCATTTTTAGAATTTATAGCAGGGTCTAAACATCTGGCATATGATTTCAAATATCCTCTGTCTTTTTATCTCTGAGATTCAGTTTGATATATATATATCAAGGATTCAGGGATAAAGAAAATTATCTTTGTTAGCATTCTTGAAGTATAATTTACCTATAATAAAATTTGTTAATTTAAAGTATGCAATTCATACTTTTGCTTTTGGACAAATGTAAAAAGTCACATAGCCACCGCCTCTATAATATTATAGAAGATTTTCATCATTCTCTGGCACCTCTTCCTAGTAATGCCCTGCTGCCCCACCTGGCCTCTGGCATTCACTGATTATTTCAGCACACTTTTGCCTTTTTAAAATTTTAGACTAATGGAATCATACAGTCTATAGTCTTTTGTGTCTAGATTTTTTTCTATTTAGCATTATGTTTTTGCTATTCATACAGATAGTTGAAAGTGTCATTGGTTTGTACCTTTTAAGTGGTGATTGGATAATTCCACTTATCACTACACCACAGTGTTCATCCATTCACAAGCTAATGGACATTTGGATTTAGTTCAGTTTTTGGATATTGGGAATAAAACTGCTATGCACCTTTACATACAAGTCTGTGGAATATATTTATATTTCTCTTGAGTAAATTCTTAAATGTGGAATTGCTAGGTCCTATGCTTAAATTTATAATAAATTGTCAAACTGATTTTTCAAATTACTTATCCTGTTCTGTATTCTCACAGCATCTGCTATTTGTCAGTCTTTTTTATTTTAATCCTTTCTAATTAATATGTGTGGCTATTTCATTGTGGTTTTCTTCCTTTCTTTTTCTCCTTCTTTCTCTATCTATATATCTATCTATCTTGCTTTATTGCTCTGGCCATGATTTACAGCAAAATGTTAAATGTAAATAATTAGAAAATACATCATTTCCTTATTCTTTATCTAAGAGGAAAAGTATACAGTCTTTACTCATTAAGTGTAATATTAACTGTAGGTTATTTGTAGATTGCCTTTATCAGATTGAGAAAGTTCTCCTTTATTCATAATTTGCTGGAAATTGTTTTTGTCATGAATAAATGTTAAATTTAATCAAATTAATTTTATGAATATTTTGGGCTGTTCATATGTGTTTTCATTTAAAGACTCTTAATATGGGGAATTTACATTGATTGATTTCCAAATTGAATTACTATGATGGGTTCAATTTGCTAAATTTTTATTCATAATTTTTGCATATGAATTCATGAGGGATATTGTTCTGTTGTCCCATAATTTCTTTCTTTGGTTTTGGTATCCAGGCAATGCTGGCCTCATCAATGAGTTGGGAAGGGTTCCCTCCTGTTGTATTTTCTAGAAAAGTCTGTGTAGAATTTGTATTATTTCTTATTTAAACGTTTAAAGAATTCTCTAGTAAATTCATCTCTGCTTTTTTAATGGGCTTTGCTTACTTTGGGTTTAACTTGTTCCACTTTATCCAGTTTTTCAATGTGGAAGTGCAAGTAATTGACTTGAGGTAATTTATTTTTTCTAATATAGGCATTTGATGCTATAAAATCTTGTATAAACACTGCTTTAGCTGTAATTCACAGATTTTGATATTTTGTATGTCCATTTTTATGATTTCAAGTGATTTCTAATTTCCTTTTAATTTCTTCATTGAGCCATGGGTTATTTAAAATCGTGTCATTAGATTTTCCAGTGTTTGAGGATTTTCCATGTACATTTCTATTTGACTTCTAATTTAATTATGTTTTGATCAGATAATATACTGTACTTTTTATTATCAATTCCTTTTAAATTTATTGATACCTATTTTATGGTCAAAGATATGGTCTATTTTGGTATATGTTCTGTATGCACTTGAAAATAATGCCTATTATATACAGTGGTCAATTAATATCATGATTTGTTGTTCAAGTCTTCTATATCCATACTGGTTTTCTGTCTAGTTTTTCTGTCAATTGTTTATAGAAGTTTTGAATTCTGCAACAATAAAACTTTTGGAGTTGTCTCTTTTTCCTTTTAGTTGTATCAGTTATTGGCTTATTATACATATTTTAAATTTTTGTTATTGAGTGTAAACACTTTTAAGATTATTATGTCCTCTTGATAAAGTGACATCTCTATCATTATCTTCTCTACCCCTGATATTATTATCTGCTTTAAAAGCTACTTTGTCTTATATTAATGTAGCCACTATATAGTTCCTTTGATTTGTGGTTATATGGTATATGTCTTTCCATTCTTTTACTTTTAGCAGCATTTCTCTTTCTTTTTTTTCAATCCTTACTTGAGGATATGCTTATTAAATTTGTGAGAGAGAAACATTGATCATTTGTCTCTTCTGTGTGCCCCAACCAGGGATCCAACACCCAATTTAGATATGTGCCCTGACCAGGAATCAAACCTGTAACCTTTTGATGGAACAGTGCTCCAACCAACTGAGCCACCTAGCTAGGGCTTATCTGTCTTTTTATTAAAATGGGTTTAATGTAGACAGCATAAAATTATATCATTTATTTTTATCCATCTAGGAGTCTGTGCTTTTTTGTTGAAATGTTTAGAACACTTATATTTAACTAAATGGCCCAGTTCATCCTTAGCGCTGCTGCGGAGGTGGGAGAGGCTCCCAATACCAACACTGCACTGGCTAGCCATGAACCGGCTTCTGGCTGAATGGCAGCACTCAGGGGGGTCCCTCAGCCTGGCCTGCGCCCTCTACAGTTTGGGACCCCTCAGAGAATGTCCACCTGCCAGCTTAGGTCCACTCCCTGGGAGACTGGGCCTAAGCTGGCAGACAGACATCCTCTGGCAGCCCAGGAGCCCTCAGGGGATGTCCCACTAACAACTTAGGCCCACATCAGGAGTGGGCCTAAGCTGTTAGTCGGACATCCTTAGCGCTGCTGTGGAGGTGG
>NW_005366833.1:2922195-2928371 GCF_000412655.1 Myotis brandtii | reverse complement strand
ATCTCATCCTTGGACTTTTATGCCATTTCACATCAGAGTAAAAATGATATAAGCATACATTTCTATTTAACTTCCTCTTGCAATATTACAAATAGTATTTTTGTCATGTTATTAACTTTTTACAGTGTTGGTTATTATTATTATGTCTTCAAATAATCATTTAACTTTTCAGGAAGTTAAAACCACGAGAAAAACATCTTGTATAGGCACATATATATTTACTTATTTCCAAACACTTCTCTCTTTTATGTAGATCCACATTTCCATCTTGTCTCATTTGCTTATGTCTAAAGGACTTCCTTTGGTTTCTAATAGTGCTGGTCTTCTTGTGGTGATTCATGCTTATGTCCAAAAAAGCCATAATTCTGTCTTTAATTTTGAAATATTTTTACTTGGTATAGAATGTTGGTTGACAGTTATTTAAAGAGTTCATTGCATTCTCTTCTAACTTTCATTGCTTCTAATGTGAAGCCTCCTTTCACTGTTGCCATTGTGTGTCTGGCTGCATTAAACATTTTTCTTTATCATTTGTTTTTGAAAATTTGGTTGTTTTATGCCATGCTGAGGATTTCTTTTATACTTCTTCTGCTTAGGGTTTGTTGACTGTTTTGGATCTGTATATGACTTTCTTCAAATTTGGAAAAAATTCTAACAGTTTTTCAAATATTGTTTCTTCCCCATGCTAACTTCCTGCAGGGGCTCCAATTGCATGTATACTAGAATGTGTGCTATTGCCACATCAGGTTATTGAAGATCTGTTCAACATTTTAATCTACTTAATCTCTATTTCACTTGGGTATAGTTTCTATTACTGGCTTTTGGTTCACCAAATTTTTCTTCTATGATGTCTAAGCTGATATTCATTTTATTCATATATTGTATTTTTCATCTACAAAAATTAGTTTGGGGCCTTTTATATCTTTCATTTCTCTGTTTTAACAATCTTGTCTTTTAGTTCTATCATCCATACCATTTCTGGATCTATTTCTGTTGATTGTTTCTTTCTCCTGGTTGTGGGTCATGACTGGTTATATTCAGTGGATGAAAAAATTTTGAATTTTACATTGTTGGGTATTGTTTTTTAAAAAAGACTATCATTGGGATTTGTTTTGGAATCTAGTTATTTAGAACCAGTTTGATTCTCTTGAAACTTGCTATAAACTATGTCAAGGCAGGTCCAGAAAAGCCTTTAATTCAGAATAAACTTGGCTCTACCATTAAAGAAATACCCTTCTGAGGATCACATCTGTGTCCTGAGGTATTTCTATTCATGGTTGTAGGTATCAGAACTAGTTCACTGGCTTTCAATGAGCTCCAGAGTCCTTTGTCTTCTGCCAGTGATACTTCTGTGGTATTCACACACACACACATAATCTAGTTGAGAACAAAAAGCAGACAAACTCAAAATGAGGGATAATTTATAAAATAATTGAACTGCACTTTTAAAAATGCTAAGGTCATGAAATACAGGGAAAAAAAAATAAGGAAAATTTTCAGATTAAAAGAAACCAACGAAATAGGACAACTAAATTCAATAAAAGATCCTAGATTGGATTTTAGACTAGAGAAAAATGTAAAGGATAATGGAACAACTGAAAAATTTGATAATGATTTGTGGATCACATAGCAGCAATACAATAAAGTTAAATTACTGGATATTTGTAATTGTACTGAGGTTGAATAAGTGAATATTCTTGTTTTTAGAAAATACTTGCTGAAGTATTTAGGGATTGGGGCACAAGATATATGCAACTTTCTTTCAAATTATTTAAGAAATTATACACACACAAACACAGGTGCATATAACATAGCACAAGCAAGAAAATGATAAATCAAATTAAAGAAAATGTAAATTGTGAATTTGGGAAAAGGATATATAGAAATTCTTTGTATCCTCATAACTTTTCTGAAAGGTTGAAATTGTGAGAACAAAATTACCAAAAGTGAATTGGCTTAAACACAGGATTATTTCTTTTTATTGCTGGGTGTATATTGCTTGGCCCCTTGGGAGAATTGATGGGTTCGATCTAAACATAGAGAAAATGGAATAATTGATAATTCCCTCCTGATAGTGCCCCCTTTCCAAATTAAATCTGAGCCACAAACCGGTAGCTCCCTGATGCCAGGACTGATGTGATAGTAGCTTATCTTTGTCAGTCAAGGAGACAGTTTACTACATGCCTACATGTCACTCCCCATTACCAATGGCATGAAACTGACACCAAAAGAGAAGAGGACATTAGAAATCACAACCCTTTCTTCCTAGAGTCATTCATCATAAACTTTAGTAGCAAAATGTTCCCAAACTCTTCGTGGAGCCTTATGAAACCAGAGCTGACTTCTTGCTAAATTCCAATATTAGTCACAGTTCCGTGGCCATGGTGCTTTATTGGGGCGGGGGGAGGAGGAGTGTTTGTTTAATAAAATATTTCTCATGACTATAACAATTTATTTTGGGTGGAGGCTGTAGAGTTTGGGGTCAGGAGAGGGGAAGAGGGAAGGATTATTTGTCATCCTCCATTACAGTGACCACAGAAGGGCTAGAGGGGAACAAAATCTCTCAGAAAGTGGTGGTAGTTGTCAAACTCGGTTAATGAATGTGAATGGAAACTTTTCAGCGAGGGTGTGTATGTGTTTGTGGGTGGGGGACCATGTGAAAGGTAAAACAACCCACCATGAGCTGCTCACAGCTTCATTCACCCAGTCCTGGTTACAGATAACCCCCCTCGTCTTTGCTTATTAACAGGGAAGAATGCATGATCTCCATGTCTTGTCCGGATGATTAATGGGGATGCCACTGCAGGGTTAAATGCTGCTTCCTTCCATGCATCCTTAGCATCATGTAGCACCTGCTCAGTTACCAAGGAGTGTTATCTTACAATCAGTAGATGAAGTTGGGGTGAACCATAGGGAGCGTCCTGGACTAATGATAATGTTTAACAGGGCAGGAAACTGAGCTGCATGAGGGACGCTGGAGGGTCAGATGTTTAGCTACTTTGATCATTTTGAATATGACCTGGGTCAGAATCACAGGTTGTTACTACCTGCAGATCATTCCATGAAAATTGTCCTTCCTAACATATCAACTTATTTCTCAGGAATACACTTAACAGGTCCAGAGAAGTTGGTGGAGCAATTATGCACAGGATTGACTGTAAATGAAATTACTCTCTCATGTTACGCCCATGCTCCAACTGTCCTTATAGGTACTTTTGCCTCATTCATCCCTCCCCTTAGAGTTAGTCTTATTAAACACCATAACTTGAGATTTAAGACTGAGCTCTGGAAAGGTAAAGGTTTGAAAGGAAGTGGTCAAGTACTGGCCTATATGACTTAACATGATTTAAGTAGTCTCTTGTCAATCTACAAACCTTCTACAAGTATTATTACCCCTATTTAGAGATGAAGAATCTGAGGTAGTTACCTAAAAGACAAACAATTTAGGGCAATCCAGTAATATATGGTTTCAAGTCCAGCTCTGCATGACTCCATTCCTTTGGCACGCAGTGTGGAGATGAAAATCTCCCATCCGACCTCAGTCCTTCCCACAAAAAACTGCCCCCAAGTCCCACCTTTCCCTCATTTAACACACATATCTTGAATATGCTATTAAGTCAGGCACTGGTACAGGGACTTAATATGATTGCTGCTTTCCAAAAACAACATAACTAAACAATTAACACAAAATATAATTACAGAATTTGATTAGTTTTATGAAAGGGAAAAATGCATGGTGATATGATAAAAAATATGTGTAGGAGGTAGTCTTTTTTGTAATTTGGTTAGAGACAGGCTCTCTGAGCTGGTAACATTGAGACCTGAGAATCTAAAAATGAAAAGGAAGAAGACATACAAAGTCCTGAATCATGAATATTCCTAGCCAGTGGACCACCAAGGGGAAATGCCCCAAAGTAAGGAAGAGACTGTTCATGAAACTGAGATGAGACCTGCTGGGTAAGCACAAAGAAAGGCAAAAAAGGTATAAGATGGTAGCGTTCTGCTCCCAAATTTAATGTGTGGGGTTTCCCCTCACATCTAAATTCTCTGTGACACCACCTGAGTATTTTACAATTCAACACAGTTCTGCCACTATTTAACTGAAGGTAGCATTGAACCCCATAGGTTAAGTGCTCAGCCCTACAAGACCGCTCTCACCTTCAAACATCAGTGGTGAAACCAGACAACCAATGGGTCTGGGCTGCCTGTCACTACTTGAGACATTATGGGAGAGCAACAGGTCATCCACGAAAATCTGCTCTGCAACCCCCCATAAACCAGCTGCTTATATTGGGTAGGACCAAGGTTACATGGCGAAGTAGGAATTACAAACATTAATAGGCAATGTGGGCTGGGGTGGGACTCCATTGTTTGGGCAACAAGGTTGCTAATCTTTCCATGATAATAGGCAGTTCGTAAATGTGAATGGACCGTATTCTAAGGTTGACTCCCAACAAGGTTGCTAATCTTTCCATGATAATAGGCAGTTCTTAAATGTGAATGGACCGTATTCTGAGGTTGACTCCCAGTCTAGGGGTCCTACAACTCCCAGCCAGGTTAGAATGTCCTTTCTTTAATCAGAACAAGGCAATCAAGGTTAACAGAGCATGATTAATATTTCTTATAACTATAGCTAGTCCCCAATATTCTATTTTTGAGCCTAACAGTAGTAAGCCTGTGCTTACTGACCACCTGTGCTTCTGACCACCAGGCTATAGATAGGAGTTTCCAATAAGCCTGTTCTTGGGAGTGATTAATTTCCTAGAGCAGCTAACAGAACTCAGAAACCAGTTTACTTACTAGATTATAAAGGGATATAACTCAGAAACAGCCACATGGAGATGATGCACAGGGCAAGGTATGGGGAAAGAGCACCAAGTTTCCATGCCTTTTCCCCAAACCTCCACATGTTCATCAACCTGGAAGCTCTCTAAACCCTGTCCTTCTGGGCTTCTATGGGGGCTTCAATACATAGGCTGATTAAATCACTGGCCATTGGTGATTGAAATCAGTCTCCAGTCCCTCTCCCCTCCTGGGAGGTCAGGGGCTGGGACTGAAAATTACAATCCTCTATTTGCAGGACTGGTTCCCTGGCAACCAGCCCTAATTCCTAAGTGCTTTCCAAAAGTTACCTCATTAACATAGCAAAAGACAAATTCAAAGGGTTTTGGGAGCTCTGTGCCAGGAACAGGAACACAGACCAAATATATCACCTATGGGATTCAAGAGTGAGGCTGAGCAAGGTCATGGAAATCCTTACAAGATTTGAATGCACTTCAAATAAGAGGCAGGTGCCTGTGATTGTGGCACCAGAACACCAGTGAGTACTAAGGTTTAGTTCTTTACTTCCAGTGAATCTTCAGTGTTGCCTTGAGTTGCTTTTTACTCTCAGTTGCACCTTTTCTTGCTGATTTTAAGGATATATTACTATTGAGTAAGTAGAGAGACCCCATATAACTAGTCTTGCTATTTCCCAATGATAATCGTATCCTCAAATGTTTCTACAACTTCTGATTTGGTTTCAGTTCCCATAGAGTCTGTTATAGTGACAAAGGGTGAAGAGGATGAGCCATGAGAGAAGATTTAAACTGGTTGCTGACTTTAATCCCACCTCATACTTTGTGCTTCTGCAAATTAACTCAATTAAGATAAAAAAAAATCTTGGTTACATGGACCATGCAATTTCAGACCTCCATGTACTTATTTTTCATTCTTTTGCACACTTTTTCTTCTTTCTAGGATATGCTTATTTATGCTGTGACTATTTGGCCTCCTTCAAAGTTGTGTCTCATCAACTCCTGTTATTTGAGAAAGAATTATTCTGGCTAAGTCTGCTCTTCTTCTGCACTTCTATTACTTCTCTTACCTAATTTTAATTATTTACACACACAGTTCATGTCCTCTAATGTTTGAGTTCATTGTGGCTATTAACCTTGTCTCATTCATCTTTGCATCCTCAGCATTTAGCTTGGTGCCTAGTATCAAGTAGACTTTAAATAAAAGCTAAATGAAATGAATGTCTAGTGGAAGTTCATGCTCTGCTATTAGCTCAGAATTGTGATGTGTGGTCTTAAGGGAGCCATTTGCCTTCTCAGAGGCCTCAGTGGATTATATAATCTACACTAATAAAAGAGAAACATGGTAATTAGCGTACAACCGCTACCCTTCCCATTGGCTAA
>NW_005366833.1:2833972-2921261 GCF_000412655.1 Myotis brandtii | reverse complement strand
CAACCTCCCGATCCGCCTTGCTCTGTGCATGACAGGGGGCGGCGCCCCAACTCCCCAATCAGCCCTGCTCTGAGCCCGACCAGGGGCTGCACCTAGGGATTGGGCCTGCCCTCTGCCACCCAGGAGCAGGCCTAAGCCAGCAGGTCGTTATCTCCTGAGGGGTCCCAGACTGCGAGAGGGCACAGGCCGGGCTGAGGTACCCCCCTCCCCCCCGAGTGCACAAATTTTTGTGCACCGGGCCTCTAGTTTATAATATTATATTTTAGTGGATTAGATACTTAGTACTATTAATAATTATTGAGTACGTACCTTGTCCATTTGCCTTCTCAGAGGCCTCAGTGGATTATATAATTTATAATATTATATTTTAGTGGATTAGATACTTAGTGCTATTAATAATTATTGAGTATGTACCTTGATTAGGTGCTTGCTCTGTACAAGCTCTATGCTAGGTGCTTTAAGACATTATCTTAATTGATCCTATGTCAACTTCATGAGGTAGCTGTAGATCTCAATCTCATGTGACAGATAAGAAACTGAGATCCAGGGATGAAAAGTGACTTATGCAATGTTACACAAGCATAGGATGAGAACAGATTCAAACTGGGTCTGTTAGACACCAAGGCGCATGCTCTCAAAGTGTCCTGCTGAATTGTTTAACACAGATTTGTAAATAAAGGTGATCCTGATGAGGTCTCCATCCCTTCCTTTCTCATTTAGACAATGCCCAATCCACTCTAGGTGGTGATGTTTTATTTGTTGGCTTGTTTGGTTTTGTTTCTTTCTTGATGAAACGGAATTTTTGGACTGGAACATGCAGTGTTCCTCTGGGCAGGATTGTTCCCTGTGCTTCTTCCATGGTCCCCTTAATTTCTAAAATTTCTAATATTTCCTAAACCTGCCTTTTTCACCCCCCAAAATTCCTGTGTCATTGATCATGATGGTTGAGAAAGTAGAATAGTTATGAGTCTTTAGTAGGTGTCCTGAAAAATGATTCAAAATGAGCTCCTAGGGAAGGGTGAATCCACTGTCAGGACTGCACCATCTGCTGAGAGAGTCAGGAAAAGACTGGCACCAACCTGGAAGGGGAAGCTGATCTGAGACCCCAGAGAATCAGGGCAGGGGATAAGGTAGTGAGAGGAGGTAACTGGGATTGAAGATTTGAAGGTAGAGGGCTCATAGCAAAATGTAACCAGTTTTAAACCTGAAGACTTTGAAACAAAAATAATTTAACATTGGAACAGATTATATTTAACTAGTGGAGATTTAACCCCATGCCTCTGCAATTTAATACTGGGGAACATACATGGCTCAAGTTACAAATCTCACAGAAATGACTGTGGCAGCCTGGGACACAAGACACCCAGGTGGGAGGAATCTATCACCAGAATATGGCAGAGCCAGTCAGCACTTGACTTGCATCATGGCTGTGGGTATGTCTTGCTGGGTTCTGGCCACATCAGCCACCTTAGGGAGGACAAATGTCACCGAGAAGGAAGAGGAACACGATGTCTTGCAGATGCATTTTAGTAATATATTGATGGCATGGGGTTTTGTTGTTCATAGGCTAGGGCTGAGGGACAGGCAGCTGAGCTGTGTATGGTGGAGAGGTGGATAAGGGAAAAATTACATGTAAATGTATGCGGAAGGCTTCTGTATCATATATCTTCTGTTCCAGCACAAAAATAATCAGCACTGCCATAAACATCACCACCATACCAGAGATCTAGTTCGAGGGGTTGCCTGAATCCAGGGCAGTCTTCCTGCCCACTCTATTTTTTCTGATCCTCCCCAGGCAGCCAAAGGCCATTCCAAAAGCTCTTCCTTGTTTGATTCTTGAAGGTCTGCTGCTGCTTCAGCTGATTGTCCTAAGAGTCAAAGATTGCCAGTCACTTCCTGATTTACTAGGCACTTTCACAAACATCATTTCCTGGCAATCCTGAGACGTAAGCCATTATAACTATTCCCATTTTACACGTGAAGAAATGGAAACTCAGAGAAACTCAATGATTTGCCCAAGACACAGGCTAAAAACCATCATTGTTAGTAAAGAATCCAAATCCTTTAACTCTATATTTTGACCTACCTTTCTTCCTTCCTTCCTTCTTTCCTTCCTTCCTTCCTTCCTTCCTTCCTTCCTTCCTTCCTTCCTTCCTTCCGTCCTTCATTCCTTCCTCTTTTCTTCCTTCCTTCCTGTCTTCCTTTTGTGTGTGTGTGGCCAATAGACTTTTAGAATTACTTCCCAAGCAAAGCCTGTATCATATTCCTTTGCAAAACTGAGTTCCTAGCTTCTAACAGAGGATTAGCTGTGTCTTCAAGCCTCAACAAATTTTTCATTTAATTTGGTATGTGAGAACTCTAAGTTCATAAACTGAAGTTAATTTGTCCCAAAAAGAACACTTTCATTAGGGTGACCATACAATTTATTATCCAAATTGGGATACTTTTGAGATTATGATTAGCAATAAAAATAATGAAAGTATGATTTAGAAATATTTATTAATTGAATAATTAGCTGTACACAGTTCTATTAAAAATAATTTTCATCTGTCATCATAAATATTGACTAGAATTATTATAGTGATCATTTTGCAATATAGACAAATGTCAAATCATTATGTTGTACACCTGAAACTAATATAATATGTCATTTACAACTCAAAAAAGAAAACAATAGAGAAAAAGAAAGATTCCTCTTGAAAGGAAAAATAACACATATCAGTTAATATAAAACAATATAAAGCAAAAACTTTTAAAATATATATATTGATTATAGGAATACTAAAAATAACATATGCAAAATAATTATTCTTGGCATTTATTCACACACTTTAATCAGTTTATTAACCAAATATATTTCTACAGTAATATCACCACTAATATTTTCCATAAATAATGTATTTTTTAATATCACCATATTATTATTTTTAAATAGTTTGACCTCTTCTTAAGATAGCACAAAAATTGTTGATACTTCCATTGACTCTACTCTGTGGATCGATAATATTACTAATTTTTAAAAATAAAGTTTTCTACAGGGAAGCTCAGCAAATTTTACTAAGTAAAAACTTCCAGTTGTAATTATTTTGTAGTGAATGCATAAAATATTTTCACAGGTACTATTTTATTGCCTTCATTCTGCACGTTTCTTTCATAAATAATTTTATTTAAAATATAATCAACTAAATTTTCTATATTTATGATTATTGTAATTATTTTGCCAAAATTAGATATTGAAAAATGTAGGCTTTCTCTATTTTGTTCCAGTATGACATAGACTATAAAGTCATGCAATTAAAAGAGGAGCTCCATCAAAGAGTTGCCAGTCAAGATATTCCAAAACACAATTATAAAACTTCAAAATTAAATCTTGTACACCATTAGACTTCATTGTTTCATTTTTTCAGCTTTCCCCTAGATTACATAGATTTCCTCCTGCTCTTTAGAGACTTAAAGATTATAAACTAGTGAACTCATGAGAATATGTGAATTGAAATTTCATCCATATATTTCTATGATAATAGTCCTCTGGCCTTCACTGTATATATTTTTTAGCCAAAGTAAATTTTTACATGTGTAAACACTGAATTAGAATAGAGATACTGTTCATAGATCCCTAAAGAGCTCTTTTCCTTAGTGAATGAGTGTATGCTTGAGCATGTTTTTGGGTGTCATGTGGTAAATGCTATGTGTATGAGTTTATAGGATGCAGAGTGAGACTCGTGCCTGGGAGCTGGGCTGAGCAACTCTATGTACCAGAAACAACAGAATAACCTGATGCATTTGTAGATTCTTGGGCCCCATCTCACCTCCAGATTACAAAATTTGATGGGTTTAAGAATTTATATTCTTAACAACCAATTCTGGTCATTCTTTTCTACAGGCTGGAAGGAAGACTTTTTGTGTGTGTGTTCTTTTGTCAGGAATATTAACAAGGAGAAATCAGCCCTAGGGGAAAAGTTGTTGATGTAGGGAGAGGTGCTGGAAGTGAGAAGTAGTATTGCAAAAATATCATCAGTTGACAGATTTCTACAAACAAAGGACACAAAGGAACAAATCAGAAGTAACTCAGAGGTTAAAGGCCATTTAACCGGAGACATTGGCCATACTTATCTAAATGACTGGCACAGGGAGCATTGCATGGCAATGCACAGTAAAATGATTCACATTAATGTAGAGGATAAGACATTTAATATCTGAGCAGTTAAAATATATTCAAGTGCCTCTCTTTTAAAAATAGAGGCATTACAAGGAGTGATGAATTTATTAGCATGGAAAGAAGGCCATAACATATTAAATGGGAAATACCCGCTTATATTTGGAAACTTTAGAGAAAGGGAAGTGGTTACTAAGCCAGCTTTATGAGTGACTGCCTTTTTGGGGAGAGATAGCAGGAGTGATTGATTATCAGGGATGTCTGCTGTGTTCTATTTATTGACCCCAGTGGTGGGTACATCAGTGTTTGCTTTATAACAACCCATCAAGATATATATTAATATTGCATGCACTTTCTTGATAGTGTATATTTCTCAAAAAAATATTTACTCTAAATAAATTTCTATAAAAACTGACTAAATTTTGAAGTTTTTACACCAACAGCCCAATGTTTTGATTGTTTGGAAATTTTATTTAGGATGAATGCCTAGTTGAACTTCTTACCAATTCCTGAAAAAGAAATTTTAAATGTTTACGTTTGTTCATGATTCATAGGATTGGATTTGATTTTAAACCCTGGACATTATGAATCTCTGGAAAATTATTTGCTGGTTTAATAAAACATACTATGCTCTAGAACTGAGTCAGGATTCCTTGGCTTAAAACCAGTCCCTGGGGTTTTGTTTTTCATTAAAAATTATTTTTCCCATTGTATTATTTTGTTTCTTTTTCATTCTAAAAGCTGATATGTTATAGGTCCCAGGTACTGTGTGATTTATAAGCAGATTTGTCTGCACTGCTTATTTGATATGGCTTTTAGAGTATTTCTCTAATGCCGTGGAGAAGTCATCACTAATCTCTCTCTAGACCCATTGCTCTTCATCTGTGTAGTGAGTGGAATTAGCTTAACTATTGTGATATAGTTAGTGGCGGGTAGAATTGGAAATAAACCCAGATCTTGTGAATATAAGTACAATGCTTTATCCATTATATAGATGTTTCCTTTTTTTAAGACAGATATCCTCCAATTAATTTGCTCTTTACTTATGAGGCTCATGATTCTTATATTTTGGATTAGTGGCCCTTGGTGAAATGAAAATTTCCCCAGTTCTGGACTAGAGGGCCCAATTGTTATCATTTAGTTCTACTTTGTAGAGAAATGATTGCTTAAATCAAAAAAATTTAAATCTTTCATTCTATTAGAATATACATACATATATGTGGACATTGGTGGGTCAACTGATTTTTATAAGCTGAACAAAACCTTGCAACCAGTATCCAGATCAAGAAATACAGTGTTTACCTGTACCCCAGAAATTTCCTCATGTTCATTTCCAATCAATATTCATACCCATAGCTAAACCCTATCATGACTTAGCACCGTAGATCAGTTTTGCCTGTTTTTGTTCTTTATATAAATGGAATCATACAGTCTGCATTCTTTTGTGTCTGGCTTCCTTAACTCAGTATTATATATGTGAGATTCATCCATATTGCTATTCATACTTGTTGAATACTCATTTCATTTGCTGTCTAGCATTTCATTGTATGATTATATCACAATTTGTCTATCAACATTTGATGGGTGTTTGGTTAGTTTTTCCTTTTGGGGTTGGTACCACTAGAATTCTGTGATCATTATAGTCCAGGTCTTTTGGCGAGCAGGTATACACATTGCCATTGGGTGTATAGATAATGGGTGGAATTGCTGGGAGCTAGAAGGTGTCAGTGGGGAAAAAATGGGAAAGAAAAAAATCCCACTCATTGGGTCTTGGTTTCTACAGGTTGACAATTTATGGTCCCTGTGAATATTTTTAGGCTAGAAAAATTATAAAGTAATTAGTTAATTCTACTTACATTTCTAAATGTTATAACTTAAATAAACATAAAGACTACTACAAACAAAATAAGGAAGTGGCCCAGTCTATCAAGGGTGGCTTACTGTGAAATTAATGATGCTTAAGAGTCAGGGTTTTTCACTTACACAGAACCCTTCCCCCATTCATTGTGTTTCCATAAATGTTGCAAAAGTAAGGTATTTTAATTACAATTAGTGAATCTCTGTTTTGTATTATTTTGTTTTTAAAGAGTCTCCCTCCCTGCAGTTATTTATCCTTTGGGTTCTATAATACATGGATCGTCCCCATTCTGGGGAGTTTAGTAAGGACTTCAGAGAACAGGTGACCTCGAGTTGAATCTTGAATCATGAAGATGATTTTCTCAGTTGGACAAGGGCAGGTAGGCTAGGTCAGGTCGCAAGAATAGTGTGTGTTAAGGAACAACCTTGTGAAACAAATGTGATTGAAGACAGACATTTTGATGCTAGAGCTACTTGCGCAGTTCAAGATTGCAGATAGAACATTGGGGAAAGAGGGCACAGTCACCAGAAATAGCCAGTGGTTAGAGTCCCCAACACCCTCCAGATGTGCTTCTATAAATGCACAGACATTAAGTACTGCTTAGCATAGGTCAAGGACATGAGGCATCAATGTGGCAAGAAGGAGAGTCTTCCCAAATACCCACATCTTTTTGAGCTATGACTTCCCAGCCACTGATATCACATTTTTTCATGAGGTGCAGCATAACCCATAGCCAGTCAGTCCTGGGATTTCAGCCTTGGCTGTATACATCCATAACCCAAGTATCTTGGCAAAAGTTGGCCCATCACCCCTGCTCCATAATTCTTATCTGGGCATGAGAAGCTTTTAAGTTGCATTTTGGGCTAAGATTTCAGCAGCCGTAAGTTAAATCCTAGAAACAAGCATGTGATATAGTATGTATTTCCACAAAGCTGTTGTGTCAAACAGACATCAAATAGGCAGTTGCCCCAAATGAGGTCATTGGTAGTGTTGCAGATAAGCTGCCAGGTGGTGTGGGAGAATTAATCAGCTAGGCACTCAGAGGATATTCAGAAAAGTAGGCTTTATTTACTGATGCACTAGTGCTGTGAGTCAGGGGAGTCAGTCTCCAAATCCTGAATGATGAATATGGACGAAGCTTCCCCTTTATACCCTTAGTTTCTTTGTTCCCCAAATATTAATCAGGCTTCTGGACTTTTTGCCGGCTTTGCAGCCTCCCCCCCTCGCCCCCATACCCTCCCCCTTGAGTTGGGATGGGGGAAGTGAGATTACACTCAGAGGCCTGTGCTGCCAGACCCCTCAGGGGGTTGCTATGGTTCATGGCTTATGGCCTCTGTAAAATGGGAGTATTTGGGGAAATAGGTTCTGCAAGGCAGGACAAGCATCACAGACAAGAATGGAGTTTATCCGCAAGCAAGAGTGTTGGTCAGAATGCAGGCTACTGGCACAGATGCAGATAGCGAGCCCCCCAAGTGTCTTATTTTCCCTTTCAGTAGATTTCACATAGTAAGGAGGAGCTTCTTCTTCCCATGTTTGCCAAAGCCATGGATGAACAGACATGGAGCCATAACAGAGACTCATGACTTAAACCCTCCCATCAAGATGTGTCACTCTGGGTGTTCTGTGGTTAGCATATGGATGCACTCATTCAACTTCAGTGCTATTGAACAAAAGTCACTCTGCTTCCTACATCTAATATCATCTGACACCAGCAAGTCTGGGCAAGAGGAACCCAACAAATAGGTAGAAATTAGGTCATTATTTTCTTTGTCTCACCTCCCACTTCCACAGTCTTACAGCATCCACCCTCTGTATTTATTCCATGTATTTTAGCAACAATAAAAGAGATTAGAACAGAAATAAGGAGTGATTCAGCTGAAGTTTGCATTGGCTCAATGAATCAAATATTTCTTGGGTTTTTGTAAGGCTATTATAAAGCCATGAATTAAATCCCAAATTTCCTATTTCACTTTTCAGGACAGGGAGGGCCAACTTACTGTCTTGTGAGCAAAAGAATATTGACTAATTTTTTTTCTCTCTGTGTCTTTCTCGGATCCTTTAATTCAATGCCAGTAATGGCACTCCAAGCCCAAGTTCTGACAAGCTTCCACCAGGACAAGAAAACCAGAGATGAAGCCAAGATATTAATATGATTAAGATTTTCATGTTTGGGCTGCCCAAGGCAAAACTGTGAGGTCAGATCAGAGGAGAATATAGTGAACATTTCCATCTTATCAACCAGTTATTTAACAGATGAGGAAATTGAGGCACAGAGAAGTCAGACAATATGCCCAGAGTCACAAAATTACTTAACAAGAAACTCATGTACTCAAGACATCCCTATCCTTGCTCCATTATTCATTATTCCACTTCACAGATGGACTTTATCCATAAAAAAAACATTGTCTTTAGTTTCAGCAGCACCCTGCCATCCTTTTCATAACACCTCTCTCTCTTCCTTCCTTTGGGTGCTAAATGCTCCTACCCATTCTCTGTTCTGTCAAAACCTTCCTCTCAAGAAACACAGATTGCTTTAGGGGCAACTCATGTCCTACCCTTCCTAGGCATATATACCTGGAAAGTCTTATTTTAATGCAAGATTTGAACAGGGCACTCACTGTAGGACCTCAACATATACTTATAGACAGTCACCTCCTTGGCCTATGTGTAAAACCAACCTAATTATGATAGCATTTGGAGCTTCATTCCACACAGACAGTAAATATTTATGCAGGCAAATGTTCCTAAGAGGTAGATAATGTAAGTAAATGTATTTCTGGAAAGCACTGTGTCTAGAACTCTGCAGCAAGAAGGATGCTCCTCCTGTTCCAAACATTGCTGAATTACTTGCCAAGTGAGTTCTGAGATGATCAAACTCTGAAAATGTATACTTTCCAATCTTTCTTGGGATGACCTGTGTCACTGACACCACCTCACTAACTCAGGGAGAAAAGATATTCCCTGGTAACAAGCAACCACTCTCACACTTTATGGAGCATATTGGAGACAAGCAAACCTTCATTCATTTGATTTATCCTACTACTTATGCATTGGCTCCATATCAGGGTTCAATACTGAATGGAGGATTTTAAGTCTCAACTTGAATCAGTTATGAAGTGGATCCTGAGTCAGGCAGATGAAGCCACAGGTCCTGGGTACTGGAAGAGGCAATGTG
The DNA here is from genome assembly GCF_000412655.1 of Myotis brandtii. Lineage (NCBI taxonomy): Eukaryota > Metazoa > Chordata > Mammalia > Chiroptera > Vespertilionidae > Myotis > Myotis brandtii. The sequence continues at coordinate 2,912,072 of NW_005366833.1, read as the reverse complement.
TACAAGTTATTCAATTATTGGGGACTGTGTTTTCAGGGTATCTTAAAGATACTATCTAGGAATTAACAAGGTTAAAATAGAAGAGAAACCATAGGCCTGGCTGAGATTGTTTAGTAAAAACATACATGTTATTGATTGAACTAAATGTGAAGACTGAGGGTCATTTCTGAAACTGTATTTAGGCACATTGAATGAAAGATGTCATTTCTGAAACTGTATTTAGGCACATTGAATTTACATAGGCATACTTAGCTTATAATTGATCGGTTGTATTCTAACAATAAAGGCTGAGAGGCTTATAGAATGTTTTATGCTAAGGCAAGAATAAGTTTAACATTGAAAGTAATAATAATGATGGTCATTTTTAAAATATTTTATTAGAGCTGTGTATAATTCCTTGAGTAGATTTTCTGGTTTTCTTAACTATAGTCAGAATCAGATGGGAGATAGCAGGAAGACAACTTAAGGGACAAAATGGTACAGGCATAAGAGTAGAATTGGTGACCAGTATTTCTGAAAAGGAGCCCTTTGTGGTTTGGAATGAGAATTCAAGGCTACTCCAAGTTCAGTGATCCCTTTCACCAGTCACCTGCAACCACAGGGCACAGCCTTTCAGTCAAACTGTAAGATGCTGCTTATGCCTAAGTTAGTAGTACAGCAGGTTCCCATGTGATAGAGCAGTTGGGGCATCCATAGACCCAGGAATATTGGGGTTAAATTTTGCCCCTGCAGACTTATCAAGGAGTGAATAATTTTCCTACAACAAGTAGAATCTATAACATGGGATGATAACTCCTCATCCCCAGATACTAACATTATGATAGAATTCCAATGCATCACTACTCTATACACAACTGACACCAATTATTAATGAATTTTACATGCAACAAGGTACAACTCATGGTGTGTGCCTCTTTTAAGGTACCCACAACATTCATCGTTACTCACTACTTCCCCTTTCCCCCTGATGTTAAGTAGAGCATAGTGTTGAGCACATGGGTCCTGGAACTACCAATAGATGAGCGACATTGTAATTCTGACTCTTCCACCTCTTAGCAATATGACCCTAGAGAGGTGAGTTATCCTGCCTCTCTGTTCCTTCACTTGTAAGAGGGGTATGAGGAATAGTATAGTACAGTACAGCTTATTATCTTCCTCATTCTGTCTTAGAGATGGAGAAACAATTCAGGGAGGGTGGTTATTAGAATTGAATTAATTTACATAAAAAAGTCATGCCATACCTGGTACATAATAAGTGTTTAAAAAGCTATTTGTTACTATAACTATTGTCTTCTTCAAAGTCTGAATCTCCCTTCCCGCTTCTTTTGAGGCAGTAGTGGGAAAAGCAGGGGCAACGGAGTCAGAGGTTTGGTTTTTCACTTACTGGATCAGGACTTTCGTCAAGTTATTCCCACCAACTGCTTCAGTTTCCTTTTTCATAAGATGTTCACATCAACAACAATAATGTTCAATGAATGTTAGTTTTCTTCTTCCCTCCTGTTTGTTTTATAGACTTCATAAGACAAAGAAATAATTCATATGATCCTGTTTTGGGGAAGAGAATCTCTTTCCATATTCTCTAAAAAGAATGGGTAATAGTGAAGGCTTCTAGCTAAGAAAAAGATTTAATGAATATAAGAGCTCCAAATCTTTGCTTTGCTCCTGCTAGCAAGAGAGATATGGGGGAGGGGCAGATGAGCAGTTAAGGAAAGGTAACATAGCCAACCCTGGAATTTTTACTTTTGGGCCAAGAATTTAAAAATTTGCCACTGCTTCGTTGACGTCTTTGTAAAACACTGTAGGAAATGGGAATATACAAGAGATCAGAGACACAGTCTGTTTTTATAAAGAGTTCAGAGCCCACTTAAAGTAATCCACTGCCATGTAAACTCCCAACCAGATGAAGACACCTATAGGGGCCAGGAGATAAGAGGAGAAAGAGAAGAGGGATGTTGCCTTATAGAGAGGATCTATAAAGTCTAATCAGAGGTCAAATAAGCTTCTACATTTGATCTTTATAATTCCAGGAAGGGAATAGCAAACACTAAATCAGAAGACATATTATTCCTCAAAGCAAAGGACAGTTAGAGAATTATAATATTTGTTCATTGATATGTTGATGTAAATTGCATTTGAAACTGAATACCATAATATTTCATAAAATTAAAATGGTATTGCAAATAAAGTAGACAAATTACTATAAATATAAATAATCAACTAACTTAAATGATTGTGTGTGGGTGTAGGGAGGGGGGGATGACTTAAAACCTAGGGACCTAATTTTTGTAAAAAATGTTGCAACAGAGATTTGAGCAAGTTTCTGGGACATTGATAAAGGATCTTGAGGGTAAAACGGGAGGCTACAGCTGCCTTCCTCTACATTAAGTCAAAGCTTGCTCCTCAAATGTCATTTTGAAGAATCAGCACTGGAGGTTATTTCTATGAAGAAAAACGTAATTACAAATCCCAGGAGGACAGGGAGATACTAATTTTGCTTCTAATGATAGAAGACCTCTCTGGGTAAAGGTTTATTGTTCTTTGTACTCACTTGGTTTGTTCTTACTAAGCTGCATTCCCAAAGTCCAGAAACCAAATCTTTCCTACATTCTATTCCCTTATTATAAAATGCCTAGAACTGTACAGCATCCTTTGGGCACTTTATAAATGTTTATTGGAACCTGAGAGATTGAATTACACATAAAGCCTTCTGCTTATCTTGTAGGAAATTATTCTGATCTAGTAACAGCCTTTAGCCCAAGGTGTAACTTAGCTTTGCTAGCATGGTGTGGACTCCAGAAACTGGCAGCTCAAAGTATTAGCTGTAAATGAGACCAAGGTGACATCTGGGAATGGTGGCCATCTGGTTCAAAGAAAGTGAGACCTGGTATTGGGCTGTGGAAAGTTGATTGATTCCAGGCCTTCTGTTCTTACTATGCATCTCTGGGCTATTGGAGTCCTACTGCAAGTTCCACACAGCATGCATGCACACAGCTGCCTGGAGTCCTGGAATGAGCTTGACAGCTATGGGCCATTTAGCTGAAAGAGCAGTGTGCTTAACTCAGTGTCCCAGGTCTCCTATGGACCATTTGCCTTTGGTTTCCAAAACTCAGATTCTGTAATGGAATAATAGTCACCAAACTGCACCAGAGATCCTTCAAGAAAGTATCCATTCATCAAGGTCAGGCCACGAGAGGGGGATGGTTGAAAACTTTAAGAACCAATGACATAGGAAAAAGTATTTATCCCTGCCAAGGTATCTTAATGACCCTTCTTTAAAAAATCATCTTGTTCTTCACTTAATCTGAATCAGAGGCTCTAAACTCTATCAGGCAAAATGCCCCCTTCCCTTTTTTTCATAGCTCATATTTATAATGCCCCCTGTGGTATCCTGAAATGAAAGTGTGTTAAATTATATATCTGTACCTACATTTATAAAAGACAGTGTAATCCCTATGACTAAATGTAAAATAAAAGAAAAATGTAAGAGAAGTAATTAATAATAAAACAACATGTATTTGAACATGTACATTCTGGGTGCAAGTGAGATATAATTGCAAGTAAGATACAATTCTTCCTTTATCAATAATTAATATCAAGCACAAATGCAGATTGATCTGGGTGTTTGTTTTGGCTAATCAAATATCACAAGTTGGTATTGTTATTAGTGATGTGATTTTTCCGAAAAGGTGATCACCTCTTGGTAAATACTCAAGGTAGTTGCACTCCTAGAAACTTCAGCATACATTAAAACCAAGCAAAAAATACATTTTTGTCTAGATTTAAAATGAAGTTAGGATCTAGGCTTGGCTAATTCTAAAGAGATGTTTCATCTATATGGATATCTGGCAAGACATTTAGGAATTGTGAGAGATGTAAAAAATTTTCATAGGGAGGGACTGTTCCATACATTGTATAGGAATTTGCATCTTTGACCACAACCTCTAATACCTGCACTGGTCCACACTCTGTAACCTCACAATCATTGTCACAACCGAACACTCTCTCCCAGCACTTTATAAATGTTTATTGGAACCTGAGAGATTGAATTACACATAAAGCCTTCTGCTTATCTTGTAGGAAATTATTCTGATCTAGTAACAGCCTTTAGCCCAAGGTGTAACTTAGCTTTGCTAGCATGGTGTGGACTCCAGAAACTGGCAGCTCAAAGTATTAGCTGTAAATGAGACCAAGGTGACATCTGGGAATGGTGGCCATCTGGTTCAAAGAAAGTGAGACCTGGTATTGGGCTGTGGAAAGTTGATTGATTCCAGGCCTTCTGTTCTTACTATGCATCTCTGGGCTATTGGAGTCCTACTGCAAGTTCCACACAGCATGCATGCACACAGCTGCCTGGAGTCCTGGAATGAGCTTGACAGCTATGGGCCATTTAGCTGAAAGAGCAGTGTGCTTAACTCAGTGTCCCAGGTGTCCTATGGACCATTTGCCTTTGGTTTCCAAAACTCAGATTCTGTAATGGAATAATAGTCACCAAACTGCACCAGAGATCCTTCAAGAAAGTATCCATTCATCAAGGTCAGGCCACGAGAGGGGGATGGTTGAAAACTTTAAGAACCAATGACATAGGAAAAAGTATTTATCCCTGCCAAGGTATCTTAATGACCCTTCTTTAAAAAATCATCTTGTTCTTCACTTAATCTGAATCAGAGGCTCTAAACTCTATCAGGCAAAATGCCCCCTTCCCTTTTTTTCATAGCTCATATTTATAATGCCCCCTGTGGTATCCTGAAATGAAAGTGTGTTAAATTATATATCTGTACCTACATTTATAAAAGACAGTGTAATCCCTATGACTAAATGTAAAATAAAAGAAAAATGTAAGAGAAGTAATTAATAATAAAACAACATGTATTTGAACATGTACATTCTGGATGCAAGTGAGAGATAATTGCAAGTAAGATACAATTCTTCCTTTATCAATAATTAATATCAAGCACAAATGCAGATTGATCTGGGTGTTTGTTTTGGCTAATCAAATATCACAAGTTGGTATTGTTATTAGTGATGTGATTTTTCTGAAAAGGTGATCACCTCTTGGTAAATACTCAACATAGTTGCACTCCTAGAAACTTTAGCATACATTAAAACCAAGCAAAAAATACATTTTTGTCTAGATTTAAAATGAAGTTAGGATCTAGGCTTGGCTAATTCTAAAGAGATGTTTCATCTATATGGATATCTGGCAAGACATTTAGGAATTGTGAGAGATGTAAAAAATTTTCATAGGGAGGGACTGTTCCATACATTGTATAGGAATTTGCATCTTTGACCACAACCTCTAATACCTGCACTGGTCCACACTCTGTAACCTCACAATCATTGTCATAACCGAACACTCTCTCCCACATTTCCAGAACAGCCTGGGATAAAGGAGTGTTAGTCCAAGTGCTCATGAAGCATAATGCCGTGATGAGATTAGACATATAAGAATCTTATTGTGAGGAAAAATTGGGAGCGAGTGGGAAAAACTGGGAATGCCATCAGACCTTAATTACAGATCTGACCCCAGAGAGAGGAGAGATGAGAAAAGGACAAAACTCGTAGATTGTAGTATACTCTTATAAAACTTTTCGTAGCCTCAACAGGAGCCAAAGGCACCCAAAGGTGCCCATTAGAGAAGTTCCACACCTTCCAGGACTGGGCCTACCTTAGTTTGCCTGTGGAACTCTGTCATTGGTTGGGAGCTGCCCGTGGGAAGCATGGCCTTGGCACAAATACAATGATGGTTTTTACAGCACAGACACTTCCCACTACACACAGAGATCCGAAGGACATACTTCTGTTTGGGTGGACTATTTGTTACATTTGTTGTAAAGAAAGTGGGAAAATATTTTTCCCCCAATGACTCAGTAGTAAAGATTTCTCTGAACTGTAAGCTTCACAATAGAGGAAGCTATTCAAAGTAAATTTTATAATTCTATTAGCATTTAATAATCAGTTCAGAAGACTACTCAATTAACTATTTGATGATTATAATAAAAAGTGAGGAAAAGGTAATTAAATTATGCTATTAGACATTACCATTCTAAAGTTTTCAGAAACGTTAGATTTTAAGTAGCGTGTCTCCAGAGTCCATAAACATGGTGTTCTTTTTTGTTTTTGGTTATGAGTCCTCAGTTTTTATTTTATACTAGAGGCCCGGTGCACAAGATTCATGTATGGGTAGAGTCCCTAGGCCTGGCCTGCTATCAGGGCCAATCAGGGCCTTCCGGCTGCTGGCTGGGGCCTTCCTTCATTCCGTGCCCCCCGCCCCGGTGGTCAGTGCATGTCATAGTAAGCGATCGAACTCCCAGTCTCTTGGTCGAACTCCCAAGGGGACACTTTGCACATTAGCCTTTTATATATACAGATAATAAGGACATCATTTCAAAATTCAAAGCGGGAAAGCCAAACAAGTTTTTGAATTTATATACCACATAATTCAGATGAATTCAAGAAGAAAACCATGTTCCAAGTGAGGAAATTACTGTCCTAAAAATAATCAATAATCTCTTTAGATGCTCTTGGTTCCATGATTTTCTGTATTGTTTTCATTGTAAAATATAGTTAGTATGTTACAGCTTTATTCTTCTCTGAAGGGGATAGAGTATGATGAGGTGTCGGATTTCCATGCAGTTCTATGTTTTTCTATACCTTTTCCATTGTAAACCGTGGTAAAAGTATTTTAAAGTCAGTAGTGGGCAAATGAAAAATTCTGTGTATTTTTAATAGATTTCAACGTTCAATAGGTATGATTTAATGATCTGGCCTCCCAACCAAAGATGCTAGCAATCACATAACTGAGGCAGTATGCTCTCTTTAGCTTTTCTGAGCAAAAATATTTATTTAAAAGCGATGGAAGACTCTGTTTCTGGTTATTTCTGTTTGTATTTTGTTAGCCATTTGCACGTTCCCTTTTCTGTGATAAATGTGATTGTCTCCAGGGTAGGAGCCATGGCATATCCACCCATAGACCCCCTACAACACAGGGCAGAATGCCTTGCACAGTAAACTTGTGTTGGATTTCATTGAGTTGAAGGAGGGCAGCAAAGTCTTTGCCCTTTTAAAATAGCTATGGCTGTGGGAATTTAAAGCCCAGTATCTTTAGAGGTTTTTCAAAGATGAGTGATAATTCTGAAACCCAAGATTTCCTCTAGAATTTGGAACATCACCCTAGTGCAGCCTATTCACACACTGGATGTGGGGGATGTTATGGGAAATGTGTGGGTTCTGGAAGAATAGGTAACTTGCTGCATTCCTATGTTAGAGACACAATGGGGTTGAGGCCATAGTTATAATTGGCCTGCAGCCTTATGGCTCTTCAAAGAAAGAAAACAGTAAACTTGGTGTTGTGACAGAACATTAGCATCTGTCAGAGATGGACTGTATTCTAGCATTAGCTGTGTGACTATGCACAACAGATATACTATTAGGTCAGTTAGGAATATTGATGTTCCATTAAAAGAAATCCAACTCAAATAGGCTAAAATCCAAATGAAATTTATTGGCTTGAGTATCTTATAAATCTAGGGGTGGTCTAAAGGCTCAAATTATATTCTCAGATGCAGCTTCCTGGAATCTCAATTCTGCTTCCCTGTATGTGAAGGCTTCATCTTGAACTGGCTTTCCTCATGGTATAAAAACAGCTGATCATCTTAACATGGTCAAGTCCAGTGGAAGAGAGAAAACTTCTTTTCCCAGAAAACTGGACATACATTTCCTAGTCTCATAGATTCTGACTGAAACACTTTCCCATCCTTGAGTCAGTCTCTGTGCTCAGAGGGAGTGTTATGGGCTGATATATATCCTCCCAAATTTGTGTTTTGAAATCTTAACCCTAGTACCTCAGAATGTGACTGTATTTGGAGATAGGGACTTTAAAGAAGTAATTAAGATGAAAAGGGGTCATATGGGTAGGCCATAATCCAATATGACTGGTGTCCTTATAAGAAGAGCAGGTTAGAATAGATACCTGTGTGCACACAGAGGAAAGACCATGTGAAGACGCAGGAAGAAGACCACCTGCATGCTCAGGAGAGAGGCCCCAAAATTTCAGAAGAAACCATGCTTGCTAACACCTTAATCTTGGACTTCTAGCCTCTAGAACTGTGGGGAAATACACTTCTGTTGGTTAAGCCACACAGTTTGTGGCATTTTGTTATGGAAGCCCTAGCAAACTAATGTAAGGAGACAGGATACACTGGTATGAGCCCATCAGGATCTAGTCTTAGAAATGGGGATGTAAACCTCTTTCACCTTTATGACTAAGAAAGAGCCATTTCCCAAAGGAGGATATAGTTCAGCCCATAACACTCCCTCTGAGCACAGAGACTGACTCAAGGATGGGAAAGTGTTCCAGTTTCTGTCTCCAGATAGAGGAGGAATGAATCCTGAGTAGTCAAAGTCAGATGTTGACCCTTAAACAAACATGGGTTTGAACTGGAGAGGTCCACTTATATGCCGATTTTTTTCAATATGTTCTTGTATTGTTTTTGATCTGCAGTTGGGAGTACACAGATACAGAGGGCTAACTGTATGCATTGATCTACACCATTTTTATATAGGGGACATGAGCATTTGCAGATTTTGGTATCTCTGGGGGTCCTGGAATCAATTCCTTATGGATACTGAAAGGACAACTAAGTGTTGGGGAAGTTAAAATTATATGTGGATTTTTGATTGTGCAGGGGGACAGCGCCCTTAACTCCTATGTTGTTCAAGGGTCAACTGTCTTGTCCACGCTCCTGCAGTTGGCCTCAAAGCTGTAATTGGTATTTATCTGTCTCTTCCATCCTCCAGTCTAGGTTACTCTCATATGTTATCACCTCTTTCTCAGTAACTTACCTATTATGTGACCCAACCATCATGCACAAGGGGTCTAAATTCATGGTCACTATGCCCTTCACAGACTAGAGTTGCTGTACTTGCTGATTTACAGGCAAGGGGGTACCAAGTGGAACACCTGGGTTACACATGTATTTCTTCCTGCCTCTGTGTGTAAGAGCTCTACCTTCTCCAGATAATCAGGATTAGTTCTTTTGTCAGGATGTTGACTTCTCTCCTGCTAGTCCCTGGACACAAGTCCAAACAATGTAGGTGGCAACTGTAGCTAATAATTTAACAGGACTCTTACTATTTCTCCTGGTGGTGAAAGTATAACCTATTTGGGAAGCAGAATTTTCAACCATGCAGAGCCCTGAGTTGTGAGAATGGAAAGTACAAAGTCCCCTGGTGAGTGACAGAGAATGATGGTAAGTGGGGCCACTACTGCCTCCACCCTTGGTTCCCATGCACATGTATGCGTCTATTGGAGACACTGATTCAATTCATATATTTCATCTGAACGATGGCACTCCATAATCACATACTATTGTGTGCAGGCTGACACTTTAACTGTGCCTTAGCAGGCCATTCCAATACTCTATTGGGCATTCTGGGTGCTATGGTATATGATAGGACCAGTGGATCCCATAGGCATGGGCCCACTCCTATACTTCTTTTGATGTAAAGTGAGTGCCCTGATCTGAGGTGATATTTGTGGGCTCCCATGCAGGTGGATCAAGTATTCTGTACTTAATGGTACTGGCTTAGACTCTATGGACAGGAAAGGCAAACATATATATGGAATAAGAGTCGATTCCAGTGAGAAAGAACCACTAGACCTTTCAAGATGGGACCATTGTATGCAGTGGCCGGTTGGTGTTCTAGGAATAGTGCCATGTTGGAGCCTCATCCTTGGACTCTGTTGCTGGCACCCTGGATATTTGGTTGCAGCAGTAGATAAATCAGCTTTGGTAAGTGGGGTGCATGCTTTAGTAAGTGGTATGCACGGCCTCCACCTCTGCCATTTTGGCCAGCTAATTCATATCCCATTGTGGAAACACTCTGGTAGCCAATTACAGAAACTAGCTCATGTTTACTGACTAAATAATTTTGTCTGATCAGTGTTAACAGACACAAAATATATTTACACTTCTTGCCCACTGCCATATGTTCACTCACATGACTGAATCTCAACCTCCTTAATCCTGATTTTCCAATCGTTTCCCTTCCATATCCCTGACCAGCTGTCCACCTATTCAATGCTACCTGTGAATCCATATATATTCTCAACTTATATCTCTTCTCTTTCCAACAGAAAAAGCAAATGACCAGGTGCAATGCCCGAAGCTCTTTCCATTGGAAGGGCTTTGTCTCACTGCCATCACTTAAGGCTATCTCTGAAGGTAGTGCAGCTGCATCCACATACAGAGCAGCTCATCTGCAAACCAAACTCTTGCTTTTTTCTCCTATCTCTTCTCTTTCCAACAGAAAAAGCAAATGACCAGGTGCAATGTCCGAAGCTCTTTCCATTGGAAGGGCTTTCTCTCACTGCCATCATTTAAGGCTATCCCTGAAGGTAGTGCAGCTGCATCCACATACAGAGCCAGCTCATCTGCAAACCGAACTCTTGCTTTTTTTCTCCTCATCCAGCTGGTCATAAGGGATTTCTCATTCAGACATAGGCGTGAGCCCTGAGTGGCACACTGGTACAGTGGTGGGCACCATGGGAGCCTGAGCCACCTTCATGTTTATGCTCAACCCCAAATGTATTACTTTCATGTTAGCATCAGTTGTTGCTGAGTTCACTCAATTTTTTGATTTGTTGAATTTGATAGGACCCAGTCCTGATGGGAAGTTCTAATTCTGTCATTTGGTGTCCCATGCTTAGGCATTCTGTCCCTCTCTAGGTTCAATGGCATGCGGGCTTGTTTACCCCAAATGTATTACTTTCATGTTAGCATCAGTTGTTGCTGAGTTCACTCAATTTTTTGATTTGTTGAATTTGATAGGACCCAGTCCTGATGGGAAGTTCTAATTCCGTCATTTGGTGTCCCATGCTCAGACATTCTGTCCCTCTCTAGGTTCAATGGCATGCCAGGGCTTGTTTTTAAGAAGGCATATGTTCCTCCCATGCAGATGGCATAGCTTTTGCTCCAGAACTCCAGATGTCTTTATTGTAAATATCTCATTGGGGCTTATCACAAACTCTACATGACCTCTTTCTCCTCAGTTGATACCTGCAATGCTGCAGGCTCCGCCAATTGGTATGTTCTATTGCATGTGCCAGGGCTCTAGTTTTTCCCAAGCAGGGTCCTGACCTTGGTTTAACCTATCTGCTTGGTTGGACATTTAAATTTTAGCCTTTCTGATCAGGGCTGGTCCTCAACTTTGCCATTCCTCCGTATCCAAAGAGACCCTCTGTCTTTCAGAGGTGGTTTTCAGTTTCTTGTTACTCATTCTCAGGTGTTCATTAGCTTTCTGTGCACCAGACTCTAATAATTCCCAATACCTTGCCCCGCCTAGATCCTCCCTTTCACTGGTTCACCATCTCAATTTACCACCAGTGAAGGGTTTAGCAGTTGGACTGCCAGCTTGTGCCAGGAGTTGCCTGTATTCCTGCTACTGCTAGTGATGGTGTCCTTAAATGCTGGCTGAGAGGTGCATGCTTCAGCCCCCAAACCCTATCTTAGCATTGCTTCCTCAGACTGTTCCTGGCTACAACACTCACATGTGGGTTCTTTGGAACCAGATACTGACAAGACTTGGAATTTAGGACATAAGACATTTATTATGGCTCAACACCTGTGACGGGAAAGGAGCAGGGAAACAGGATTGGATAGGGAAGAAGATGAGCTACAATGCAGGCCTAACAACGCCTCATTCAGCCTGGCAGGGAATGGAAATTGCAAAGCAGAGTGTACCATATTAAGCTGAAATGGCTGGGCCTCTATTCCTCTGTCATGCTCGGTCACTGGTAGGGGCTGCCTCAGGAAAGGCATGACCTTGGGCAAGGTGGCTCTCTGCAGCTGAGGCAAACCCTGCAGGAGCTAATAGCTGGAAACTGCTAGGCAGCAGGGCAGCAAGCCCTTCCCTGAAGGAGGAACTGGGCAGCACATCTCCATGTCTATCACAAATGCTATTGTTTAGGAGTTGCCATCATGTGAAACAGTATCAGGAAAATCTTTGCAAGGTTGCTTCCTCATGGGTAGAGTAATATCACCAGAGCGAGTTATAAAATCTTCTTGTAGTGGATGAAACTGAGACAGAACAGCTTGGATCATCATTTCCCCCCAATGTGTGTTCCCCTGTGCATTAGTTCCATGAGGAACTGAGAAAAGGGTGCTTAAGTCAAACTGGTTTGGGAAGCACTATATGGCTAGGTCCCTCTATTTTAAGCTTTGAGAAGTTCTTTATTAAAGACACATGTTTGTTTTTCTCAGTGTTTCCAGAACATATTTGATTATGGGAACTACCACCACTACCTCCTTGTTGGTAACATCTGTCAAGAACCTGTAGAAATTTGGAACACACTTAAGACAGTGCTGGGCTAAAGGACTCATGGTTGTGGACCCAAAGAAATCAAATCACCTCTGTATTATGATGGTGAGAACTAGCTTTATCCATCAAGCCTGACCATGGAACTGATGGGAAGGTCCCTAGAGGCACAGAAGGTTTGAATCAGGAAAAGAGTGCTTGTTGAGGAATTGGCACTGTTCCATGAGGGGGAAAAATGATGTGCTCTGGTGACATTTCCCAAGCACAGGAGGAGGGGAATAGATGATAGCAACCAGAGCCCATGGAATAAGCGTCCTACTTTCAGTAAGCAGCTGCAGAGGCTGGGATTCATTCTGTGGAGAGCGGGCAGGGGCTGCCCTATGAGAGGCAGATGGCAAGAGGGTTCCATAGTCAATGATAGGCCACATGGGCAGAATTCCAGGCAAGTGGATGCCTTGGCCTCTGGCAGTTCCAGCTGTTGCTTTTGGTCTTTACATATAAACAAAGAGAGCATCAGTTTAGAGAAACATTTATATTAATAAGCACCATGAATGTAACATGCATTTGGAACCATTTACATATTACATCACTTTTGAAAATCATGGATGACACCTGTTTGCACAGTGCTTACTGATTAACCAACTTAAACAAATCATGTGTAGAGAATTCATGGATCAGGAGCAACATAAGATTGTAATTTTTCCCTATACTCATAGAAATTGGAGTCCATAAATATTACAGTTTATAAATATCAAAATAAGCTAAGTAAAAGTACCTTTGAAAAGCAGGAAAGGAAAGAAAAATGGAATATTTAGAGAACATAAATAATGCTCAAAAGATCATGAAGAAAGAAAATCAAACTTGGAAAGCAAAAAACACCTATTTTCTTCTTTCTGCAGCAACATTCCCCCTCTTCCCCAAAGGATTCATTCATGTGATTACACAGGCTTTTAAAAAATGCATTTTGTATTATTTCCAGAATATATCCTTTAAAAATATGTTTTTATTGATTTTTAGAGAGAGAGGGAGAGAGAGCTGGGAATATTGATAAGAGAGAAACATTGATCAGCTGCCTCCTGCAATCCCCCTACTAGAGATATGCCCTGACTAGAATTGAACCAGTGACCTCTGGTGCATGGGATGACGCTCAATCCACTGAGCACACTGGCTGGGGCAGAATAAAATTTTTTATTTTTATTGTATAAAAGTACATAAATGGGAAAACAGTGAGTCCTTGTTTCTTTTTAAAATCTTTATTCTTTCATTGGCAAACAACTTCCTCTTTAGAAAGATGTGTTTGCTTAATAGCTCTCAATGTTGACATGTAGAGAATCACACAAAGTTGACATTCAATCTCTCCTTCCATATTATAACTTCTGCATTCCCCAGTTTTTGTTGTATTGGTATAGAACCATGTAACTGAGTTTTGGCAATGGAATATGCTCAGAACTCATGTATGCCATTTCTAGGCCTAGTACATGGAAACCTCCCATGTAATCCTTCATCTTAACCTACTGGAAAAATACAGAGGATCCTGCAGGAGGTTCTGAGGCTCTAGGGCAGGGGTGGGCAAACTTTTTGACTCGAGGGTCACAATGGGTTCTTACCCGGAGGGCCGGAACAAAAGCATGGATGGAGTGTTTGTGTGAACTAATATAAATTCAAAGTAAACATCATTACATAAAAGGGTACGGTCTTTTTTTTTTTTTTTAGTTTTATTCATTTCAAACGGGCCGGATCCGGCCCACGGGCCGTAGTTTGCCCACGGCTGCTCTAGGGGATGGTGGAGCTATATGGAAGGCCATCCATTGACTCGGAACATACACATTGCATTGTTTAAGAAACAAATTAACTGTATGTTAAGCTGAAGTTTTGGAATTTGTTACAGTGACCAGTGTGTCTTATGTTAACTAATATAACAAGGAAGAACCATCATTGAGTCAATTGCCATTAAAAAGACAAGATCACAAATACAGAGAAGCATTGATCAGACCGTCAAACCTCAGAGGGAAGATAGGGGAGGGTGGGGGTAAGGGGGAAAGAGCAGCCAAAGGACGTATACGCAAGCATACAATGGACACAGACAACAGGGGGGTGAGGGCATGAGTGGTGGTGGTGGTGGGGGAAGGGGTAACGTGAGGATAAGGACACATATGTAATAACTTAATTAATAAAAAAATTTAAAAAAAAACAAATACAGGAGGGTGTAAAAGCAAAAAAAAAGTTTTAATTTGTTTTCTTTCCCTCCTCTTTAAAAAGGAGGGTCTCAGAGATAAAGGCTTTATTTGCATATTATTTCCCCACTATAACATCACATTGAGCTCTAAGTTTTACAAACAAGAATATCAGGACTCAGAGGGGCATAATTGTCAGTGTCACACTAATGAGTGATGGATCGGGGTCTTGAACCAGGTCATTTGTTACTAGAGCCAGCACACAGTTTGTCTATTTCTTTATACTATGAAATGGCATAGGTCCTATTAATGAACTCTGTGCATTTGTCTCCCCTAGAATGGGGGTTCGGGGAAACTTCATTGGATATAGGTTCATATATAGAGTTTTATGTTATCAAATATTTAAGTGCTAATAGAAGTTTGAAAGCCATTGCACTTCCAACTTTGTGCTTGTAGAATTCTAAAGAAGGAGCACCTAGCACAGAGATATTGCTGAAAGGATAGCCTGACTTGTCATTTAGGTTATTGGGTTTTGTCCAAAGCAATTTCAAGTTTGAAAACTCCACTTCATTTGAGGGCCCTCTGTCTTAGCTGTGCTCTTTTGAAATGTCACTTTCCACAATGCCCTACATAAGAGAAAACTCTATTATGCAAAATTCCTCCACTTCAAATGACATCACCACAGTGCTTCACCTTTCCTGCCCTTTTATATTCCACCCCAGTCTTCTGCAAACATAATTCAAAATCAGTAGTGCCTCTTTCATCAAGACTGGAATTTTAGGCTTTGCTTGCAATCACCTCAGCATATTTTCTAGGCCAAGGGTGAGGAATGACAAAATGAGACCTGAACATGCTGAAATGTTGGGTCCACGATTGCTCCTCAGCTCCTATCAGATGACATTTCTAAGCTGCCCAAATTACCAGACACTCAAACTCCTGTTGCCTCCTGTTGAGCTTCCTTCCATCACAGACAAGAAACAAACGTTTGCTTCTACATAGATTGCAATTTCTGGTCCTACTTTGCACTGAGGCCTAGGTACAAGGTAGGACCAGTCTCTGGTACTACTGCCAGTCTCTGGTGTTTCTGAGACTAAGAGTTTCTTTCCCGAGACATAATGGCACAATAGACTATCTGGTGGGAGGTTCCCCATGTTAGGGTTTGACTTAATTGTGAAGACAAGTACAATGACCTTTTTAGGTCTGCTTTGCTATCATGTGAAATTCTTAACTTGGATCTGGAGGCCTGAGAAGGGGCTTAGCATCATTTTAAGAACACATAATACAATAGAACATTTACTATAAGTGCAACCTCTGATTGATGATGAGAGTTATTTCTAGAGCATCTCATTTATAGGGATTCTGAGTCATGGCTCAGCAGAAAAGAATGATGTAATTGATTTTAACAATGGCCATAGGGATGTCATTGGGGGAATAGTAGGCTCATATGCTATATATTTGCCAACCCTGATTTAGTTAAATTCTTATGAAATAGCTATTGAAATAAAATGTCAGGAAAGATTTGTATTGAAGAGACAGATTTTGGTGCCAGATATAGTAATATCTTAATCTCATACTTTTTCTGTAACCCTGGGTAAAGTGTGTGTGTGTGTGTGTGTGTGTGTGTGTGTGTGTGTGTGTAACAATATCCTCACATGCTGGTTAACATAATTAAGCAAATTATGCATATGAAATTATCTAGTATAGTTTGGAATCCATTGTCTATTTAAATAAATGCTTGTTCTTTCCCTTGACAGAAAACAGATAAACTTGAAATGTAGCACATGATGATACCTTTTATTCCCCCTCCCCCCATAAGATCAATGCATCTCTGTTCATTTCCAGGGAATTGCATCTTAACAATTCATTTCCATTTCTACCTTTAACTGCATCTAACAAAGCATTCCACAACAAAAGACTCTCATAAAAGAGACAGATTATTTGTTTTGAGGAGTTGGGTGACTAACATTGCAGATTACATTGATAAAAAATTATATTGACTTTCCCAGCAATGAAGTTCTGGATAGATTTGCCTGAGAATGTGCTCTTAATTTATTCTAAGGTAGTTTTTCAGAGATTTTGCATTAAGGATTTTAAATCTTCAGTTTTGTGTCACAGAGGTTCTACATCAACTCATTTGTGGGAGTATGCTCAGAAATGTGAGTAGCTGATATTTCTTCTGCCCAAACGATAAGGATCTGAAGTTTAAGTAGATAGCAGGACCTAAGAGGTGGCTGTGGTCCTTGATCTCTCTCACCAGTTGAAAAACCAATAGTTACAGAATCAGCTATGTTTGTATACATGAGTTAAGTCCTTCAGAAATGCCAAAATGCCTGGCAAAAGTGAGAAATTTGGTTTGGCTCATATAAGAATATTTTCGAAAGGCCATTTGGTGGTATTGACCTTCATGTCACTTGGAACCAGATGTGTGAATGTCACCAGGACTCTTTCTAGGCATCTTTTGCTTTACTTTTCCCTGAATGCTAGCTTCTGCTCCATTCACTCAAGGGATGTTGGTGGAGGGTGCCGAGTAATGAGGAGTAGGCAGCTCTGAACTCCATTCTATTTTGCTAACCAAAGGGAAAAGGATTTTCTTCTTCCAACTCAAGTTTAACAAATCTTAGAAAAGGCATCTTACTGTTATGATTTGAGTCACATGCCTATTCTTGAACTGTGGCCAAGACTGGCCCACATTGAGTGATGTGAGTGACTTGCTGGTGGGGGCAGTGGAGAGGTAGGTAACCTAAATACTCTGACTGCCAGCCCCTGCTGGAACAACATGGGCTGAAGAAGCCTTTATTAGATATTAGAAGCTCTGTGCACGAAATTCTTGCACAGGGAGGGGGGAGGCCCTCAGCCTGGCCTGCACCCTCTCACAATCCGGGATCCCTCTCACAATCCAGGACCACTGGCTCCTAACTGCTCACCTGCCTACCTGCCTGATCACCCCTAACCATTCTGCCTGCCTGCCTGATTGCCCCTAACTGCCTCTGCCTCGGCCCCCACTGCCGTGGCTTCGTCTGGAAGGATGTCCATAATGACATCCAGAAGGTTGTTTGGCTGTCTGGTCTAATTAGCATATTACGCTTTTATTATTATAGATAGGGGTAGAAGTGATGGTGCTATTCTGGACAAGCAAAACATTAAATATCTTCTTTAGTGAGGACAAGCAAATTCCATTTATAAGAGGGAAGACAGTGAAGATTCTGTTGAGAGAGGTAGAGTCTGTAGTCATTGATGTGGCCTTCTGGATTATGTTTGGTACTCTTATAGCAGAATCCAAGAAAAGCAAAAACGTGTACCCCTGAACAAAAAGGAAGAGTAAAAGGAGAAAGTAAAGAAAAATAATTTGATTGGAAATTAAAATTTATAATAGACCATTGGCTCTTCAAAAGAAATTCCAAAGATTTTCTGACTGTTCATATATTTTTTTGTTGAAGTTAAATTCACACAACACAAAATTAACCATTATAAATTGAATAACTCAGTGGAATTCAGTATAGTTACAATGTTGTATAATACCACTTATGCCTTGTTTAAAAACACTTTCATCACCCCTAAATAAAACCTCATACGCATTAATACCCATTAAACAGTATTCTTCACTATTCACTTCCTCCAACCCTGACAACTACCAATCTACTTTCTGTTTCTAAGTATTCACCTATTCTGGATCTCTCATATAAATGGAGTTATATAAAATGTGATATTTTGTATACTTGTTTTCAATTCTTTTAGGTATATACATAGGAGTGTAATTGCTGTGCCATGGGATAATTTTTTTTTTAATTTTATGAGGAACCGACAAAACTCTTTCACAGTGGCTGTACTATTTTACATTCCCACCAAAAAGTACAAGGTTTCAGTTTCTCTATTTCCCCACCAATGCTTTTCTATTTTTTTGATGCTAGCCATCCTAGTGGGTATGAAGTGGTATCTCATTGTGGTTTTAATGTGCATTTTCCAAATTACTAATGATATTGTGCATCTTTTCAAGTGTGTATTGGCCATCTGTATAATTTCTTTGGAGAAATTTCTGTTTACATTCTTTGTGCCATTTTGAATTGTGTTGTCTTTTTATTGAGTTATAAGAATTATTTATATATTCTGGATACTGTTTCCTTATTAGAGATATAATTTGCAAATATATTCTGCCATTCTGTAGGTTGTCTTTTCATTTTCTTGATAAGGATTTTTATGTGTAAAAGTTTTTAATTATTATACAGTCCAGTTTTTCTACTTCTTTCTTTTGTTGCTTGTGTTTTCAATGTAATACTAAGAAACCATTGTCACAGCCAAGGTCATCAAGATTTACCCTTATGCTTTCTTCTAAGTGTTTTATAATTTTAGCTCTTATATTAGGTTGTTGATCTATTTTGAGTTAATTTTTGTATGTGGTGGTGGTAGGGTTCCCACTTCATTTTTTAAAAATATGTTTTTATTGACTATAGAGAAGAAGGGAGGGAGGGAGAAAACATCTATTGGCTGCCTTCTGTACTCCTCCTACTGATGATCAAGCCTGTAACCCCGGACATATACCTGACCAGAAATCAAACCGGTGAACTTGGTGCATGGGACAACACTCAACCAACTGAGCCACACTGGCCAGGGCCTAGCTTCATTTTTTTTTATGTGGACATTTAATTATCCCAGTACCATTTGTTGAAGAGACTATTTTTTCTCCATTAAATGGTCTTGGCACCCTTATTGAAATATAATTGGCTGTGAATATATAGGTTTACTTATGAACTCTCATTCTATTTCAGATGTTCGTATATTTTTGAAAATATAATTTGAACATAATAAAATTTAACCTTGTTTATAACAAAGATGATTCTGAACTCACCAGGCAAATTTTGAGTAGTCAATGTGTAAGAGCACCATGCATCAACCTTCAATGGATAACTATATAGAGATTATTCCAAAGCTAGCTTGCTTTACAGTAATGTTTTATTTACTGTATTATATTTTCAAATAAAATGCAGTCACAAACTTTCTACGGAAGTCTTGCCAAATTCAAATATTATTTTTTCAATTCCCCTGACCTAATCAATTTGACATGGATAACGTTTTCCCATTTTGATTTCCTGATATCAGTGTCCTTTTTATGCACACTTCATGGCTTAGAAATATCTTCTTTGACTTCTTTTTATTGAGGGAATGTAATACTTAAAATGGATGTCATTCTTTTCACTTTATCTTTGAGGAGATCTCGCTTAAGTATAATCAACAGGTTTGAGAAGCAATTGAGGGGGTTTTGTATGGGAGGGAAGAAACTGTAAAGTAGCTCTGTACTCAGGCTTCCAAAAAGTGCAGCCACAGCAAAACGTTAGAAACATAATTATGCTATGGTTGACAAACACTTAAGATTCCTTCAGAATAGGTTATATGCCTGATTAGATTTGTGATTGAAGATGCCACTGGAGAAAAGGGGCTCCATTTGATGTCAACCATGCATTGCTTTTGTTATACTATATGGTAGATATTTTTGATGATGGCAAGAGATTCTGCTTTCAGGATTTGCCATGAAAACCCTACTTTTCAAAAATGTAGTCCTTGGCATGGCATCAAAGCATCTGCATTCTCCTCAAATGGAGCTGCTTCTTGGGAGTTCCTATTTAGTAACTCAAAATGGACAAGGTGTGAAACCATATTGCATTTATCTACATGACAACCACAATTCACTCTATTACTAAAGGGAGCAATTGTGTTCCATGTTGAAAGGACAGGGTAGGCGGGAATGGTGTAAAGTGTCACCATCTGACATGTAATTCCTAATATATATCTTTTGAATCATTGTGGGTGGGAGGAAGGCTGGGACAGAAAAAAATCCCAAATATCTGAGACTGAGCTGTTGACACTAAGAAGACTTTCATGACATCTTTGAACAAACTAAGAGCCTAAATATTAATTCTGTTCTGTGAATTCTGTGACCATCAACTTGGTGAGGTGAAGATGCCAGAAGGGGCTAGCAGGTATGGGTGGATCTGGACAAGCCATTAGAACATCCCTTTCCAGAACATCTTGATTATGATGTTAGACATTAAGCTGTGCATATAAATGGAGCTAGACAGCTGACTGTGGGGATCCTAGCACTGCAGCCACATCCTCGATGTCTTCCACTTGCCCAATGCTACTCCTCTTGTTTATTAAGGCTTTGGTTACCTCTAAAATGAAAACATAAACAGGCTAATACTTAAGTTATTACAACTAATATATGCATTAGGTGTGAATGAGCATTAGTGTGAATTTCAGAGTTAAGACATTTTGATAGCTGGTTCTCATTTGGGGAACAGTCTGAAGAAGAGAGGCAGAAGCACAGTCTAGTGAGGCCTGGGTTGGGGAGCAACTGCTTTCTAAATTTGCCTCAGTTTACCTGGATCATCGACTGACTACTTCCACTTGTTGCCAAAAGGCAGCTCACCCACCATAAGAAAGTGTGGAGGAAAAAACACCAAACTTGAGGTTACCAGCTGTGTGATTTTAGAAAAGTCATTTGATCTCTCCAAGCTTCTGTTTCCACAGCTGTAAAACATAGCTAATACTTGAGGATTAAATGACCCAACACATATAAAGCACTCTATAAATGTATTTCCATTATTATCTGAGGTATTGAAAACATCAGAGGTGAGGGGTAAAATCTTGCAATGCACCCATTAGCTCTGTCAGTGGAGAGAAGAAGGGATTAAATCTGGCAGGTTCTAAGCTTCCAGTTTGACTTAAGTTATTTCTTCCCACTCCCCTATTTGCAAAGAGTTTTCTTCCATTGTCAAGAGTCGCTGGAGCTTGGGCCAATTACTTGTGTTGACAAGTCATTAGAGAAAGTCATAAGTACCTGACTCTGAACTCTGGGCATCCAACAGCAGCTCCAGGGCCTACATGGTTGTGTGCAGTGCTGGAAAAGCTGTCTTCACCTACCCTGGCCTGGGAGAGGTAGAGCCTGGCCACTATTAATTCTGCATTTAAAAGTAAAGAAAGTTGAGCTCAACCAGCGTGGCTCGGTGGTTGAGTATCAACTTATGAACCAGATGGTGATGGTTTGATTCCCAGTCAGGGCACATGCCAAGTGTGGGCTCAATCACCAGTGTGGGGGTGTGCAGGAGGCAAGCTGATCAGTGATTCTCTCTCATCATTGATGTTTCTATCTACCTTTCCTTCTCCCTTCCTGTCTGAAGTCAATAAAAATATATTAAAAAAATAAAAATAATTAAAAGTAAAGAAAGTTAAAACTTGAGATTTTAAATGGACTTACTATATGTTTATTACAGAGCTACAGGCTTTCTCACATTGTCTATTTACTCTGAGCATATGACCTTATTGTAATGGACAATTGAGGTTTACTTAAAACCAAATATATATGCATAGCTATTATTGATTTTTGTCTACTTTATTATAATTATAGAAAATTTTTGGAAAATGCATATATTTATCTTTATTCATTATACAAGGAGGTCCTCTTAAGTTAAAACCTTTCAATATCAATACAAAAGATTGATTGAGAAATGAACTCATACTATAAAATTAAGTTGGAAAAGCATTCATTTAAGAGAATCTCTAGCCCTAGCTGGTTTGGCTCAGTGGTTAGAGTGTCAGCCTGCAGACTGAAGGGTTCCTGTTCAATTCTGGTCAAGGACATGTACCTCAGTTGTATCTCTCTCACATCGACGTTTCTCTCTTTGTGTCTCTTCCCTTCCCTCCCATTCTCTCTAAAAATCAATGGAAAAATATCCTTGAGTGAGGATTAGCAAAGAAACAAAAAGAGAGAATTTCTAGCCCTACCAGTGTGGCTCAGTGGTTGAGCATCAACCTATGAACCAGGAGGTCACGGTTTGTTTCCCAGTCAGGGCACATGCCCAGCTTATGGGCTCCATCTGAGTAGAGAGTGTGCAGGAAGCTTCTGATCTCTCACATCATTGATGTTTCTATCTCTCACTCCCTCTCCCATCCTCTCTCTGAAATCAATAAAAATATTTTTTTAAAAATTAAAAAATAAAACCATGTCTGTACCTACATACACATATATATATACAGGCATACAACATATATTTGTGTATATGTATGTATATGCATATATATACACATATACATAGATACAACTCAGATATATTCACAAATATATTCATATAGTGGCATACTGGTAAACATGTAATAATTGGCTCTCCAAAAAAAACAACAACACACTCCCTCAAACCTGAATTTGTAGTATTTGGCAATTTCCATGGTGTAATTACTTCCACTATGGCCAATTTCAAGCTACATGGTGACATCTGTGAATGTGGAGTTAGGTCAAGATGTGAACAATTAGCCCATGTGAACCTGTAGAGGCTGGCTTCAGCACACCATTGGATGAATATATGCACAGTAGATCTACTGGGGGATACATACCACATACACACAGAAATTTATAAATCACACACACGTGTGAGTTTGCTATTAAAAATTATAGTTCTGGTATGAACACCCAGCCTCTGCTTACTTGGGAATTGCAGAACTCTTTATGTGTAGCCTAGAAGCATTATGTTTGGCCTATCCTGTCAGAAGTCTTTGTGTTTTCTTTCTCTGATTCTTTATTAATCTTCTTTTGTAGAAAGATTTATAAAGAGTCTTTTATAGATAACTTGTGGAAGAAGTCATCTGGACAAAGTAGCATTATTAATGATTATCTAAGAAGAGTTTTTGGTTTGAAGGTGACTCGACAATCGCTAGAGAGGAACTGCTGCTGTTACATCTGGCACTCTGGAGTGACAGCAATAAGAAGATATTACTCATTAGAGAAAGTGTGTGCACTTGTGTACACACACACACACACACACACACACACACACACACCATCTTTATCTTATTTTGATGGAGCCTGTGCTTGTTCTCTGGGCCCACCTACAGCCAGGAAGAGAGGATGCCCTCTCCTGTGATATAAGATTGCAAAGAAGTCTTCTTCCTCCCTCCTCCCTTCAAAAGAATCTTCCACCAGTCTAAAAGCCTGGAATTCTTCATTTTATATTTTCTTCTCTGCCATTTTGTTCCCATTAATGTTGCCCTTTTAAAGAGTTTAGCCTACCTGGGAAGAGGGGGCTGCAGGATAAAGGAAAAGAGCACAGAAATGAAAGATAGTAAAAAGTTCAAAGATAAATTTGTTTTCTGCACAATTGGGTCCAAGACAGCCTGCTAGCTGCCAGCCTTATTTCCCTGGACTCCTGCAGCTTGAATTCCCACTTGGCAATTGATGCCCCAACTCACTCCTCATCTATACTTTAGTTGGAGCTAACTTGTAGACTCAGTTCCCAAACTCTGAATCATCTTTGAGGGCTTTAGTGACACGTCATCATTAATTTATGAAATATAATATTGTCCATGGGTCCCGCCCTTGAAGAGCTTACAATATCCCTGGAGAGACATTAAGATAACAAAATACTTCATCTGCAACTATGTACTTTGTCCTACTGGCGAGTTATTTCCAAAGGGCTGATGGAGCCCAGAGGAAACATTATCCAGCAGTTATTAGTGGGTGCCTTGGAATTAGGTGGGCATGGTTTCAAATACTGATTCTAATGTCTACTAGTGGTAGGACGTTGAGTAAGTTGCTTCTCTAATATAAACCTTCCTAATTACATAGGTGTTTACACTGAAATGTAATGTTCATGAAGACAGACATTTTATTTTGTTCACTGCTATATCCCTACCAAGTAGAGCAGTGCCTGGCACATACATAGTAGGTGGTCAACATATATTTGTAAAATAAGCCAGGTAAAGTGCCTAGTGCCACTGCAGTGTGTGTAAGTACTTGATAAATAGTAGCTTTTATGATTTTAATTATACCCTCAGAGGAGATAAGCAGTAGTTCTGCCTGTGGGATTAGACAAATGTTTATAGAATTGTCATTGTGAATGAGAGGTAGGGCAGCAGGCATTCCAAGGACCCTTAAATCCAGGATATTAAATTGTTTTTGTCCCTTTAATTGTCTCCTTACACTACTCTTGTTAAAACCAGTCTCCTTTATAGATTGGCAGTCTCCAATCCTGCTCAGCGTGGACCCATTGGGGGATCTGGAGGATAAGTAAGAGGGACTGAAAAAAAGAACCTGCGCCCCTATTTTCAAACAAATGGTTGTGAGTGCAACAATTGTGAGTGTGTGCATCTAGATATAATTCAGAGTTTCCCAATCCTGTTCAGATAGTAACACAGCCTATTAAATGCGTTAGTCAGGAAAGCAAGGTACTCTTGCCACCATTTTCCAAGCCTGGCCATTGATCCACCCATGCGTCTTTCCTCCTAGCATTATTCACACACATCATTAGCCTTTCCTCCTTTTTCCCGTTTAAGTTATTTTTGGATCTACTCACCACATCAGAAATTAATAATGGTGAAAAACAACAGGACCAATTTTTTCCTTGGACACCTATTAGATCATTCTCTTAGGAAATATTGATGTTCAGAACTAGCCAGACGTATTTCACTTCAGGAATACAAAAGAAACCTGAAACACCTTTTTCTCCCAATGAGGTATATAAAATTGGCACTTTCCCCTTCATTTTGTAGAGTTCATGGAAATCAAAGTTCAAAAAGAAAGTAGTGAAAAACTAAACATAATTAACCTATATGAAGGTTGAAGTCTTTAGAAATACAGTCAGGTAATTTTATTGTATGAATATAATGTTTATTTCTCAATAATAGGCATTAAGTTTTGCAAATATCAGGTGAACTTTTAAAAAGTCAGCTCATTCTAACATAAATTCTTTCTCACTTTAGATAATATTTTCTACTCTACTACTAATATTTTCTACTTTATAACATTTCATAATTCTTCAAAGCACTTTACTTACATTATTTCTTCTGATACTTTTACTATTTCTGTGAAGCAAACAGGGCAAGTGGTTTTGAAGATAGAGAAATACTGAAGAACAGAGATTCACTGACTTGCCAAGCGCTGGTCAGTGGTGTTGCTCAGATTAAAACTAAGATCTTTGAGGTGTTTCTAGGTCTTTTTTAAAAAATATATTTTATTGATTTTTTACAGAGAGGAAGGGAAAGGGATAGAGAGTTAGAAACATCGATCAGCTGCCTCTTGCACACCCCCCACTGTGGATGTGCCTGCAACCAAGGTACATGCCCTTGACTAGAATTGAACCTGGGACCTTTCAGTCCGCAGGCCGACGCTCTATCCACTGAGCCAAACAGGTTAGGGCTCTTTCTAGGTCTTTACCCAGGACTATTTGTGCTCATTTCCCAGCAGGCACAATTTTAATAAACTGTTAATAATGGAAAGGGGGTGATATGTATTTTATCCTCTTATGGCACCTTCAGAATAAAGGAATTTCTTTTAAGTCATTTCTCCATCTCAGACAAATTAAACTAGAGTTTTGCTGAAACACTGTTCAAGAAGGGTAGTTCTGAAATAGTTAAGGGTCAAAATTAAATGTGCTTAGTTCCCTCCTGTATAGGAAAAGACAAAAGCATTGCAAGTTGTACAAGTTCCTGCAGGCAAAGCAATGCTGGAAAAGGTCCTCTCCATCTGTGTTTATTATGACAAATATAGTTTAATCTCCCACTTTAAGTTCCAATTGCCAGAATTTTTTGTTAAAAAATAAGGAAAAAAGACAACATGAAAATAGGAGGTAAGGCCCTCATTGTCTGCAGAATAATTCTGAACAAATCTCTGCTCTGAGCTCCACCTGTCAGCTCCTAAATGAAGGAGAAAGACAGGAGAATGGCTCCATAATTTCCAGGTGAATAGGGAAAGCCATTTCCCAGAGCCACTGCTCAGTAACACAAATGAAATTTAAAAGACAGATTCACCAATGCAAGGGGGTGGAGATGGGAGCAAACCAAGCAAAAGACAAACAGGAATATTTGTTTCTTTGGTTCAGATAATGCCAAGAGTGGGAAAAATAAAATATTTTAAGGCCAAAAAAGTAAAAACAGCCACAGTAGAGTGGGTGAGGTGACTCTACCTTGGTTTCTCAAACTCACATGGGCTCTGCTCATTCCAGCTCTTGCTAGGCCAACTGAAAAAAAAAAAAAAAAAGTGGGTGGAGGTGAAGAAACTACATACATACCAGCGGGTGTGTGGGTGAGGCAGAGCTGAGGTCCTCTGAGCTGTCACTTATCCTCCCAGTGTGATATCAGGGCCAAACTTCCATAAGGGGATGGAGTGGCTTATTTGGGGTAATTTGTGGGGTTAGTCTTATCAACTTGTAGACACACCTTTTCCCTTCACCTTCTTCCTTCCCACCTCTTTTGTTTTTTCTCATCTCCAGCCCTCACATATTTCCACAAGGCTCCAGTTTTTCCCAATTCATGCTCATTTCATGTTCCTTAATTCTCTGACAATAACCGCTTTAATGAGCCAATGTCTGAAGAAATCTCTCCTCCCTCTGCCTCACACATGCTGATGCTAAGCAGTGACTCATCACACCCAGTTTCAAGTCTCCTGCTCTCCCTTTGCTCCGGAGAGCAACTCCTCTCTAATGTTCTTCTGATTGCTCTGCCTTGTTCCTGTCTGTTTCATTCTGTCCTACATGTTGCCATCAGATTACTCTTCCTCTGATGCCTCTACACAAATCATCTTTTGCTCAAAAATTTCCAGCAACTCTTTATTACCTACAGATGAAAATCAAGCTTCTTAGTCTGGACTTCACATATGCTGCACATCCTTCCTGAGAATGCCAACTACAAGGTCCAGCCACCCTCTGGCCCTGAGTCGGTTCTGTGCCTAGTCACATGGCAACTAGGTTAGGTCAAGGTGACCACAGCCTGACCCCAGAAACTGCTTGTTCTCTGGGGGAAGAGGACCAGTTTGTTTACTGCTTGCTATAAAAGGTGATGAGCTTTGAGCCCTGGGTTCCTTTGTGGCACTCCAAGTCATTGCATCATCCTCTGGGACAGGGGGCTTTGGGACTGGGGAAGCAGCACAACCATGCAGATGCTCCTGCTGTTTGCTGTGCTGTGAGTAATGAACTGTCTTGCCCAGATCCATGGAGTAATGTTCTGCTTTTGGCAACCATAGGTATTTGGCAAGCCAAAATGCTTACTTGCTTAGTCTATGAAAGTGAGGTTCCTTCTTGCCAAAGCGTTTTCATAATTTACAATTCCTTTTAGTGCTAAATATGCATTTGCTCAATGAATTGATTAACAAACAAATCCTTGGCACCAGCCAAATTAAACTGGGCTCTTTTCACTTAGAAACTCAGTATTTATCCACTTCTGCTTACATGGTTTCCTTTACTTAAAGTTCTCTTTATGTAGCACTTTGTCTAAATCCTTCCCTTTCATTCAGAGCCCTCTCAAATGCCACCTCATATAAGCCTGATGTAATTAATCTCTTATTTCTTTGACCTCCCGCAGCGGTTCTCAACCTGTGGGTCGCGAACAATGAAAATACATCCTGCATATCAGATATTTACATTACGGTTCATAACAGTAGCAAAATTACAGTTATGAAGTAGCAACGAAAATAATTTTATGGTTGGGGGTCACCACAACATGAGGAACTGTATTAAAGGGTCGCGGCATTAGGAAGGTTGAGAACCACTGTCCCACAGGATATATGCACATATCATAGGACTCTGAATACATAAGTGTAGTAATATACAGGGTGGGGCAAAAGTAGGTTTACAGTTGCTCGTATGGAAAATAATAAATTATTAATAAATAATAATACAAGAATAAACTCTGTATTTTGTATACTCATAACTGTAAACCTACTTTTGCCCCACCCTGAATTTAGATATTTTCCATTTGCTTCTAAAACTATAGGCATTTGTTGAATACATAATGTATGTCAGGATCTGACTATTTGCAGGAAATGTTGGACAGGCAAAGATGAATAAAATATGGTCCCTATCTGCATTAACTCTCAGTGTTTAACAAAACTGTCCTATATAAAGGGATGTGTCCTATCACAAGGCTATGACTCCACTGCTATGGCAGGACAGCAGGGGCTACAATTATTTCTCCCTGAATGGAAGATCTGGGGAAGCTTCAGAAACAAGGGAACATTTCACCCCTACCTCTGTGTTTGTCATTTATGCCGATTATGCTGATAAGCATAGGGGATGGAATGGCTTATTGGGGGTAATAGTTCATAAAAAAACTTGTACTGTGTTATCTTTGAAATCCTTACAATGAACTAAGAATTTATGTATTTATTTATTTATTTGGTTAGTTAGTTTTTAATTTGTATTAAATTTATTTAGTGCATTTTCTGAGCACTACTGTGCCCAAGGCAATAAACTAAGGACCAGGGAGCATATACCTTTCTGATAAAGGTACCCCTGCTTTAGGGAAATGCAACCTAGTAGCAACTGATGTCTGTAGGGCTGTACCCAGAGGATCCAATGGTCTCACAGTGATGTGCACCATTTTTATTTATTTTTTTTTTTTTAAATTTTTTAAAATATATTTTATTGATTTTTTACAGAGAGGAAGAGAGAGGGATAGAGAGTTAGAAACATCGATGGGAGAGAAACATCGATCAGCTGCCTCCTGCACACCTCCCCCTGAGGATGTGCCCGCAACCAAGGTACATGCCCTTGACCGGAATCGAACCTGGGACCCTTCAGTCCGCAGGCTGACGCTCTATCCACTGAGCCAAACCGGTTAGGGCACCATTTTTATTTTTAAGATATATCAACTCAAATAAAAAATTAGTTATTGCCCTAAGTTTATTTCAATGGGATTGTAGTTTTCTACATAGTTTCTGTATGTGGGATACTTCTATTCATCCTTAAATGTTCAGCTCAAATGGCATCTCCTCTCAAAGTCTTCACTGACCTCTATATTTAGGCAGAATAACTTCACTGCTCTCTCTGCTCCTGTGTCATTTGATAATATCTTTGTGTAATGAATTTATTTATTTTTAAATTTTGTTTTATTGCTTAAAGTTTTACAAAGAGTATTACATATGTCTCCTTACCCCCTGCCCCTTGACATTCCCTCGGCCTCCCCTACCCCCCAGAATGAATTTATTTTTAATGTTTAGTTTCCCCTTTAACTGTGAGCTCCTTGAGGGCAAGTATATTTCTCAGTGGTGTTTATTTTACTAAGGCCTACAGAGTTCTTGGCATTTAGAATTTACTAAGTAGATATGGAATGAATGATTCTAAAACGTCTCCTTCTTATTAAGATTTCCGATTAAGCAATTGTAGTCAAACACACTTAAATGAATTTTAAATGCTATTGTGAATAACACATAAATAAGACCAAGGACTTGTATTTTGATTATATAAAGGACTCTTACAAGTCAATGAGAAGCAGACAAACATCCAAATAGGCAAAGATTTAAATAGACATTTCACAAAAGAAGATTTGTAAATGACCAATAAATCATGAAAAAATTGTCAATATCATTAGTCATCAGGAAATACAAATAAAACTATGATGAGATGCCATTTCATGCTCTTGAGAATGGCTAAAGTGAAAGCCTGCCAATACCAAGTCTCAGTGAGAATGTGGAGCAAATTGAACTCTTTACACATTGCTGGTGGGAGTGTAAATTGTTACAACTAATTTTGAAACCAGTTTGCATATTTCCTTCTAAAGCTAAACATGAATTACACCTGTGTTACAACACAGCATTGGAATTTTAGGTAATTCCCAAGAGAAATGAAACCCTATGTCCACACAAAAACTTGTACATGATGCTTATAGTAACTTTAAACTAGAAACTATCCAAATTTCTATCAACAGGTGAATGAATAAACAAAATAGTGTACATCATACAATTAAATTCTACTCAACATTTAAGGAATAGACTACAGATACATACAACAACATGGATAAAATTAAAGATCATTTACTGAGCAAAAGAAGACAGACAAAATATAAAGTATCCATATATAATTCCATTTATATAAAATCCTAGAGAGTGCCCTAACCGGTTTGGCTCAGTGGATAGAGCATCGGCCTGCGGACTCAAGGGGCCCGAGTTTGATTCTGGGCAGGGGCATGTGCCTTGATTGTGGGCACGCCCCCGGTGGGGAGTGTGCAGGAGGCAGCTGATCGATGTTTCTCTCTCATCGATGTTTCTAGCTCTCTGTCCCTCTCCCTTCCTCTCTGTGAAAAATCAATAAAATATATTTAAAAAATAAAATAAAATAAAATCCTAGAGAGTGCAGATTCACTTATAGTGACAGAAGACAGACCAGTGGTTACCTGGGGATGGAGGCAGAGGTTACAATGGATTGAAAAATGCGTGTGATCAAAATGTTTGCCATCTTAATTGTGGTGATGGTTTCACTGGTGTATACACACATCAAATTAATCAAAGTGTAAATTTTATATATATGCAACTTATTATTGGGAAATTATACTTTAAGTTTTACCTTAAGAAAGCAATAAAAGTAGCACTAATAGAAATAATTAAATGCCACTGCATCTCATAGAAACTATGCTAGATATTGTCAAAATGCAATCAGCAAAGCACCATTAGAAATTGTCCCTGATAGTTGTCACTACCTTTGCCCACCCAGAGCACCATCCCTACACAATGGAGGGGATGTCTATTCCCAACATAGAGCTTTCAGAACTCATTGGGATTGGATGCATGTCACAAACCATGGGACTAACACAGGAAACACTGGGGAATATTTAGAGGACTTTTATTTTCAGTATAGATGTTGGGTTGGAACAAAGTCCATCTGAGAAATTTCTGTGGCACATTTTTCACTGGACTGATTCCTTAGTGATGCTGGTATTAGATCATGGAGACCAATACTGGTAGCATCTTTACAGACTAGAAGCTTTACACCAGCATTTTCCATATGGGAAAGATGTTTTGGATGGTGAGGCTATGTAAGTGTGAGGAGTAAGTGTGAGGAGGGATTTGTTCTCCAGAAGCACAAGGTCTATTGGGAAAACATGACATAAATACTACAAGACAGACATGGATTATAAAACATGCACAAGAATCAAGAAAAGATTCATACACACAGAGAAGAGAGAACAGTCTTCTGCTTTTATTTGCAGGTTGGACAAAACCTCAGAGTAGGCAGTTGGCATTTTGACCTGAGATGGCAAGGACATTTTATATTGTTTTATATTTTTTAGGTAAAAATAAAGTATAGTTATGATTGTGGACACATATACACCCAGTTCTCTGCTCTAAATTTTTCTATAGTAGGGCGTTCATACTCTATAGTGAAGAAATACCTAGATTAAAGAGATTTTTAAAAAGAAGAAAAAGAAAACTGATTAAAGGGGGGAATATGGTTTCTTCAATAAATAATCTTTGAAAAGCACAATTTGGGTAATTTTATCAAAGTGGATGACTTAAAGACTCAATCTGTGTGTGAGAAAGAGAGAGAAAGAGAGGGAGAGAGACAAGGAGAGAGAGAGAGAGAGAGAGAGAGAGAGAGAGAGAGAGACGGGGAGAGAGAAAGAGAGCGACAAATACAGTGATTGCCAGAGAGAGCAAAAGAGAGACAGAGCTAGCAAGCTCAAGAGTTTCTATGTATGTAGTAACCTTTCATTGGTGTCTTTGGAGCAAATGCTATTCTTTCTCTGTGTTTTCTTCATTTAGTTAGAATTTCTCCTAAATTTACCATGAGAGTGATCCTGAGATGACATGAAAAGCCATGTGCTAAGTAGAAAGGAGAGTTGACTTATCCGCTGACTTCTACAACACATTCGGAAGGGATCTGTTAGTTTCAACTTGCAGCTGGAACTTTGGCAGTATATCAGTCATCAAGGGGGTGTCAACGGTAAAGGAATTTTAAAAGCCTAGTCTGTCTTTCCATACCATCCAAATTCCTTAAGCACCATGAGAAGCAAAATCCTGATGGGAATAATTGTGGGGTTTTTGTTTGGTTTTGGTTTTAGCTGTAATCAACCTGGGAATGGCCTGGCTTCATTGACTTTATGAGGCTGTCTTTTTCTTCCTTGGGCTTTTTTCTTACAATATCAATTTTCATATGTGTTTATATTTCTCTGTGTTTTGGTATCTTCATCTCCCCAAGATTATTTTCCTTTTGGTTGGCATGAACCTGAGCTCTGAATTTAGACTCTTGGGTTCCAGTCTCAAGTTCAACACTTACTACATGAGTGAGCATGGGCAAGCTGCTTACCATCTCTGAGTCTCTATTTCCTCATCTATAAATTGATGGGGGGGAATAATAGTAAAGTCAAAGGAATTTTGAGAGAATGCATTGAGTTAGGCCATGAGCATCGATTTACCTGTAGACATTGGGGGTGCTCAGTAGGTGTCAGCCTTTTATGGTTGTCACTTCCCAGCCTTAGCTGCCTGCCTCTTCTTCTGCTTTTTGCCCTAGATGGGATTCTGAGAAGATTATTCATGAGCCCGAGGCCTGGTTAAGCAAGAACTCAGGTGAGGCTAGGTCCTTTTAATTTTTTTGGGTCTGGTTTCTCAACATAGCAGTCTGGTAAGACAACACATTTCCAGACCACCTGTTTTCCTAGAACATGCCACTGCACTAGGGGACGGACCAGAGTGTGTGTGTGGGGGGCGGGGGGGAGGGCGGTTGGGTAGTGAGAAGAGGGAGGATGAGGACAAGGAAGAGGAGGAGAAGACAAGTTTATATTCTATTTTGCAGCAGCAGTAAATGAGAGCATTCAGAAATCATTAAAATAAACCAGAGTAGTGTTGCCATGAATTATAGATATTGGTATTATAAATAATACAGTACGAGCACAAAATATAAAAATAAGTAAGCAAACTTATGTATGGGAAGGGGGGAAAAAGGAGGAAGGAAATTATACCAAAACAACATCAGTAGTGGTTGTCTTTGGGTGAAGAGAGGTGGATGTTGTTTTTTCATTATTTCTATTTTGTTTTGTACTTTTCAAATTTACATGTATCTACATCTATAATCTGTCTATGTGTAGATTATATCCATTTATCTATTTATATCTATGTCTACATCATGGTACTTTAAAGGCCAGGTGGGTCTCTTATAAAGTAACACTTTAAGAGTCTTAGTATTCAAAAGCACTGGAATGTACAATATTTCCATACACTTTGACTTTCCTCATGCTTTATCGAAGAATGACATGCCTTCTCTCTTTCAAGGAAAAAAAATAATGTATTCTTAGGGGTTCCAAAAATCTTGGTGTCAGAGGAGCAGACCAGTAGGAAGCTGCAGTTATAGAATAAGAACACTAACATTTGTCTAATGCTTTGAGCTCTTTTATGTAATTATCTCAATTGATCCTTAGAATAACCCTCTGAGGTAGGCAATGTGGCCAGATAATTTATACATATTCATTTCAATAAATTAGTTTATCATTCCATTCACTAATTTCTTAATTCACTCAATGAATATATGTTTACTCCTACTATGGGCCAGGAATTTGGCTTGATAGAGGATATCAATGAGATAAATAAGACAGACTTCTTTCTATTTGGGCACAACAAACAATAAATCAATCAATGAATAAGCACAGAAGATAGTTTGAAATGCCAGCGGAAATAAACAAGATGGTAGAAAGACTTTTTAAAATACGATAGCCTAAGAACTTTCTGAGTAAAAGTATCTGAGCTGAGACCTAAAGTATAGGAAGGAGTCAGGCTGTGTATTGAGGCAGAGGAGCATTGGAAAAAAGAGAACAGCAAGCATGAAGGCCCTAAGGCAGGAAGAAGCTGGAGCTGTTCCAGGGGCAGAAATGAGGCTACTGTGGCTTTAGAAAAGTGATGAGGGGGTTGGAAGAGGAAAAGGATAAAAGTTTTCCCCTGTAGGTGTCCAAACAAGTATCTAGGTTTTCTGTACCACCTTACCTAGGGAAATCTTGTAAAAAAAATCCTGGAAAAATAAGAGTTTCTTGGCATTTTATGAAAGCTTCAGCTTACTATAGAGCAGCGGTTCTCAACCTGTGGGTCGCGACCCCTTTGAGGGTCGAACGACCCTTTCACAGGGGTTGCCTAAGACCATCAGAAAACACATATATAATTACATATTGTTTTTATGATTAACAATATGCTTTAATTATGTTCAATTTGTAACAATGAAATTGGGGGTCACCACAACATGAGGAACTGTATTAAAGGGTCGTGGCATTAGGAAGGTTGAGAACCACTGCTATAGAGTATGATAAGGATTCAAGGCCAGATGGGTAAGGGAGAGGGATAAGTGCATCTCCTTGGTTGTTAGATACATATACACATAGACAGATGATAGATAGGGAGAGAGAGAGAGAGAGAGAGAGAGAGAGAGAGAGAGAGAGAGAGAGAAGAAGAAGAAGAAGAAGAAGAAGAAGAAGAAGAAGAAGAAGAAGAAGAAGAAGAAGAAGAAGAAGAAGAAGAAGAAGAAGAAGAAGAAGAAGAAGAAGAAGAAGAAGAAGAAGAAGAAGAAGAAGAGGAGGAGGAGGAGGAGGAGGAGGAGGACGGGAGAAACAGATGGTATATGGATAGATAGGATTCCTAGTGACTGAGAAGTAGATGAGGAATAACAGTTCCAGAGGTTGGGGGAACCCTTGGTTTCTCAATTGACCTTGAGGAGGTGGCATGAATTCCTCTAGAAAATAATTATATGGTGACCTATGGAGGCTAAATGCAGGCCCTTGAAGTCTAGCTTCCTCAAAAGTTCTGAGTCCTGGCATAGAGAACTCACCTGGACCACTAGATCTTAAGGGACCATTGGAGCTGAGCTAATGGGAACTTAGAAGTTATGAACCAGTGACCAATCTTTTGGTTTGAGAAAGATCCGAGGAGCTTGGCCCAATCTCCCAAGGGCTGGATAGAGGTAGGTGGGAAATAATGACTAAAACTGACAATGTGGCAGGACAGGTATGGGAGCAGAAATAAGTGGTTTGTGAATTATTCTCTGAGTGCCCCACGCCAAATCTACTCTGCTCTTGTCTTTCTGGCTCTGCCTGGGAGGTGCACCACCATTGTATCCACCAACCACTTTTTCTGGTCTTCTCAATTTCACTTGGATTCAGCCAACAGGAGACAGGCAGTCAGGGGAGTACGGGAGGAGCAGAAACTTGTCTTAGCTTCCTTCCTCTCAGCCACTTTGCTGGTGGTGGCTGTGTTTCTGGGGGTGCAGCTCTTGATTATCAGCACTTCTTGGAGGGCTCCAGCTCTCTCACTGACCTGGTGATATTTTTGTGCCCCCTGACCAGTTAGGTTCAGAAGAGGTCACAGATTCTTGCTGTTGTTAAACCTTATGTCACTCTCCCTTGTTCTTTTCCTTAAATCTGCTCACATGCTCTAAATAGTCCTTTACTTAAGTTGCTTTCAGAGAAATCCCTTAGAATGAGCCACCAAGTTCCTACTGTGACACTGATAAACTGTAGTTGATTAAAAGGAAAACAAGTGATATTTCTTACAAACTCAAGTTTGTGGACTAAGAGTCATACTTTCTCTCTTAGGATAGGACTTACTCTTCTTCATTTTACAGGTGGAGAAAGGTTTAATAAGTTATCCATGTCACACAGCAGAGTGAAGGGCAATCTAGCAATGTGCATTGGCATTTAATTTGTGGTCTTATTTTTGAGCCAACAATTCTGATTTTAGGAATCCATTCTTAGAAAATAATATATCAAGTAGGCAAATTCATACATACAGTGATATTGCTCACATTATATTTTTATTATAGCAAATATTAGGAACAATTAAAATGTTTCCAAATAGGTGATTGAGTAAATAATTGATAATGTATTTATTCAGTGGAAAACTATGTTGTTGTTAAAAATCCAGATGTTCTATTGTCATGAATGGGTATTTGTGATATATTGTTAAATTAGGGTAAAATGGCAGAAAAATAATTAAATATATGATCTATTTTTATTTTTTAACTAGAGGCCTGGTGCACAAAAATTTATGCACTTGGGAGAGGGGTCCCTCCGCCCAGCCTCTACCCTCTCTCAGTCCAGGACCCCTGGGGGGATGTCCACCTGCCAGCTAAGGCCTACTCCTCAGGGGATCAGGCCTAAGCTGGCAGTCAGACATCCCTCAGGCAGCCTGGGAGCCCTCGGGGGATGTCCGACTGTGGCTTAGGCCTGCTTCCTAAGCCGCAGTTAGATATCCTTAGTGTGAGAAGGTGGGAGAGGCCTCCTGCCACTGCACCTGTGCTCACAGCTAGCTGTCAGCCCGGCTGGTGGCTGAGCGGAGCTCCCCCTGTAGGAGCTCACTGGCCACCAGGGGGCAGCTCCTGCATTGAACATCTGCCCCCTGGTGATCAGTGGGCATAATAGTGACTGGTCATTCCCAGTCATTCCGTCTTTAGGGTCAATTTGCATATTATGCTTTTATTATATAGGATGTTTATATTGGGATTATGTACATAAAAGTCTGGCTTGATGTTATAGTGTACAAAGTGGTCATGAATGATTGGTAATTTATTTATAACTATCTTTAGTCTCAATATTTTTTAATGAATATGCATAATTTTAAAAATAAAAATTAGAGATAGTGTCACATGAAAATAAGAAGACATTAAGAATTAAATACAAGATATATTTGAAACCAAATTAGAGAAATTTGAACATTTTCTGGAAATAATAGATTCATATCATTGGTTGGCCCTAGATAATGATTGATTATCACTTAGTGACTGTATCTTTAACTCTCTCTAGGGAAGAGGGAAGAAATCTTAAGATATAACATCTCCAATTTGTAATACAGCAGAGTAAATTTATCTTCCCACAGGGGGGAAATTATCCCCAAAGGAGCAAAAATTAATGGGTGAAAAAAATCTTAGATATTATAGTGGTTTGTGGCCCTCCAGAGCTCAGTTCTACTCAACATAGTATTAGTTACTGAGTATTTAATTTCCCTCATTAAGAAAAAATTAAGTATAATTTAAATGTAAATTATTTTAATTAATTATATTACACTATTTATTCCTTAGGGGGCAATAACAGTAAAGAGATTGAAAAATACAAAGAAGATGAATTAATTGAGAAGGGCTCACCCCCCTCCAAGGGAATGGTGGAGAATTTAGTATTATTTCGCCTCTCCAGACAGCAATTCTTTTTTTTTTTAATTTTACTTGTTCCAGAAATAAGGAAGGGGGCAGGTTCTCAGGATTACAATCTTACTTGGAGACACTGATCCTAGTCACTATTACGAACTGAATTCAGTCTGGTTCATGTCTTTAGACACATAAGATTGCAGAGACACTATTAGGACCTATGTTTGTTCCAGTGGATAACCTCTCTTACCCATCCTTACCTTTATCTCAATCTCCCCTCCTGTCTTCTCGCTATCCACTTCCACTGCTACCATATACACAAACCTCACCATTCAAACACAAAGGTGGGGAGAGAGAATGGAGGTGGAAAATACCAGCAATGACAGGGCTTCTTTGTGAATGGGCTCAGGGAAAAGATGTACTGTACATGCCAAGGGATTTCACTAAGTTCTTGATGGATGGGAAGGACAATGGAGGGAGGGACTTGTAAAGGATTTATGGGGTCCAGGATTAAGGGAGCGTGTGAGAATGCCGTCACTAAGCCGGCTTGAGGTAAAAGAAACATGTGGAACACTTCAATGAGACATTAACTAATGCTTCTGCACAGGTGCAGCTGAATGAAGCTAACACCTTATTTCAGATCCTCTTCACATTGCCCGGGATGTCTATAGATAAGCACATAGAGGTGGTGCAAACAGGGAGGCCAGGCAGAGGAGAAACCCCATTTCTATATTCCTTGTTCTCTAGACTAGAAATGTAGCTTGACTCCACACCCAGAATTTGCCTGCCACCCTGTTAACTAAAAAAGAAAAAAAAGCTCCCAATAGGACTCTGGAATCCGAGACTTATTCCTCTTATCCCTTCCTGCCACTTGTCTCTGTTCCTTTTGGGTTGCTGACTGCTCTGTGATACATTGGGGTCTGAGTCAAGTTATAAATATGGGGGCTGAGAAGAGCTCAGTCTACCTTTGAGATTATGTCTCTCCAGGGAATTCACCTGTATAAAATGATAAAGCAGGCTAGGGCTGTGTGAGAGAGAAAACATTTAAGATCCTATTGTGTGCCTGCTACTTTTATATGCATTGTTGCGAGATTCTCAAAGCCGCCCTACCAAGTAAGTTTATCTTCCTGGTTTTAACCGTGAGAAAGCTAAGTACCAAAGAGGTTAAGTAAATTTCTAGCTCAAACTTTCAGTGAGAATTGTCAAAACTGGATTGAAAATCAATCTTTTTGGACCAAATTCTGGAACCTTATTTCTACTCCACTGGGTTTTACAAACTGAGTTTCACAACATGTTCATTGGTTACAACTATTATTTTGTTTTAAGGAAATAGAGAATTAAGTAGAATAGAAAACATCATCAGGGTATACCCTCTGTATTCAGGATGTTTTATCATGAAACTGTAATGTGACACATGAAGATGTCTTTCTTACTGAGAGGCATAGGCAAACAGAGTTCAAAAGTTACTACACTGCACCCTGTTGTGTACCACCTATGTTTTCATCGTCCTCACCCCTACTATACACTGTAGGGCCTCTAAAGCAAACCATAAAAATGAGCATTGTCCCTACACTAATTTGAGCAGAATCAAGACAGACCTAAAGGGAATCAGAAAGTTACTGGTAGTTCAATGAAATAAATATTGTAAGATGAAAGACTTGTGGCCTCCTTTTGAGTTTTTCCTGGAACATATGAAGTAGAAAGCCTATTAGTTTTCTGTTATTTTCACCATTGTTAGTGATGTATAGAGTAGGAAAGGAAAGTAAGCAAGGGCAGTGAATAGGCTGGAAAATGCTACTGGGGCCATTGCCCATTTGCAGGCTACATGAATTTTTGAGTTTTGAAAATAATTTGCAGGATTGAACTATACTGTACCTTCAGGGAAGATGTATAATAAAGAGACATGGATGAAGGAAAAATAGAGGAATACAACAGATACAAAAAGTGATTCTAGATCTTGTCCTTCTCATCATTTATGGTCAAATACCCTGATTATTTTTAATTACAAAGAAGACCATTGAGCACTTAGAATACTAAACCCCCAGGGAATCAATTTAATTGGACAATCATTTCTGAAGTTCTCTTATAAATAATGACTTCCTTCACTTATACACCATTTGTGAATTCAGCATCACTATTTTGTACTGTTGAGAGATGTACAGCTCTTCCTGCTTCATGTGGCTAGGAAACATCATTGAGCACTTACTATTCTATGCAAGGCACAATGCTAGAGGCTGTGAGCTACCTGGAGACTTCACAGAATAGGGTGGAAGAGAATTCAGTTAAACAATCTAGTGAACATAAAGGAAGACAATTAAGGGCTAGACAAGAGTTTTATAAAAGTCTGCTAAAATAAATACCACAAGGGTAGGTCAACTTAAGGAAATTAATAATTCTCAAAGGTTTATTTGATTTGTCTAAATAACTTATTTTTTAACAATGTTAGAATTATTAAAAAGTTGCAAATAGAACAGAGATTCCACATGTACTCTTCCCCCAGTATCTTCTATTGTTAATATCTTATTTGTCAAAACTAAGAAATTAACATTGCTATTGCTCTTTACCAAATTACATACTTTATTCTGGTTTCACCATTTTTTCCATTATTTTCCTTCTTGTGGTTGAGAATCTAATCCAGGATACTGCATTACATTTAGGATGTGCTTAATTCGGTATTATTCCTGAAAATTATTATTACCTTTCCAAGTTTGACTTTTTTGTAGTGGGTGGAGGGAATAATATAACAGATGCTACCTGCTAGGATATTTGGCTGGATCACTGAAACTCATGTTATTACACCAGTCAGCTAAAGAAGCTTACTTTGAAACTGGATAATATGAACCCATGAACACTTCACTTTTTACCTCCAACTGGTCTTGAGAGATTTTTCCACATTTATTTATACAGATAGATATATATCATTGAAATGGGCTCTATAGCTGATCTAGCCCAATTCTTTCATTTACAACTATAAGAACTGAGGCCCAAAGAAATTTAAGAGACTTACCCAAGTTGACTTGATAAGTAACCAATTTGGAATTCATGTTTGGCTCTTTTCCTCCCTTTGGAGAGGCACACAAAGCATTTCCAAAGTTCTATAGCAAATAAAATCCAATTTTTATGGAGAACAGAAAAATGGAGAGAAGAGTTAGGGAGCAAGTGGAAGCATTAAGATATCCTCTTTCCTCTCTCTCCCCAACTTTAATATTATTTTTATCAAATATGCTCTCCACTGTGAAGAAGTTTAGCCATCTCTACATGTGTGGCCCTTGGAGAACACATTCTCTCAGGTGGATAATTACCTGTTCTCAACTTTATACCACATCATTTCAAAGAAGTTGGGCAAGTCCAGTCTCTGGAATTCCTCAACAACTACTTCATATCTCACTTTGTTTGGGGCATGAGTGAGCTTTCTTTTTCTTCTTTTTTATGCTCTTTCTTTCTTCTCAAGTTTTGCTTTATCTGTGTTGAGTTTTTGTTAATATTTTCTTACATTACTAAGAAAACTAAGCTGTGGCCAGGTACTTTGGAAAGAATGTCTGTGAAAATCACAAAATGCTTCCTCTAATCCACTGTGATTAATTTTTCCATAAGAATTTTGAGTCTATTAGATTTGTTTTTATAGCAGGTACTGAAAAAGGATACCTGTCAGGCATACCATATATTTATTGTAGATGCTGTTGTTAACGAACTGAAGTCAACATATCACTTTTCAGTTTGAAAGTGGTAGGTATCAAATGAATAACTGGGAACAAAACTTGTCAGTTGTGTCTGGAAAGCCATTGTTCAACACACACTAAATAAAATAAAGTACGTTGCTTTCAAAGAGATGAGAGCTCAGTTTTTTAAAACTCATCACCTAGCCTTACCTCACACAGAAACAAAATAAATAAGACTATTCTTTCTCCTAGCATGTGGTGCTCTTTAATAAAGAATGGCTTGATGTCCCACTAAAATTCAAAGAATAAAAATTTTCTTTGGGTGAACTATTTAGTTATGTCTAGATGCATAGGTGGAAAGCACATTTACTTTGGAGTCAGACACAACTAGGTTTCAAATACAGGCTTTTCATTTTACTATCTGTATGACCTTGGTTAAGTTATTTATTCCTTTTCAGTGACTCACTTCCCTCATCTGCCAACACTTCACAAGCCAAGGTGATGGTGAAAACTGAAAATATTGAATTTTTACCTTCTTAGCATCTTGATGCACTCCATACGTTAAAATGCTTTTAATGTCATGTCTCCCCAAATTATCAAATGGATAAAAGTCCAACATTGCGTATTTAATCCTAGAAACAATTTAAGCCTCCTCTTAATCTAGTTAATTATTCTAAGTCATATATACCCAACAGGGTTGTAAATATCTTGAAGTGCTGAGCCATAATATATGCTTCTTTTGTTTTGGTTTTCCCTACTGCATATATTGTTGTATCCCATACACAGTGAGGGACTGATGCAACAAAGAAATAAACTGAATTAAATAGATGGAACAGTCTTATATGGACTAAAGGAAACTTTCAATGAGTAAATCCCCTATGGAATATAGAGGTCCCTAGTTATATAAAGGCTAAATAATAGCCCCAAAGATGTCCATGTTCTAATCCTCAGAGTCTATACATATGTTGCTTTGAATGGCATAACAGGGGTTTTGCAGATATGATTCAGTTATATTATCTTAAATGGTCTGGCTGGGACCAATCTAATCACATGAGTCCTTGGTGGACTTCTAACCTACAGAACTGTAATACAATAAATGTGTACTGTTTTAAGTCACAAAGTATATGGTAACTTGGTGCAGCAGCAATATCAAAATAATATACTATTTCCCTAGAATGCTCTTACATTTAAGGAAAGGTGAAAAGAGATAGAAGAAAGGAGACATTAGGGGACCAGAAATGCTCATGAATATGTTTTTTCTTTCTTTCAAGTTTTGGAATTTCAGCGAGGAGTTCGATGTCCTAAAATGAGAAGAAGGATGAGTCAGATTATCTGCTGACAGCAGAAGCCAACAAGGTCAGTATTCTAGTCATGAGCTCAAACTAATGGTCCGTGCAAGACGAGCCCTCACCTCCACTTTGGAGACTGAAAATGCTTGTTGAGCTGAGGCCTAGGGAAAGAAGCAGGGTAGATTAAAAGCCTGGGACAGATTGTTTGGCTCAATCCTGGTAGCATTATTTGGGGCAAACCCCAGACTGCTTTAAACTTTCCTTACCTGTCATTATGATTTTAAATGTACTTTACCAAATGGGGGTGTCATAAAATTAATGCATATGAATTTTCAACATGATTTTATACACACAGTAAGCATTAAATAATCACTAGTCATTTTTAGTTATTATTTTTATTGGGAGACACTGGAGATAGAGCAATGAATAAAACACACACTATCCTGCCCTCACTGAGCTTGCAGTATCCCAAACAAGAGTAATTTTAAAATATGTTGGATTTACTTAATGTTTTCAGTCAGTAACAAGGCAATTGAGTAAAGACAGTATAAACTGATTTACTATGAGTACATGTAGCCTGTAGCATTCATACTATTCATAGTGTATGATCATTATGATAAGCATACATAAATATTTATTGAGTATTCCTGTTACATTATTAAGAGAATGGCAATAGAATGTCACTGAATAGTGGCAGAAGGACAACAGGGAAATTATGATAGCAGTGAACCATTTGGGAAGATGCTCTGTTTTGTCACTGCTATTTCTGTGGGCCTAAGTTCATTATTTCAAATAAATGGGTATCAAAATCTCAACACAAATATACACACACAAAGTTAGTTCACCCAAGCAGTAAATTAGTGAAATGGTTTAAATGGAGAAGGAAGATTATTTAACTTCCCCAAATAGTCTAATAGCATACAAAGAATAAACACTCTCATTTTTTTAGTTCTGCTGTAGAAGGAGGGTAGGATTGCGAGGACCAAATGAGAGAGTCAGGAAGCAGGAAATTTTACATCTACATAGTTTAGAGCCAGTACCAGACCATGCAAAGACAAGGAATAGGAGAACAGTTCTTTGAGAGCTAGTGAGTTGTCATAAAAGTGAGGTCATTACAAACATTTTCCAAAGATAGCCTTGAGCAGTCATAGCAGACTTTGCTGCATTTGTACTATTAAAAAACTTAACCTTTTCCTATCATTGAGTATAAAATTATATCTCATTGTGGTCTTCATTTGCATTTCTTTGATCAGCATTGCTTTGGCTATATCTCTAATTTTGATATATTGTGTTTTATTTTTATTGATATTTCCTCTGTGACTCATACAAGGGTTTACAGTTGGGCTAAACAAAAAAATCCTGGGAAGAAAGACTGGGGAATGAGATGCTTTAGGAAATAAAGTCTTTGAAAGCTCTAACATATTCCTGGGAAACTAGAAGAACACACACATGCCCAAGTCTGGGTCCACATTTAAAAGGCTTAAGGCCTGGCTGGTGTGGCTCAGTGGTTGAGTGTCCACTGATGAACCAGGAGATCATGGTTTAATTCCCGGTCAGAGTACATGCCTGGGTTGCGGTTCAATCCCTAATAGGGGGTTAAGGCCTGGCTGGTGTGGCTCAGTGGTTGAGTGTCCACTGATGAACCAGGAGATCATGGTTTAATTCCCGGTCAGAATACATGCCTGGGTTGCGGTTCAATCCCTAATAGGGGGCATGCGGGAGGCAGCCAATCAATGCTTTTCTCTCATCATTGATGTTTCTGTCTCTCCCTCTCCCTTCCTCTTTGAAATCAATCAGTCTATCTATCTATCAATCAACAAATCAATCAGTATAAAAGATTTGAGAAAGCCCTAAACTGTTACCTTTGGCTGAACTTCAGGCTCTATACAAGCAGATGTGAAGGTTAGAGCAGAGTTGTGAACTATGTATGAGTGCTGAAGGTATGCCCCAACGCATAGAGTCTGTGCACAAAGACTGGGTGATGTGTATGTGCATGTGTATGCACACATATATGTGTGTTCCATTCATTTGCTAAAAAGCTCTGCTACATCACTAACTGACCACTAAGTTAATGGAACAGAAGCTTCAGTGGTAATACATGATAAAGAATAAAAA
This sequence comes from Myotis brandtii, assembly GCF_000412655.1. Lineage (NCBI taxonomy): Eukaryota > Metazoa > Chordata > Mammalia > Chiroptera > Vespertilionidae > Myotis > Myotis brandtii. Next base: position 2,867,658 of record NW_005366833.1, on the reverse strand, counting down.
CTTTACAAAATTAGTTCAGAAAAGTCATTAAACAAACAGTAACAGCTACAGTAAACCATCACAATAAATGCTCAGGAGAGAGGAGCATCTGATTTATAGAATTATCGCATTATAATATTCAAAACTTCCTGCTTTAAACACAAAATCATAAGGCTTGCATACAAAGAAATTTAAACAGTACCCCATATATAAAATGTCCCAGAAAAGGTTCATACAATTGTGTTTCTAAACAGATTTTCAATTTTCCTATTTTAAATATGCTTATGAAGCTAAAGGAAACCATCAGACAGGATGTCACCAAATAGAGAATATCTATAAATATATAGATAAATATAGAAATTATAAAAAAAAGAACTAGACAGAAATTCTGGAGTTGAAAAGTGCAATAGCTGAAATTACAATTTCACTAGATGGATTCAACAGCAGGTTGAGTAGAGAGAAGAAAGAATCAATGAACTTTAAGATAGGATAATTAAAGGAAACCAAATGAAATAAATATAAATAATGCATAAGAGACCTGTAGGATACCATCAACTACTTATATATTCATAATGGAAATCTTTGAAGGAGCAGTGAGATAGAAAGGAGCAAAAATATATTTGAAAAACAATGGCCCAAAACTTCCCATATTTGATGAAACATAATCTGTGCATCCAATGAATTCAACAAAGTACATGAATGCTAACACAAAGAATTCCACTCCAAGTCACACTGTAATCAAATTGACAAAATCCAAAGACAAAGAGGGAATCTTGAAAGCATCAAGAGAGAAGTGGTTCATGGACAAGGGCTCCTCAAAAACCATGGAGGACAGAAGACATGGGCGTGACATACTCGAAATGCTGAAAAAAGTTACTATCAACCAAGAATTCTGTATCTGACAAAATATGATTCAAAAGTGAAGGAGAAATTGAAACTTTCCAGGTAAACGGAAACTCAGAGTTCATCACGGCTAGTAGACCTGTCCTACAAGAAATACTAAAGGGAGTCACTTAGGTCTATATGAAATGATAGTAGATAGTAACTCTAATCAAACACAGCAATAAAAAAACTGGTAAGGTTAACTACATGGATAAATATACTGGTAATGATGAGTATTAATGGATTTTTGGTTTTCAACTTCTCTTAACAAATCTTTAGAGAAGACTAAAATTGCTATAATAACAATTGAAAATGGGGACATTAATACTCACCTTTCAGAAATAAAAAGAATTTTAGGAAAATATTATTAACAATCATATATGTCAACAAATTAGATAACTTATGCACAAAATTTATCAAAACTGACTCAAAAAGAAATAGAAAATATTAACACATATAATAAGTAAAAAGATGGAATCAGTGATCAAAAAACTTCTACAAACTTCACTGGTGCATTCAACCAAATGTTTTTAAGAACAGTTGACACCCATCCTTTCCAAACGCTTCCAAAATAGAAGAGAATAGAACACTTACTAACTAATTCTATGAGACCAGAGTTACCCTAATACCAAACCCATAAAAAGTTATCATAAGAAGAGAAAATTACAGACTGATATCCATAATGAGCATAAATGTAAAAATTCTCAGCAAAATGCTGGAAAATGGAATCCAATAACATATTAAAAAGATTATACTCCATGACCAAGAAGGAATTCAAGGATGTTTCAATATATGAAAATCAACCAGTTTAATACACCATATTAATTAGAAAGAAGAAAAAACCCACATGATCCTCTTGATCAATGTAGAAAAAAATATTTGCCAAAAATCCAGTATCCTTCTATGATAAAAATTAAGCAAACTAGGAATAAAAGGGAACTTTCTCAACCTGATAAAGGGCATTTATGAAAACACCTGGCTAACATATTTAATGGGGACATTAATACTCCCCATTAAATGGGAACAAAATATTGATGTCCACTCTCACCTCTTCTGCTCAGCATTATACTGCAAGTTCTCACCAGGACAATCAGGCAAGGAAAAAAGAAAAGGCACTCTTATTGGAAAGAAAGGAGTAAACTATCTCTAGTCACAGATGACGTGATTTTATATATATTAAAATCATGTAAAGTATCCACTAAATATTATTAGAGGTAATAAACAATTTCAGCAAAGTTATGGCATACAAGATAAATATGCAAATCATTTGTATTTTTATATACTAGACAGATGACATGATTTTATATACTGAAAACCCTAAAGAATCCACAAAATATTATTGGAGATAATAAGTTTGGCAAAGTTAGAGCATACAAGATAAATATATAAGATATATAAATAAATCATTTGTATTTCTCTATACTAGCAATGAAGAATCTCTTCATTGTTCATTGTGTACTTGATGCCTTGGTACTTTTGCCTATACTGTTCCTTTTGATTGGAGTGGCCTTGTTCTCTTGGCCATCCCTTCTCTGCCTGCTAAACTCCTATTCATAGTTCAGAGCAAATGTGACTCTCACTTCCTTAGAGCAGCCGTGGGCAAACTACGGCCCGCTGGCCGGATCCGGCCCGTTTGAAATGAATAAAACTAAAAAAAAAAAAAGACCGTACCCTTTTATGTAATGATGTTTATTTTGAATTTATATTAGTTCACACAAACACTCCATCCATGCTTTTGTTCCGGCCCTCCAGTCCAGTTTAAGAACCCATTGTGGCCCTCGAGTCAAAAAGTTTGCCCACCCCTGCTCTAGAGTCTTCTCTGACTCTCCCTTCAGGATCCTTAAGATACTTTATGTACTTATCAATTAAACGTGTGACCGGGGCAAATTACTTATTCTGTTTAACCCTCACTCTCCTCTCTGTAATATGGGGATAAAAATAGCAGTATGGTTGTCTATCTCATCAGGTTGTTGTGAGGATCAAGCAGGTTAAAGGAGGTGGAGTACTGAGAGCACTGTGATTAATATTGCTCTTTGGTATATCTCCCACAAGGCAGTGGGCTCCTTGAGGCAGGGACTTGCCTTATTCATCTTTGTATCCCTAAGACATAGCACCCAGCTATACATTCAGTGAACAGTGACTGACCCATCTACCTGGAAGGATGCTTCCAGATCAGCCTCTAACTCTCATTTCACAGGTGGGTTCACTGAGGTCCAAAGAGAAGGAACTTGCCTGTGGCCCACAACCAACTGAGGTCAGGGCCAAGAGTCTGACACCAGAAAAATTACTTCTGCTCTTTCTCATGCTGCTTGGGAGCTCACAAATTCAGAGACTCGTTTTTTTCTTCCCCAGGCAAAGCTCTGTGAAGCCTATTGCAATGATTAAGTGACAGCAAGAAAGAGTTGCTCTTCCCCTGGGCAAGTATGGGTGACGGTAAACTCCGCCTGGGGCAGGATTTCTAAAGGGCGATGCTGCAGGGGCTGCAGGGAACCACCAGGAAGCCCCTACCAAGCGCCAAATTGCACCCCAGACCACCTCCCCTCTGCGGTCCCATAAATCGCTGCAGAGGGTATGCCAGACTGGACCAATGTGTGGCTTTTTGTATCCTTGACAGTCATTCAACTGAGTTATTGCCAATAGAACGTGAACATATGCATTTCACACATATGTACTGAGACCTCTGGAATTTGGCCAAACTCATCAGAATCTGAGACTGAGACAGAGTTCATGACTTAAAGATAAGAATACGGAGAGCTTGTGGAATAACTAATTTCCTTCACATTTTAACCTCCTAATTTTTTTTTAACGAGGGCTTTTTATTGGTGTGTTGTTTAATATTGAATGAACACTTCTGACACTTTTAATAGAGGGAGCCTTATATAATACAGAGAACCCTAATTTGTTAATGAAGTCTCTTGGATTTTAGTTCCCACTTTCCAACTAGCAGACTCTGTGGCCTCAGGCAAGTAGATGAACCTTTCTGATTATCAGTTCTCTTATCTGAGTAATGGAAATCTATGGTTTCTAAGATCCCTTCAAGTGCTAACATTTTAGATACCTAAATACACCCCATCATGCATTTAAGCCCTCAGGAAGTACCCCTCATACCTTTGTGATATTTACATGCTCCTGTGGCGACTTTTGTGAGGTAGATCTGTTTGATGCACAAGGGGGAGTAAGGAAAATACAAGATTGGCATTTGTTCTATTACAGAAGATTTCATGACATAGAAGAAAGAAATATTGATACTTAATTCTTAGTATTGCCAAAAACATTCTATGTGGCTATAACTTAATTATATAGTAAATATATAATGTTCTTAGCATAATGAATTATATTTATTAAATTTAAGTATATATTAAATATATTTACTGCACCTTGGCCAATGTCTGGTACATAGTAGGTGCTTACTAAATACTAACTGTTCACCTCCGTTCTCTTGCTGTTTCTGCTTCTTGATAGGCATCCAGGTGGGTGAGCATGTGGCTGCTGCCAGTGTCCATCACATTCTAGTCCTTTGTCCTTGGCTCCCTGGGACCCATACATTGAGTTAGCCTCCCTTGCTTGCAGACAGCTGACCTGAAATCAGACCTTAGATAGTTTCCTGGGCAATCCTGTTTTGTAATCAAAGGAAGCTCACTTGTGACATTACTTAGTGATTATTTCAAGTTGGACACTACTAACAGATAAACTGAGTGGCTGGTGCATAGAATATTCAGGGTAAAAATTAGCTAGAAATGCCAGGTCAATTCAGAACATTTAATTCCCAAATGTGGATACAGGGGAGAAACTATGGAACCTTCTCACTGCAGTATATTTTAGGCATTTAGGTGTTTAAATGAGAATTGGATATTCTGCCTTTTTTTCCTGCCCACTCTCTCCCCCTAACCCCCAGTCATTTTTCATGCATTCTTCATCCTGCCCAATATATAGATTTCAGAGAGGAAGGGAGAGGGAGAGAGAGATGGAAAAATCAATGATGAGAGAGAGTCACTGATCAGCTGCCTCCTGCACGCCCCACACTGGGAATCAAACCCGCTAACCAGGCATGTGCCCTGATGGGGAATCGAACTGTGACCTCCTGGTTCATAGGTCAATGTTCAACCACTGAGCGACATCACCTGGGAAACTTTTTGAAGCTGTTTCATTCTAACCAAGCACAATGCAATTTATTGTTTTAGCCACAGGATTTCTTAGTCTCCTGATAATCCTGGCATAGCATTCCTTCCTGTGCTACTTGGAGATAATTTGCTCAGTAACTGGCTCACTAAGAAGCTTCAGTATCACCTTGCATTTAAATAACCCAACCTGGTTCACAGAACCACAGGCATCTGGGGAGGAGAGAGGGACAGGAGAGAGTCTGCATCCTCAAATCCATGCAACCGCTTCTCTGGCAGGAGATAATCTGTCACACAAATTATTCATTTACCTGGTAAATCTGAGAGCCTGGGTAATACATCTGCTCACCCTGCACCTGGAAGTTTCATTTTGGCACATGGATGTGGCTATTTCACCAAAAAGTTACTTTATTCTTGGATGTTGTAAGCTTTCCAGTTAATTTCCCAAGGAAATATTTAATTGAGAGAAGGATAATATAAAATAGATTGGAACTTCCTATCCTGAGGGCAGCTGGGAAGTGTACATTGCTTGCCAAAATGTTTTCTGGGAGAAATGTTTAAACTTAAATTTAACATGAGTGTAAGAATTACTCTCTTTTTCCTCATCCCCCACCTCATGTTACTGCAGATTTCTGAAAATAGGGAAATAAGTCTTTACAATATACTAAATGCATTTGTCTCTCTGTTTAGTCATATTCAGACATACTAGTAAATAACATGGTGTTTTAATCCCTCCAAAAGTCAATTTATTGGCTTATATGACCATGGAATGTTTTTACATTTTTGATACACTTATTTAAAATATCCTATTATTTGTCCTTATTAAATATTGTACATAACATTGGTCGGGTGGTTCAGTCAGTTGGAGAATTGTCCTGTATACCAAAAGGCTGCAGGTTTGATTCCCGGTCAGGGCATGAATGGGAGGCAAGCAATCCATGTCTCTCTCTCTCTCTCTCTCTCTCTCTCTCCCTCCCTCCCTCCCTCACTCCCTCCCTCCTTTCCTCCCTCCCTCTCCCCCTCTCTCTTGCTCTCTGTATCTCCAAAATAATAAACATATCATTGATTGAAGATTAAAAACGTTGCACATAAAAGAGAAATTTCATATTTGCTTTATTTCATGAACTTATAAAACACTTAGTAAGTAGACCCCACAGAAATCCAGTTTTCTCTGTTGACGAGAAGGATCTGCTTTCTCTTTCCAGGGCAGAGTCTGAAGCCAGGAGAGTGGCAGGGGAAAGCTCTCCTTTCCCAGCTGCCCCTGACACTCATGCCAGACACTCATGCCCACCTCACACCCCACACACTGGCTTGGCAACTTAGGAACACTGCAAAGTGCCAGGACAAACTTGATAAATACATATCAAATCTTTACACACACACACACACACACACACACACACACACACACACACACACACACGGTCTTACATTTCCCCAGAAACATCCCAGGACACAGAGTGGGGGTGAATATTTTATTTAGGTGCTGAGCCCAGGAAGCACTGGTAGGAAGTTGTACAGAATGTGTTCATGAACAGAGTAGGGTTGGAGCTCAGTGCTGCCAGGTAGAACTCGTGTTAGGTCGTCCAAGTTGTGCCACCAAAGGCATGGAGAAGGCAGGTGGCTACTCACCTATTTCTATCTGCCATTCGTGGAGGCCCTCCCTTTACCAGAGCATTAACCACGCACTTGCAGCTTGTCCTGTGTCTGTCTAGCAGGTCCTCTCAAGCAGAGCTGCAGGTGCTCACAAGATGCCACTCGTAGGTCCCAAGAGCACTGGCAGCACGTGCCGTCTAAGCGCTTGGGGCACAGGAAGTTGAAATGTGAATGAGAGTAGCTGCGAGTGGTGAAGTCAGAGGAATACTCCCACAAGATAGGCAGGACGCCTCCCCCTCTTAATTTTGTTGCACAATCATTTACACAGTGCTTGTAGGAGTTAAACATTGCGTTAAATGCAGCCAAAAGCATTTTCCTCTGTGGATCTTCTTGCCTTTCTTTAGCTTTCCTGTTTTCTCCCATCCTTTAATGGCTAAGAGTATGCCCTGCACATAGCAGGTACTCAGTAAGCTTTTTTCTATAGCTCCTCTCTTCTTTCTCAATGCCCAACTTTCTTCCAAATTCCACCTGCAAAATGGGGTTCTAGTCTCCCCTTGTCTCCCAATATTTTACAGAATCTGATCTAACTCCTAAGTTCATGAATTAGGGCTGCTATGGTTCCACAAGGTGTCCTGCCTTGGCCACAGTGAGAAGCAACTGTCTCATCACACAGTCTTCTTCCAACTCCAGCTTCTCACTTGTGGTTCTTACTTGTTTAATTGCAGCAAGTGTTCTGCCTTCTAAATCGTAATAAAGTCCCACCAGTCATGCCCTCCTACTCCTAAGCATTCAGTTCTGCCTTGACTCTAAGGGTGATCTGTATCCAGTTCCATCTTCCATTCTGGGACCCTTCTCCCATCTTCAGGGGACCAGCTTTCAGCCAGCATTTCCCCTCCAGCCTCAACATTGACTGGACTACAGACTATAGCTTACATTTACAGGGTATGCCCAGTACTGGTGAGAAAATGTCTGTCTCCTCAAGAACTAAGAAATGAAGTAGTCTTTCCTTTTAAAGAGAAAGAACATAATTTCTTATTTTTGCCTCATTTGATAAACTAGAAAAAGGTAGTATAAAATTCTACTGTATATTTCTAAATTCCCTATTGATTTAAAAGTTATATACTATGATTTTTTCCCACTCTAGTACATACTTTATAGTCAGCCTTCAAACTATGGCAAAAAAAAACGTGGAAAACTTCAGTGAGAGGCCTCAATTTCAAATCTACAGTTGATGAATTTTACCAACTTGTTGGCTGGTTGACTGGTAGCTAAATCAATGGCACCAAAAGCAAACAAACAAACAAAACACAAACAATTCATTTATTTAAGGGTAGGAGGTAGCCTCTTCTGTTGTCATAGCCATCCCAAGTAAAGGCTGAGTGTTTTCCCTGCCAAAGGTGAGAGGTCCTATTAATAATGAATCAGAAAGAAAAGAGTCTGTGCCCGGCTGGGGTGGCTCAGTAGTTGAGTGTTGACCATGGTTTGATTCTGGGTCAGGGCTCGATCCTCACCTGGTAGAGGGTGTGCAGGAGGCAGCCAATTCATTGATGTTTCTCTCTCCCTCCCTCTCCCTTCCTCTCTGAAATCAATTAAAAAATACATATTTAAAAAAAGTTCTGGAAGTCAAAGGGACTGTTTGAGGTGCCCTTGTAGGTCCTCAGCTCTTATTGAAAGACCACCAATTATATGTGAAGAGATTCCTCTAATTCTAGGACTAATTAGTCATGCAAATGTGAACAAAGAGGTTGTTTGCTTCTTCCTCTGCAGAAAGGGACTAATACTGCCCTCTTCACCTAAAAAGGGTTTAGAGAAAACAAATTAAGATAATATAGGGGAAAATGCTATCTTGTAAACACAGAGAGTAACAATGATTGGTACTGACTTGTAAGGAGAGGAGTGGGTTTTAAGATTGTTGCTTATTTCCTCCACAGCAGCACTTGTTTCAGTACATTCTTCCTGAGTCCTGCAAAGGTATAGAATTTTAATTTATGTTGGGCATGGAAGATCTGATTCCTTTTAGCTACTAACTCTGCCCTGAAATTCTCACTGTTGTTCTCAGCTAAGATGAGTGGAGTGTTAGGACCTAGCTTTGGCAGGAGTAAGATGTGGACTTTGCTCCTCAGTAGCCAAATGCTTAAAACTAGTTTCTAGCTACAAAACCAACCATGGTAGGGCAATTCCTGTTTCCACATTAAAAGATGTGTTTTATACATTGGTGATGCCACAATTACCTCTAACCATTGCTATAAGACTCAGGTACTTACTTGACCCTTGCGAAACTGGGTGTGCATTTTGTTAACTTACATAGCCTAATAAGAACTCTAGTCTTAGACTATACTCTAGTATGCATTGCTCACTTGTCATAGTTAAGGCCACTCTACTTTGATCAAACAATATGTATTAACTACATTAAGTGCTTACTATGAGCCTTACACACTCTTTAGGATTCTGGGGAGACCAGATGTGTTCTTGATGAATAGGCAGGATACTTCTCTCTGGCTGGATTGAGACATACGCTGAATTTGGGAGCATGACAAGTCTTGGTCCCCTTAGCCAGAGATTCAGATTATTTTCTGCCCCTGGGCAATTGTTTCTCTTGTCCTGTGTTGAGGCCCAGAGAGATGAGCATGACCTCCTCTAACACAGAGGCAGTGTCCCCCAGTACTTTTCAGGGTTTCTTCATTTTTATCATTCATGGACTCCTTTGGCAGTCTGATGAAACCAAAACACCCTTCTCAGAATAATATTTTTAAATTCATAGAGTTACAAAGGAAAACAATTATGTAGAAATAGACTTTTGTCTGGCTGGGCGTGGTACAGTGGTTGAGCATTGACTTATGAACCAGGAGGTCATGGTTTGATTCCTGGTCAGGGCGCATGCCTGGGTTGTGGGCTCAATCCTCAGTGTGGGGCATGCAGGAGGCAGCTGATCAATGATTCTCTCTCATCATTGATCTCTTTCTCCCTCTCCCTTCCTCTCTGAAATCAATAAAAATATATATATTTAAAAAAATAGACTTTTATGTCAGTGACTTTAGGTTAAGAGCCCCTTTTTGATAAAGGACATGATACAACAATAATAAAAAATAAATTCAAAATGTTTATATTGAGCTTTGTTAGACTTTTCTTTTGAAGAATGTACAGAGTTTTATTAGAAACTAGGGGCCCGGTGCATGAAGATTTGTGCACTGGGGGTGGGTCCCTCAGCCCGACTTGCACCCTCTCCAATCTGGGAGCCCTCAGGGGAGCCCTCTCCAATCCAAGAGTTTCTGTCTGTCTTTGCAATCATATGAGCGAATTGTTTGAGACCTCCAACCCAGTTTGGTTTGTTGCTCACAGAATAATAGAGGCATTTATTTTTTCTTTGCTTCATTGGTGGAGATTTTCTGGAAGTTTTAGGATATCTTCCCTTTAATTTTTCCTAGACCAGGGGTGGGCAACCTTTTAGTGAGTGTGTGTCAAAACCAGCAAAATCTCTGACTCGAAATTCTTCTGTGTGCCAACCCTAATTTTTTGAGAACATGTTATGCCTACTTGATATCTCTTAAGGTATACGTATGTGAAGAACCTTGAAGAAATAATAAAATTCATTCGAGCGACAAAAACACAGTATATAATGATGAAAAATACATTTATTTTTTAATGTATACATGTACACTGATAGTCCGACAGAAAACTTTATGACTCTGTTTGATATTATCAGTGGGACTTTTGCTGCTGCATCACTGATGACAGAGATTTTACATCAGGTTTATATTTCGTGACCTTCAGAGATATGCACGAGCTACTACTTTCATCCGTCAGGCTACTCCTATTAGGAGACTTAACAAAATTCATTACTGAGAACAAAGATTCACAAGCGTATGTGGATGAAACCAAAACACTGGTCGGATCTAGAAAGGCAGGGAGAGTTAAAGCAGAGGCATAGAAATTGCTCTTCCCCTCTTTCGTCAATCCATGTCTATGGTCTTTAAAATAACTTGTTATGTAAAATTATTTATTTATCTAAGATGCACCTACACTGAATTTATCTGAAAAATAAAAAAGTCAATATTAAGAAAAAAATTGTAAATGGAAGATTGTAAGAGAGGGTTTCGCATGCCAGCAAAAGTTACTGGCGTGTCATGTTTGGCACGCATGCCAGGGGTTGCCCACCCCTGTCCTAGACACTCTGATTTTACTTATGTCTCTCACCTTTGCTTTCCCTCCATCCCCCACTGCAACAGTAACTTGCTCCAGGCTCACTTTGCTCTAGTGCAGTGATGGCGAACCTTTTGAGCTCGGCGTGTCAGCATTTTGAAAAACCCTAACTTAACTCTGGTGCCATGTCACATATAGAAATTTTTTGATATTTGCAACCATAGTAAAACAAAGATTTATATTTTTGATATTTATTTTATATAATTAAATGCCATTTAACAAAGAAAAATCAACCAAAAAAATGAGCTCACATGTCACCTCTGACACGTGTGTCATAGGTTTGCCATCACTTCTCTAGTATCTAGGAGATCCGTCTGCCACCAGAACTATGATTCCCAGCATTCCTGGTGCTCCCCGCGCTCTGGGCTTTCACTTCAGGTCCTGGGGCTGCCACCAGAACTATTCCCAGAATTCCTGGTGCTCCCCACACTCTTGTTTTTCCCTTCCTGCTCTGTCTCTGTCCCACGTCCCCGCAAGCCTCCGGCTCTCCCACTCTGCTCTCAGCCCAGCGACTGTGTATGCAAATTAACCCACCATCTTTGTTGGGTTGATTTGCATACTCACTCCTGATTGGCTGGTGAGTGTAGTGGAGGCATGGTCAATTTACATGTTTCTCTTTTATTATATAGGATATTTTAACATAAAGTATCTCATCAGTATAGACACAGAAATCTACCCAGTCCAAGAGCTGCTACAGTGGGGGGCCTCTTGCTTTCCCTCTCTGCTGTTCTGTCCCGTGGAACAGACCAAGGTCATCCTAAATCTTGACTACTTGTCCCTTGAGTAGGGTCCCAGGGAATGAAGGTAGAGTTGCTGTTGTAAAAACAGGAAATGAGAAATGTCAGAGATTGAGTATGATTGGATCTAAACTAGAAAGGCTGGAGGGGCTGGAAGAGAGAGACTAAGCCAAAAGTAGACCTATGGAGTGAAGTATGAATGTGGAGCAAGGATGGGCGAAAAGTGATGTGGAATCCAAGATCATATTAAGGGTTAATTTCTAATTTTGCTAGCTCTATCATGAAATGGCTCTGATATAATTTGTGTCTAAGTCACAGGGAAATTAATATTTTTAGGTAATAGTAACAATATTTGACATTCTGGTACAGAAAACAGATATTTTATGTTTTGTAGATATTAATAGAATTTTCCATTTTTGCAAACAAACCCTAGACATGAAAACCAAACCTAGACATGTCCCATAATTTTAGTTGGTCGGTTAGGATAGTGGATTTATTTATAATTTCTTTTTACTGACTTGAAAACTATTTTTTTAAAGGCAACAGGTAAGTCATCCTCCTTGACATAGCTACTTATGAGTAGCATTAATTCTGTGCTCTGTTCTTCAAACTTCCTTCATTAGTCAGTCTGTCTTCACCAACAGAGCCACCTACTGATCATTATAGGAAACTCTCCAATCTAGAGTTCTTTGTCATAGTGCTCAACTGCAGCCTGCAGGATTTCCTGGACAACTTGTTAAAACACAGATCACTGCACCCCAACCCTAGAGCTGCTGATTCAGTAGGCCTAGAGTTTGGCTCCAAAATTTTCATTTCCAGCAAGCTCTCCGGTAATGTAATAAAGCAGAGCTGCTGACATGGGAACCTCACTTTGAAAACCACTGCCTTACCATAATGTTCTTTCTTTTAAGGAGCATAGGCACAGGCTATACTCTATGCTTTTCAACAGTCTCACTGACCACAGATCAGTTAACGTCACACTCCACTCCACGTCAGTCTCTTTTGCATACAAACACACACTTTCCTATGTAACTGCATTTTTGTAACATGTCTTGCCCAACTTTTACCTAAGACATCACAGAAAAAAAATTTTCTTTTTCTTTTCATCTCCTTTTTTTTTCTTTTTTTCAGTTGTAATTAAATTGAAATAGGAAAATGAACAGCCCAACATGGTCTGATAAGCATGACTAGCTAACACATCTGATTAATAACACCACAAGTTTAGAAATTTGCCAATTGTCATAGAAGCCTTAGAAAGTGTTCAGTTATTTATTAAAGTTTCCACTGGCTTATACATCTTTTAATTAAAAATATGCTTCCATTAAAAAAAAATTCAGAGTGGAAAAAGTTATTTTATATTTTTGTTATTAAGAATATTTTGTTGAAAGCACAGAATAGTATAAATACATTATGGGTTAAGGAAATTTTGAGGAGCGCTGAACATAACTTCTAATCTTATTTCTCTGTGGAATGACTTCTAAAAAATATCAACGTATAAATGAATCTTTGCAAATTATCCATTTATCAGTTTAGGGCCAACAATGCTCATACAAAGCTTTGATAATTCAGTTGTGCGCACCTATAGAATTCATAAAGAAAACTCTCTTTGTAATTTAAAAAAATGCAAGTGGTAGAGAAGCAGATCTGTGGTGCTTAATATTTAAGTAACAACCAAATGGGTTGTGAATCCAGATTACCCCATAAACTTGAGAGTAGTCGTAGTGGTATTTTTAAAGACTTTAACTTTTTATTTTATCTCAGGAGCATTTTGAAAATAAAACCAAACAAATAGCTCTTCCTCCCAGTTGATTTCATCTTTAAAAAAAAAAAAATCAGGAGACAGTGATGCATGTGCAGGTCTCTCAGAGCCAGAGTGGAGATCCATCAGTCATTTCCCCCAGCAGTTGTGTCTTCCAGACACTCAGAGGAGAAGTGTGTGTATCCCTGCAGTGGAGCCCTGAGTGGAGATGAAAGAAGCATGGAAGGCGCCCTGACCCCACCTTTGTCCATGTCTCCACAGCCAGAGTGACTTTATAGGCCAAGTGAACAAATACTGGGGCCTAATTTGTAAGCTAATGCTTTCTTTGAAGTTAGGCAGACAAGTGGATTCAAAACAATTGTATGTGTAAGTAAAATTGGGCATGCTTCTTTTTTTGGAAACAGCCAGGACTTTTGACACAGCAGAGCCACAGGCATGGAACATTTATTTAGTAGGACCTTTGTGACCAGTAGTCTTAGATCTCTGGACCTCAGGGGAATAAGGAAAACCAGTTGGCAAACTGAGGGGTCCATGCTTCTTGTGTCTGTTTTAAGGTTTCTTCTTGTGGAAAGATGGTGTCATGATTCTGCTCTGCATTCAACCCGGAGATTCAGCTTCTACAGCCCAAAGCATGATAAGGTATTGGTTCATGAAAAAATAAATATTCAGAGCATGAAGGTATTGCAGACACACTTTACTCCAAAGGCAGGAGACCTTGAAGGAATCATGGAAGTCAGTACTCTGTTACCTTCTAACTATTTCCCCTCTGAGGCTTAGGATAAGGGGCTCCAAAGATGTTGGGTTGTTTGTCTCTGGTTGGGAGAGATGAGACTCTGTGTGATTGACTGAGACAGAAGAATCTGGTGTTGAGTTGCCTCCCATTGCCCTGGGTAGAGTGCTCTCTCACAGGCTTCTAACACCTGGCTTCCTAGAGGCAGATGCTGCACTGAGCACAGAGGATGCCAATCATGTTGCAATCAATACAATTCAAATTTAAATTATCCAACATTATGCCTGCTTGAAATTCAAAAGCCAAACTCATCAGTGGCAAAGATTGCTTTATCTTATCAGGAAAAACCTCTTATAATTTGTTAGACTCATAACACTTGTGCACTTACTTCCCACCAATGCCCAGTTTGAATCATCTTCAAATCAGTTGTTTATGATAATCAAGAAGTCCCGAGTGACCTCCAAAATTCTGGTCAAGCATGGCCACCTGGGAAGCATGACAGACTCCTGCCAAGAGCAAGGGATTTTCCAGCATGGGTCCCTTTTTTTGCCTTCTCCCTTCTTTGCCTTCAAGGCAGGATTTCTACCATCTCTTGGTATTTTGGGTCACTGAGCTCTTCCTCTACCTGCCAGCTCCGACATCCTGGCATTGATGAGGAGCCAGAGAGCCCAGGCAGAATACCCACACAGCTCTCTGTTCAGCAGGCAGTACATCTGTATTTATCACGGTAGGAATAATATCAGCATATGCAGAAAACAGCTGCTGCCTCCGGGTCTCCAGCACCCAAGAACAAAAATAAGTCCAACCAACCTAATACATTTTCCAGTGCGTGTCCTAGAAGTTTGAAATTGTCTTTGTTTCCATTTTTATGGCCCCAGGGGGAAAATATCTATCAAATTTAGTATATGCCTTTTACTTTGTGGCAGTTTGAGATTCAACCATATCATCTGTAATGAAAACAAATCGACCTTTAAAATAATTTTTTTTTTAAGAAAAGAACCCTTTCCACCAGAGACATGGCCTGAACTAGTGCCAAAGATTTCAAGCTGGTGAACCAGCAAAGGAGTCAGATAAATCGGAATGAGTGTAACAGATCTGATCTATTTCAGCTCAGATTAACCTCTTTACTGTCTTCCACAGCCAAAAATCCTGGGTTGCAGGAATAAAAAATGTTTAATAGAGCAGAGCCTCAGGGGAAAAACTTAAAGAGAGAGAGAGAGAGAGAGAGAGAGAGAGAGATTGCATTTTTTTTTTTAAAAAAAGAGACCATAGCTCTACATGCCCGGACTGTGGTAAGGATCGAGAGTGGGGGAGGGACAGGTTTTGTACCGTACCAATCTGAAAGGCAGATTTATTTCACTCGTATATAATAATTCCAGATCCCGGTGACAATTTACATTAGTTGGCAACAGCTGCTTATAGGTCAGGTAACAATCGCATTGAATAACCTCATAACGAACAACTGTGGATTTCACATTGGTGTTAATTGCATTTCATGCTCTTCGAAAGCCTCAAACAGGCTGTGTGAAAACACAGAACCAGGTTCTGTTTTCTGATTTTTTTTTCACCTAGGAGAAAGCTTTTACACATCTTCAGAAGGAAGGTGGAGGGTGGGAAGATGATCATGAGTCATGGACCAAGTGGGTCTTTCTGGGCCAAGGTCTGTGGATATTTTCTAACAAGGGAGGACACCCATCCAAGTTAAAGGGAGAGGCAGAGATGTGTATTGGAGCCTATTCCTGGCTGAGTAGGTCTAGGACACGTTTGTGCATTGTGAGCAAGGAATTAACACACGGGGGTCCCCTTCTCTGTGTCAGTCGTGATGTTTGGTTGAATCTTGCAACTTACGTGAATGGAACAGTCTGATCGGAATATGGGTGTACAGGCTTTGGGTGAATAAGTGTCCTACACTTGTGTTTCTCACTCTATTTTCCCACCAGTTTTATTGAGATACTAGAAGCCTGGTGCATGAATACGTGCACAGGTGGGTTCCGGCCAGAGGGAGGGGAGGAGGGGCCCCTTTCCCTGGCCAGCCGGCCCCACTCCCAAATGGGGTGGGGGTCTGATCAGGGGTAGGGTCAGTCAGGGGGAGGAGTCACAGCCAGGTGGGGAGGGACCGCAGGAGGTTGGTGGGCCAATGGGAGCCCGGGTCAGGGCGAGTCATAGCAACTGGTTGTTCCAGTCATTCTGCCATTCAGGTCTCTAGGCTTTTATATATATAGATTACTGACATAGAACATTGTATAAGTTTAAGGTATGCAGCCAAATGATTTGATATATGCATATGTTGTAAAGTGATTATCACAGTGAATTAATATTTATCATATAGTTACAATGTTTTTTCCTGTGATGAGAACTCTTAAGTTCTCACACTTTTCAAAGTGCATATGGATTTACCTAGGTCTTGCAAATACAGATGCTAATTTAGCAGGTTTGGGTGAGGCCCAAGATTCTGCATTCTTGAGAGCCCAGGTGATGCTCAATGCCATAGCTCCTCAGATTGCACTCTCAGTGCTGCATTACAGACCTGAGGCGTTTCAACAGATTTAGGACTTTACATGCTCTGAACTCTGTGGGAGAAGAGATGAGTTACATCAGATGGCACCCTTTGATGCTAAATGTGTCATGCAAAGGCAAGTTAGCCTAGTTTCTGTCTCCTTTACCTTATAATTCACTAGGATTTCTCCAAACAATGTGTACGGCTGCAGTCATGAGCATTGTTTTAATTTTCATTGTAGAAATGTTCAAGTTTACTCATGGGCTATGACAAGACTTTGGGCATGTGTTAAAGTCTGCAGCCCTTCTTCAGCTCTGATATTCAAAAATATTACTTAGAGACAGGAAAATATAAATTTCAAACATTCACACTTTCCTACTTGAAGACTCCATTCTCATTTAAATATTTATTGAGAAGGCAAAAAGTGTAAGAATAAGAACTGTAATCTTTCATTACAATATGAGATATAGCATGGAATATTTTCACCATATTCATTTCCTAGGGTTCTGTGATAAGATCAAGAAGCTTTGCATAAATTATTGTAAATATGTAATATTAATACATGTATTTAATTTTTTTTGTTAATCTCTACCTGAGGATATTTTTGCCTTTGATTTTTAGAAAGAGTGGAGGGAGGGGGCCAGGGAGAGAGAAACATTGATGTGAGGGAAACACATTAATTGGTTGCCTCCCGAACATGCCCTGACCAGGGTCAAGGATTGAACCTGCAACCCAGGTACAGGTGCCCTTGACCAAGAATTGAACCCGAGACCCTCTGGTGCACAGGCCGATGCTGTAACCACTGAATTATGCTGACCAGGGCACATGTATTTAATTTTTAATTTTATTACTATATTACCATATGAATTTTTATTATAAAATATACATATTATCAGAAAATCTCCTATGACAAACTCTTATGATATTTTGTCATCCAACAATGCAAACTATTGCTTGAGAGGTGCCTGTTGAACAAAGTGCTGCTCTTCATAAGGTCAGTGAAAATTCATGACTTAGCGGGGAGGACAGAGATAAATACATGGGTTTGAGAGCTTTTTCATAGATAGTGAGAGTTGCAGTCATGGAATAGAAGAGATAATCCAGTGGGATCTTAGGGAATGTCTCCTTCAGTTGAAAATCCCCTTCTCTAACCGAGGCAATATGCCCTTCTTCTCTAAGGCCCCTCTCCATAGGCAACACATTGAGCAAGATTATTCAAGTTGAAAGGGATTTTAGAGTCACCTAATGTAGGGAGGGTGAAGCTATGACTTATCTTCCAAACTATAACATTTTTGAAAGTGGAGTGAGGCAGAACTAATAATTATGCTATAACAACAGATGCAAACTAGAACTTTCCTGGGAAAACCAGGATATGTGGATACCCTAAATACAACACTGCCTTCTAATGGGATGAAAATCCACACAAATGCATCCCACAGAGCTGGTCATCTGACCTCTTTGTTGAATATGTCCAAGGAGAAGGGTCCTCATTCCTACAGAAGGGAGCATCTCCCGCCATTAGATTGGTTTAGTTATTAGGATGTTCTTTCTACCTTTGGCATAGTATTTGCATAACAGTCCCTTAACTCCATGCTACCGTTTGGGCAACCCAGAACAAGTGGCATTTGTTCTGCAACTCATGTATGTATTCTTTAAAATACATATGGATAGCATTATATAGTGTGCTTTAAAATTTTACATAACTGGTATTATTCTCTATGAATCCATTACGACTTACTGTTTTTTCAGCTGATACTATTTTTTGATACCTGTCCATGTTAATACACCTAATTCACACAACATAATTTTTGTATAGCATCCTACTGTATTTTATTTATTTAATCCCCTATAAAAGGATATGTTGGGAAGATTTACAATATCACGGTAGATTTAAGAATACGTTCTCTGTGCTTTTGTGATACCTTAAGTATGGTCCTTTTGTAGCATTTATCATACTATCTTTTCATCATTATCTTTCCTCCGGATTAGACTGAAAATCCTTGAAAGCAGAGACACTTTCAATTCACTCGTGCAGTCGTTCATTCCGCAAGTATTTCAAGGTAGATTCACCTTCCAGGGAGTTTGCTGGGCAGTGCCCCCCCACCCCCCGACCCCCCGACCCGTGGTGTTGCTTCCTGGGGTTCAGTTCCCCTACCCCGGGCTCCCCTGGACCCCCGCCTCCCAAACCCCTGTCAGCCATAATCCGAAAATATTAAATGGAAAGTGCCGGAAATAAACAATTTTAAATCGTGCGCCATCCTGAGTAGCACGATAAAACCTCCTGATGGCCCACCGGACGTGGCCCAGCCTGTGCCGGGCGTCCCGCTCTGCACGTGCCCCGCCCCTTAGTCACGTGCCAGCCGCCATCTTGGCTCTCCGAGGGGCCGTCCTCGGGCAGTGCCTGCGTCCGTGTGTCCGTCCCCTCGTGTTACGTAATGGCCCCAACGCACGCCCGGTGAGGCCTGCCATGCGGACAGGCCACAGGGAAGCCGCAAAGGTCTTCCTTTCGGTAACGAGCTGCAACTTCTCGACTTACGGCGTTTTGTCATCTCACATCAGCACAAGAAGTGAGTACAGTGCAGTAAGCTCTGAGAGAGACCGCATTTACATAACTTGGATTACCTTACAGTGTTACCATTCTTCTACTTTATTATTAGTTACTGTTAGCCTCTTACTGTGCCTAACTTACAAATTAAATTCATCATAGCTACGTATGGACTCTAGGAAAAAAAACATAAAATATACAGGGCTCGGTATTATCTTGCTTCCGGCATCCATTGGGGCTCTTGGGACACCTCCCCACAGCTCGGGGACTAATGCATCTATTCTGAAAGGCAGACACGGAGTAGTTGCAGAATGAGATGCAGCCCAGAGCACGTCAGGAATTGCACTGTGGACGCTGAGGCTAGATTCAGCATAAAAAGGAGGCTTATTTCATTTTATTTATAATCAAGCTAACATTAAAAAATTGAGAAACCACATACAAATCCAGGGTTCCGGTTTCTCTTGAAAAACCCAAACCCAACTGCAGTGCAACTTCCCCGTTGAAGACCGGCTGGAGCTGGCAGTGGCCACGCCCTTCCGGTGCGGTGGGTGGGGTGCTGGCTCTGCTGGGCCTGCCTCTCCTGTGTGCCATCTGCCTGGGCCTCGGAAATCACGTTTGTACTACGTCACAGGGAGCGCTCTGGGGTGACGTCAGGCCTCCTGGGGCGGAGCGGAAGGACCTGGGAGGTGTGGCGGTCGAGCACTGACATCTCCCCTTTTCACACAGACAGGCGCCACCGTGTTTAGTCTCCGGTCCGTGTTTCTGTCACCTTCTGCCTGGGTATCGCCCAGTTTCTGCTTTTCCTAAAGTGCTTGATTCATCATACAATGTTAGTTTCTATCATAATTTCATTGTGTATTTTGACAACTTAAAATGGCCTCATTTATCCCATGTAATGTTTCCTCAAATTCTACCTTCTGTAATATTAACAACATCAATTTTCCTTTCTTTTTACTTTGCATTTTCCTGATGGATCTTTGCTCCTACTTTTTATTCAGAACTTTTTAGTCTCATTTTGTTTTATGTCTTCCACATATGATACACTTTTGGTTTGGGGATATTTATATTTTCATAAATAAATATAACCATTTCATGTTTCCTATCTTTGTGTTTTGGTAAGATAATTTAAGTAAATGATATTTACCTTATATTGCCTACTTTGTCCTGTACGTTTTCTGATTTGGGTGCTCTCATTTTTTTCTCATGTGTTTTTGTTGATTTGTTTTGCTCTTACGGTATGATTATATTCTATTATGTTTGGTTTAATTTTTTACAGTGGTGATCAGTATAAAACATTCTGATTCTCAGTGTATTAGGAATTAATGTCACATTTATAAAATGCATAATTAAATGTGCATTACTTTAATCATGGAAAAGACAAAGTAATACTATTTGGTATATCCAGGCCCTAAGCACAGACAGAGCAGCCATTACAATATCCATCTTTCACAGGGATTCGGAAGTGCAAGGTGGCTCTGCCTAAGGTTACGCCACCTGCTAAACATCAAATATGCTTCCACTCAGCTCATGCAGTTTGTGAGAAGTACACGTTAGTGGAAGCTCTTCTTTCTCTCACACTTTTGTAACTCGGGGTCCAACAGAAAATGGATGGCATCTTTGTGTGGGAATTATAAATACTTTCCTAATGAAAGAGTAATTTATAGAGGTATGGGTACAGTTAAGGGAACCAACAAAAGATATTGAGGCACCTGGCACTAGCAACAGGGCAAGGTGGGAATGGTATTCATAGAGTGTATTTGAAAGGTGCTTCCAGGGAAGTGAGGCCCCACAGATCCTGTAGGCATAGAAGGATGCAGTGACTAACGTAATTGCAATAAATCTGAAAGGAGTGTGAGTTATAAATATCCCAAATACCACTTTTCTCTTCTTTTTTTCATGGCATCTGCTAGTGCTTCCACGTTGGCCAAACCTGACAGAGGCCTAATGGGCAGTGGAGCCCAAGTGAAAAGCAGTCTCTAGATGTCAGCCTCTTAGGGGAAGATGTGGTACAAAGTAAAATTATCCAATGGCTTAATACATTGACCAGGCATCTCATTTAAGTGCAGAGCATGGGGTAGGCATAGTTTCTACTCTATGGGCGCTTATAGCCTCTGACCAACCATCATGATATAGGTAGGTACACTGCGGCTAAAGAGAGAACTTTGACATTGTTTCAGGGCTTCTTAGTTGCAGTGTCTTTCTACTTGAAAACACTGTGGTAAAGTGCAAAGCACATGGGTATTCAAGTTAGAGTACTTGGAAAATAAATCAGAGGGCACCACTTGATGTGTGTGGACTAGTTTCTTAACCTTTCTGAGCCTCAATTCTCTCATCTGTGATACTTGGGTTGTTGTGAGGCTTAAAATGAGCAACTTTTGTAAAATACAAGGTTCAATGTAGGTACTTGCTATGAGTTTGTTCCTTTTGATTTACATGATGGCGTCATGCTCAGAGCCTGGAGATGAGGAATGAGAGACTGCCTTTCATCCTACACACAGGATAGTGGAAATTCAGCTATGGAGTTGCTAGTGTAGGTAGATATGAATTAATACCAAAAGGAACGAATAACATCTTTTGGAAATTATTAATCTAAACAAATACCTGAATTGTTTGAACTACAGCCACAGCATCACATCAGTATCCTCTGGGTTGATGTGGAAACACAACTGAATCTTAAATCTGGCATGTGGCAGGTGGGAGCATCTATGCTGTCGCTCAAACTTCCTTTACTCTCTCTTTCACTATAGCCCTTCGGTGCCTCTCTCGAGGCTGCACAAGACTTGTTTCCAACCATTTTTTCTCCTTCACAACCCAACACTCACCACACAACACACAGTGGATAAAGCTGACGTGGAAGGGAGGCACAAAATCTTCCAAATGAAATGAGAAGTGTGAAACAATTGTTTCCATTCTCTGTTGTCATTTTTTGAGTGTCAGAATACCGACCCACAGTAGACAATGCCATCTTGTGGTTCTTGTGAAAATCATTCCTTGGAAAATTCAAGAAGGTCATTGTTTAAATCTCACTGCACATGTTCCTTCCTATCCTACTTTTATAGATTAAGTCATTATCCTCTAAAACTTCTAACAAAAACAGGAGACAGATTATTTCTATAGCAGCAGGTCACTCTTATATGGGGAAATCCCACTATGCTATCTTTAAAGACTCTTGGTACAGTTACGCATTTGTCCGAAAGATGGAGTCAGGCTGGCTCCTTGGTTTGTTTTTCTTGGGAAGCAGTCATGCATCAGTTTGTAAAATAGCGCAGCCTGCAGTACTGAGTCCCATGCCACACTGTCATCCATGTGTCAGCACTCTGAGTATTGAATCCTGTGCAGAAAGCCCTCATCCATACTCATCCAAAAAAGTTTCCTCTGGACTACCATGGGCACATAAAGGTTTCAGCAGCAGCAGCTGTTTGGGCCACTTCCTGGTGTTATGTGAATGTTGTGGGTTTGGGTATATTTCCTTGGAACATAAAAGTGGCAGGTTTTGGTTTGTTACCTTTGAAACCTCAGGGAAATCAAAACCAGAACTTATTTTGGATGCCAAAGTGATTAATCCATTGTTGCCCTCTGAGTTGAAATAATGACTTGGACCTCACATTTTATGATATCCCCTTTATTTCCCTCAGTATGCTCTAGGCCAGTGGTTTTCAACCTGTGGGTCGCCACCCCTTTGGCGATCGACCCTTTCACAGGGGTCGCCTAAGACCATCCTGCATATCAGATATTTACATTACGATTCATAACAATAGCAACATTACAGTTATGAAGTAGCAACGAAAATAATTTTATGGTTGGATCACAACATGAGGAACTGTATTTAAAGGGCCAGAGGTTGAGAACCATTGCTCTAGGCGGAAGGAACAATGGAGCATGCTTTCATGGCCCCTGCCCTTCCTATTCCTCAGCTGTCTCAGTCCATTCATCAGAAGTCAAAGATACCTTGTAATTATCGTATCATTATTATGTTAAGTACATAATTAATTACATAGTAACATATTATGCATATTAATACAGACTTGGTATTTTTTTTTAAGTTTGTTGTCACTGGACCCTGTATTATTTTCCCAAACACATAGATGCATTAGCAATAATCATGTGGTGCACAGAATAGTTTCTCTGCAGCAATATTCTATCTCTCTTCTGTTCAGAAGTGACCAGAAAGAGCATTAAAAAAAATCTTACAGTAGTACACAGAGCACTCTTATGTATAATAAACATACCAATTAATGTTTCTTTTATTGTTTATAACTCAATTCCAGGGGAATCTACTAAAAACAAACTTAAATTGAAAATGCAATTTTAAATTATTAATATTTAAAATTTAATTTGTCATATACTGGTATTAAAATACTTTGATAATGTCTAGGGCCGTGATCGGCAAACTGCGGCTCGCTAGCCACATGCGGCTCTTTGGCCCCTTGAGTGTGGCTCTTCCTAAGCCTTAGGAGTAACCTAATTAAGTTAATAACAGTGTACCTGCCTATATAGTTTAAGTTTTAAAAACTTGGCTCTTGAAAGAAATTTCAATTGTTGTACTGTTGATATTTGGCTCTGTTGACTAATGAGTTTGCAGACCACTGGTCTAGGGGAATAAACTGTGTTTTGAAGGCAGTTTGCCTTTTTAAGATCTTAAATCTATCTCATAAAATTTATTTATTCAGTAGATACTTTTTGAGGGTCAATTGGTCCCAGAAACTCTGTGAGGTGTTGATTATACAGAAAAGGTAAGATACGTTTTTGCCCTCAAGAAATTTATAGTAATGGGAGGAACAAGTGAAGAAGCAATTACAAATGCAAGTGGTTAGTTCTGTAATGAGGAGAGTTAGGGGTTATGTGTATGAACATTGAAGCAATGCAGAAATCCAGTCTTAAAGAGTCACAGGCTTCTAGATAAAAGTGACAAAATAAAAGATGAGAAAGAGTTCCAGTGAAATGGGTAAGGAATAATATTTCACCCATATTGAGAACATATGCTTCCCTGGAGATTTGCACTAATTTCAACACTTAATGTAGTCATCTCAAACTGGTGTAGTAATCTCAATAACATTTTACTGGTCTCTCTTCCAATCATAATCACAGCAAGTTATTCTGTGAATATTGACAAACTTATTCTAAAGTTTATCTGCAGAGGCAAAAGACCTAGAATAGCCAATACATTATTAAAAAGAACAGCCTGGCCAGTGTTGTTCAGTGGTTGAGTGTCGACTTATGAATCAGGAGGTTGTGGTTCCATTCCAAGTCAGAGTACATGCCCATGTTGTGGGCTCGATTCCCCAGTAGGGGGCATGCAGGAGGCAGCCAATCAATGATTCTCTCTCCTCATTGATGTTTCTCTCTCCCTCTCCCTTCCTCTCTGAAATCAATAAAAATATATTTTTAAAATTAGAATAAAAAAGAACAAATTTGGAAGACTGATGCTACCCAACTTTAAGACTTACTCTAAAGCTATAATAATTAGAACAATGTGGTGTTGGCAGGAAAAAAAAGCCAACTAGATCAATGGACAAGAATAGAGATACAGAAATAGACCCACAAAAATATAGTCAACTAGATCTTTAACAAAGGAGCAAAGACAATACAATGGAGCAAAGATATTATTTTCAACAAATGGTGCTGGAACCACTGGATATACACATGTAAAAGAAATAAATCTAGGTATAGGTCTCACACCCTTTACAAAAATGAACTCATAATAGATTATATATCTAAATGTAAAAATGCAAAATTATAAAACTCCTAGAAGATAGCATAGGAGAAAACCTACTTGACCTTGGGTATGGTGACAACTTAGATACAACACCAAAGGTAAAATCCATGGAAGAAATAATTGATAAGCTGACTTCATTAAAATTAAAAACTTCTGCAAATGATATCAAAAGAATGAGAAGACCAGCCACAGACTGAAAGTATTTGCAAAAGGCACAACTGATAAAGGACTGTTATCCAAAATATGCAAAGAACTTGTACAATTCACTAATAAGAAAATAAACAACTTGATTAACAATGTCCAGAGACTTAATAGACATCTCACCATAAAAGATATAAGCATATTAAAAGATGTTCCACATCATATGCCATCAGGGAAATAAAACAACAATGAAATACCACTATACATCTATTAGAATGGCCAAAATCTGGAACATTGACAACAGCAAATGTTGGCAAACGTGGAGCAACAGAAACACTCATTCATTGCTGGTGCGAATGCAAATGGTAAACTCACTATGTAAGACAGTTTGGCATAATTACTCTTATGATCTAGAAATCATGTTCTTGCTATTTCCCCAAAGGAGCTGTAAACTATGTCTACACAAAAACCTGCTTATGGTTGTTGATAGCAGCTTTATTCACAATTGCCACAACTTGGAGCAAACCGAGATTTCCTTCAGTATGTAAATGAATAAACTATGGTACATTTAGACAATGGAATATTATTCAGTGCTAAAAAGAAATGAGCTATCAAACCAGGAAAAGACATGGAGGAAACTTAGATGTATATTACTAAGTGAAAAAAAGCCAACCTGAAAAGGCTGCATACTGTATGATTCTAACTATATGATACTAGAGGCCCGGTGCATGAGATTCGTGCACTCAGGGGGTCCCTCAGCCCAGCCTGTGCCCTGTTGCAGTCTGGGAGCCATTGGGGGATGTCTGACTGCCGTGGAGGCGGGAGAGGCTTCAGCCACCGCCCCTGTGCTCACCAGCTGTGAGCTGGCTCAGGGCTTCTGGCTGAGCGGCGCTCCCACTGTGGAAGCTCACTGACCACCAGGGGGCAGCTCCTGCATTGAGTGTCTGCCCCCTGGTGGTCAGTGCACATCATAGGGACCATTCTGTCGTTTGGTTGATTTGCATATTAGCCTTTTATTATATAGGATTCTGGAAAAGGCAAAAGCATGGAGATAGTAAAAAGATCAGTGATTGCCAGCAGGATAAATAGGTGGAGCACAGGGTTTTTAGGGCAGTGGAATTATTCTGTATGAAACCATAATAGTGGATACATTATTATACTTGTGTCATAACCCATAGAATGTAAAACATCAAGAATGAACCCTAATGTAAAATATGGACTTTAGGTGACAATGGTGTGTTGATGAGGGTGCATCGATTGTAACGATGAATTACTCTTGTGTGTGAAGTTCGTAGTGGGGATGGTTGTGCATATTTGAGGGTGTGGGGTATAGGGAAACTTTCTGCTCATTTTTTTTTGCTTACTTTAAACTACTCTAAAAATAAAATCTATTAAAATTGCATAGAACTAAATACACACACACACATACACACACACAAAGTACAAAAAATCTGAATAACATTGGTGTTTGTGTCAATATCCTGGTCAGGTTATTATCCTGTAATTTTGTAAGATAGTACATTGGGGGAAACTAGGTGAAGGATACATGGATCTATCTGTTTTATTTCTTACAACTGCCAGGGAAACTACACTTATCTCAAAATAAAAAAAGTTTTTTTTAATGTAAACTAGGTCAAGACTCTATCCCGCTTAAAAGCATTTAATGTCCATCACCCTTAAAATAAAATCAGAGCTGCTTTCCATATTGTAGATGATCTTGTAAGATCTGTCCTTTGTCAGCCTTTCTAACTGTATCCTCTCTTTCTCTCTTTCTGTGGGCTGCCACCACAGTAACTTCCTTACTGCCCTTGGATACGCCAGGCTGCTTTTCTCTCTGAGTCTTTATGCTGTTCCTTCTCCAGGTTACTGTAGGGCTGCCTCAGCTTGTCCATCAGTTCAAATGTCACTGATTATTTTATTTACAATTCCCTGCCCACACACACTCTATCCCATTACCTTTATTATCTTATTTATACTAATCACTAGAGACCCAGTGCACGAAATTCTTGCATTGGGGGAGTTGTCCCCTCAGCCCAGCCTGCGCCCTCTCACAGTCCAAGATTCTTCGCTCCTTACTGCCCGCCTGCTCGCTGCTCCTTACTGCTGGGCTCGCTGCTCCTTAGTGCTTCCCGGCTTCTGGCTGAGTGGTGCTCCCCCTGTGGGAGTGCACTGACCACCAGGGGGCAGCTCCTGCATTGAGCGTCTGCCCCCTGGTGGTCAGTACGCATCATAGTGACTGGTCATTCTGCTGGTCATTCCACCATTCGCTCGATTTGCATATTAGGGTTTTATTATATAGGATAATTGGAAGCTCTCTGTAATCACATTTGCTTTTTTCCCCCCTACATGCCTAATTCTGCAGTATGTTAAGTTCCATGAGTTCAGGGACATTTGTCTCTCCACTGTGCCCCAGTGTCCAGCTCTGTACCTGATTCCTAGTAGGTGCCCCGAAAATAGCTGCTAAGTGAGTGATTTTTTTAAAATTCATGAATGTCTCTAAGAAGATACTCATTAAAATAAGGGAGAAATCAACATAAGGAAGAACTTACAGCTTAGGGCCTTCACAATGCAGCTACTTAAATTGAAATTTCACAGAGAACTAATAGTATTAAAGGAAGGAAAATGAGTTGCTTGGTAAGAACCCAAATCAATTTCCCAGTTTTTCTGAACATGCATAGAGGTGAGTCTGAAAAGTAATTAACTCCCTATGCTCTGAGTCTGAGAGTGAGGTCAAGGTACTTGCAGGGCAAATAAGGCCCTGCAGTCTCCCAAGATGAAGATCCAAGGTCAAGAAGAATTACAACTCCTACATTTTGGGGACAGAGTTGTAGGATGTTTTGTTCTAGTTCATTGTTAAATCTGTTTTGCCTGCTGTTAGTTTGATAGCTCCCTCATTTCACTAGGTTTGGTACCTGGGGACTATGAAAGAATGGTGAAGCATGAAAAAAAGACAAAATGCCCAACTTTTGGACAAAATGTGCTTACTCCCCACAGCGGCAATTTTGGCTGACTCCATCATGTGACAATTGTTCAGAAAAGCTCAGAAGAACCATACTTACCTCTCCACACTCTTGTGTGTGCTGCTGCAGACAGGCCCCTGGCTGGACTAGGATCGGTTTTTCCATCCCCTGCTCTCTCAGTCAGTTTGTGCTTTTATAACAAGATATTATAGACCAACTAGCTTAAACAATATAACTGTATTTCTCACAGTTCTAAACGCTGGAAAATTCAGGGTCAATGTGTTGGCCAATTTGGTTCCTGGTGAGGGACCTCTTCCTGGTTATGTCCTCATGTGTTGTGCCAGCACAGCCAAGGGTTTGGTGAGCCTGAGGAGGGTAAGTGAAGGATTAAAGAAGACAGACAAGAGAATACAGCTGGGGCTCTGTGGATCTCCCATGCTTGGATGAGGTCACTGAAAGACCCAGCCTGCAAGCGGAGGCTTTATTTTATAGTGAGATGAAAACAAGGGTAGTGGTCAACATGTTTACAATGTTCTTGTGAATTTAACCTTGTTTTGGCAGCACTTGCTGCACCTCCCACAGCCCATTAGCTACCTAGGAAGGAACTAGGGAGGGCTATAAGTTTAAGCTTAATTATGCTAAGAGGGCTCTGCCCTCCAAGTTGGGACTTGTTTGTGGCCCTGCCATAGGTCAGTCCGATAGCCACTCCCTGCATCCTCATATGTTATTGAGAGAGGAAAGCAAGTACCCTGTGGCCTTTCCTTACAAGGGTACTAGTCTCATCATGAGGGCTCTACCCTTATTACCAATGACCTCCCAAAGCCCCCCTACTCCGAATACCATCACATAGGGGATGAGTGTTTCAACATATGAATTTTGAGGAAACACATTCAGTCCATAGCACCTGCCAATCTCACCTTATCTCTTCTGCCTACTATGTGAGTTTAGCAAAGTATAATTTCTCAATCCCCTGCTCCCAGCTGCATCCTGGGAATAGATAAACATGAGCCTTTAGTTAGAAACATCAAACCATCCCAGTGATGGAACAAACCTTCACAGAGCTCTGGGTTGAGAAAGGGTTCTCTACTGATGGGTAGAATTTCAGCACTCTCAACACTTCCTTCTTCATCAACAGAGTTTAATGTGTTTTTCTTGTTGGCTTCTTTGTAAGATAGAATTAGAAAAAATTTTGAAAGATTTATTCTGCTCTAAAAATAAAGTTTGAAAACTGTTCTACCTCCCTCATGATTCTTCTTCCTTTTTCATGGTGTAATAGCCACACTGTCTCAGTTTTCTTTTCTGGACACCCTTCATGATCCAAATTTCCATACATTGGAGGCCCCCCAGGTTCAGTCCTTGGCTCTTTTTTCCTTCTCACTCTCTTAGTGTCCTATCCAGTTCCTTGACTTCAAATACCATTTAACATGCTGACAACTCCCAAACATATTATTGCCAGCCCTTACATTGCCTCTGAGCATCAAACTACTCTATCTAGCAAACTCTGAAGGTAGTCTACTTGAATGTGCACTAGACATCACAAATCTAACATGTCCAATAGTGAACTTTTGATTCAGTCATCCAATCTGAACTTATATTTTTGACTTTTCTCCATCTCATACTTCATACCTCATCCCTGAGCAAGTCCTGAATCTGCTCTGCCTTCCAAATCTGCCTCATCATTTCTCACCACCTGAATATTTACATCATTTCTCACCACCTGAATGCTCTCATTCCTGTTTTTCTGTAAGAGAATCCTGTTTCCTTTATTTGTACTCCTGACCTCTCCATTCCCTTCAGAGCAGCCAGAGATATCATTTCAAAATATAGATCATGTCATAGTATTTCCTTGCACAAAATTTTTGAGTGACTTCTCATCACATCCTACATAATAAAAGGCTAATATGCAAATGACCAAATGGTGGAATGACTGATCACTATGATGCACACTGACCACCAAGGGGCAGACACTCAATGCAGGAGCTGAACTCTGGTGGTCAGTGTGCTCCCACAGGGGGAGCGCCGCTCAGCCAGAAGCCGGGCTCACGGCTGGCGAGCACAGCAGCAGTGATGGGAGCCTCTCCCACCTCCGTGGCAATGCTAAGGATGTCTGACTGACGGCTTAGGCCCACTAAGCCGTCAGTCGGACATCCCCCCAGGGCTCCTGGACTGTGAGAGGGCACAGACCGGGCTGAGGGACCCCCCTCCCAAGTGCACGGATTTCGTGCACCAGACCTCTAGTCTATATAATAAAGAGCCAGGGTTGTAACAACTGATGGCTCGACCAGACCAGAAGTCACTGCTGGGTTGCCGTGGCGACCCAGCACTGACTGGGGCCACTGCGGGTGCCCCGACTCAGCACTGACTGCCTAGGGGGCTGCAGATCAGGCCCCGAGAGAGGCCTGCAGAGAGAGAGGCAGGGTCTAATCCGTAGCCTCTGTGGCAGCCGTTGATCAGAACTTGCCTCTCTTTCTCTCCCAGCCTGGCCAACAACTGTGCCTCTCTCATCACATCCTACATAATAAAAGGCTAATATGCAAATGACCAAATGGTGGAATGACTGATCACTATGATGCACACTGACCACCAAGGGGCAGACACTCAATGCAGGAGCTGAACTCTGGTGGTCAGTGTGCTCCCACAGGGGGAGCACCGCTCAGCCAGAAACCGGGCTCATGTCTGGTGAGCACAGCAGCAGTGGTGGGAGGCTCTCCCGCCTCCGTGGTAATGCTAAGAATGTCTGACTGATGGCTTAGGCCCACTAAGCCATCAGTCGGACATCCCCCCAGGGCTCCTGGACTGTGAGAGGGCACAGACCGGGCTGAGGGACCCCCCTCCCAAGTGCACGGATTTCGTGCACCAGACCTCTAGTCTATATAATAAAGAGCCAGGGTTGTAACAACTGATGGCTCGACCAGACCAGAAGTCACTGCTGGGTTGCCGTGGCGACCCAGCACTGACTGGGGCCACTGCGGGTGCCCCGACTCAGCACTGACTGCCTAGGGGGCTGCAGATCAGGCCCCGAGAGGCCTGCACAGAGAGAGAGGCAGGGTCTAATCCATAGCCTCTGTGGCAGCCGTTGATCAGAACTTGCCTCTCTTTCTCTCCCAGCCTGGCCAACAACTGTGCCTCCATTTCTCTCCAGGCCTTCACCTGGGCTGCTGATCAGCCCTGCCTTTCTGATCAGGCCTCATTGGTAGGCCCAGAAACGCTGACTGGCATAGAAACAGACCAATCAGAACCAAATTGGCCTGCAGGGGAGGGCAGTTAGGGGCTATCAGGCAGGCAGGCAGAAAGGTTAGGGCCGATCAGGCAGGCAGGCAGAAAGGTTAGGGCCGATCAGGCAGGCAGGCAGAAAGGTTAGGGCCGATCAGGCAGGCAGGCAGAAAGGTTAGGGCCGATCAGGCAGGCAGGCAGAAAGGTTAGGGCCGATCAGGCAGGCAGGCAGAAAGGTTAGGGCCGATCAGGCAGGCAGGCAGAAAGGTTAGGGCCGATCAGGCAGGCAGGCAGAAAGGTTAGGGCCGATCAGGCAGGCAGGCAGAAAGGTTAGGGCCGATCAGGCAGGCAGGCAGAAAGGTTAGGGCCGATCAGGCAGGCAGGCAGAAAGGTTAGGGCCGATCAGGCAGGCAGGCAGAAAGGTTAGGGCCGATCAGGCAGGCAGGCAGAAAGGTTAGGGCCGATCAGGCAGGCAGGCAGAAAGGTTAGGGCCGATCAGGCAGGCAGGCAGAAAGGTTAGGGCCGATCAGGCAGGCAGGCAGAGGGGGTAGGGGAAGGCAGGCAGGCAGGGGAGTGGTTAGGAGCCAGTGGTCCCAGATTGTGAGAGGGGTGTCCGACTGTCTGTCTGCCCCACAGGGATCGGACCTAAACCAGCAGTTAGACATCCCCCGAGGGGTCCCCGATTGGAGTGGGTGCAGGTTGGGCTGAGGGAACCCCCCCTCCATGCACGAATTTTGTGCACTGGGCCTCTAGTAGTAAATAAAAACCCAAGTTTTTCCTCAAATAATGTGGCCCTACTCCTTCTCCCATGAGTCCTCCTCATCACTGTCACTTTTCTGTAGCTGATTGCCTCCCTGCTGCCCTCAGTCACACCACGCATGGTCTTCCTCCAGTCTTTGCACCTGCCTCTCTGACCTGAACCATGCTTTCCCCAGGTATTCATATCCCTTTTCAGGTCTCTACTGTAGTGTTAGAGCGACCATTCTCGGCCCCCAATCTAAAATTTCAAACCCCATCCCCATCACTCTCTGATCCATGTACATTTCTTGTTAACGTTATAGAAGTCTGATATTTATATTTCATAATCCTTTATTTATTTTCTGTCTGCCCCACTAGAACGTAAGCTCTATGAGGGCAGAGATTCCTCTTAATCATCAGCCCCTAACATGGTATTTTATATAGGATAAGTACCTAAGAAATAGTTGCCGAATAAAAGAATTCTCTCATTTGTTCAGATAATAAAACTGAGGCCCAGCAGATAGACATTCAGCATTTCCTTCTCTTTCCTGGTTCTTTGAGAAAACTAGTGTTTCTGTAGGCAAGAGGTGCAGAACTTTATAAAGACCCTTAGTTCTTCACTAACACAAGATAGTTGAGACAACATGCAAAGCAAAGTTAAACAACTCCGAGGTAAAAGCTGTGCAGCAATGCATCAATATTGAGATGCGGTGGTCTGAGAGGAGCATTCTTGGAGGTGAAGTGGGCTAGAGGCCACATCCATTTGTTCCTTGTTAAGAAAAAGGATATGGATGCCCAAGTACTAGTATTTAAATAGGTGGCCAAGAGTTGGATATTTAGGACAAATGTTAGATATGTGTGGTATACATGCCATCCTACCTCTAGTGTTACATCAATGGCTTATTTAACTTTATGATTAAACAATTTATGAAAAAAAATGTATATATAAATACACATACAGATGTAGGTAGGATAGATATTTTGTTCTCCTTTTCAGGACAATTGCTTTATGAAGCAAATAGAGTGTACTAATTTCTTAAACGAAAAAATATTTTTAAAAAGATCCTTCCTTCCAATGCACCTGTCATCCTGTGGGCATTCCTCCATAGAGTAAATAGTGGAGATGCCCAGTGACAGATCAACTGGTTGTGTCTGTTAAATCATCAATGAGTTTGTTGATTTGGATGCATCAACTTGTTGGCCTTTAACATTTCCCCAACAGACTGTTTTTTATAATCTATCCCTCCCACCTTCATGCATACACATAGAGACCTTCACACCACACACTTACTCCAACTAATTTCCATTTGAAAGCAGTTGCTTGGACAAGTGTTAATGGAAGTCATAGTTTTTCTGTGAAATACTGTGACACAATGGTGGGAGTCCAAACAAAAGCAATCTTGAATCCTGAAGTAGTATACTAACATTTTAATTAAAGTCCAGGAAGAGAAACAGTTTTCTTCCAGAAAGCTTGGTATTATCAAAGCCTACTTACTTCTGGAGAAGACAGGTGCTGAGACACTTGTAAACCATTGAACTTGACAAGGCTTGACTTTGAAAACTGGGTTCAGTATGTCCTTCTGCAATAGAGACACTAGCACAAAAGGATAAATGAACAGAGACCGTCAAACCTTCTGCCTTCTCATTTTGTTCAAGCTTCATTCTTTTTTTTTCAGAGTTCAATTCAATACCCATCTCCTGTGACCAGTCTTCCCCTATTGCCAGCCCACATAGAAATATCACAATCTCCTGAGCCCTGGTGGTGAAGTGCAACAACACTACTTTATACAGGTATGCAATCTTCAATTCCTTGATGAAGAAGGGAGCTTGTCTGCTTATCTTCCCATTTTACAGTATGTTCTGATGGAAGGCTTG